>NC_071507.1:45138166-45442500 GCF_027887155.1 Malaclemys terrapin pileata | reverse complement strand
AGTCTGAAACCCACCTAGCCAGCCCCTCAGCAGACCCCATTGTGTTTCCTCCTGGTAAATGTACAGTATGATTGTTTGATTGACTGCTGCCACCTGATGCTAAGAAAATGCTCTGGGTTCATACTAGGGATTGTTGATTCTATTAAAAGAAACCTGGATGGAGTTTATTTGTCACTGAAGCATTTTCTGCAGATGTTTCTACTACAGAGATGTTCAGTCAGTTAGGTGTAAAGATAGGTGTGCTGAATAGGTCACCATCACTTAGGGTCAGGGAAAAGCTACCCCCAGACACACAATTAACACAGCTGACTGATTAATTACCTACTGAAAAATCTGGCTAACAAACCATCCATCCAGTTAGATCTTTATTTGCAGGCTCTGAGCCTTACTGAATATTTTCATTTAAAAAAAAATACTGCACTGTTTTTCTTTCTAGAAAGGAAAAATATTGGCCGACGTGTTATCCCATTGGAATTAATCACAATGCAGTTCACATTACAACATGCAAAGTAACATGTGTAATGCAGCCTGACGTGAAGAAGATAGTAGTAACACCACAAAAGGAATGAGTTATGAATAGTTCCAATGCATCTCTGGGAACACTGCATTATGAAGAGACCTCTCCAACCTCTGTGGGGCTCATTTAATCAAGGTGTTTGGGAACTGATCCCTGCAGTTCGTTTCACGGGGTTGGAAGTGAACCCACCTTTGCAGTTTCAGCGGGAGGTGTGGGGTCAATGACGTTAAGTCTTTAAAGGTAACTCCCAGCCCTCTAGAGCAAATCTGAGAACCTCTTGCCTCCTCCCTTATATGTCTTTAGGGGGAGAGGTGACTGGAGTTGTCACACAGCTGTTGAGGGTTCACGGTGTTTTCCAAGGCATACTGTATGGAAAACCTTCATCGCCTGTTTGAAGAAATCTGACCTGCATGGGCTTAGGTTTACTGGCACAGGCCAAACTTGAACCCAGGCTGTTGCATTCGTGCTGAACATTTTCCACAGCTGTAACCGTGAGGCAGAATCCTGGAGGCAAACTAACTCGGGCCCTTCTGAGCTGGTGGCTTAACTATGTCTCTAGGGTGTCACTGATTTTGTCAGATATCTTTATTACACTTTTGTAACATTGGGTCAATCGCTCCCTAACCACAGATTTCAGTGTCTCCATACCCCATTCGGGCAATACCAAGTGCCAGCAGCTGGAATTGCACAAACAGTAAGTGCAACACTTTATACAGCAACACCAGGAAGAGACAGGCAGGGGATCTCTTGTAAATATTTCATTAAACATTGAAACACAGAAAGATGTTGTCTGAAAACAGATTCATTTTTCTGAGCAGACAATAAGGTAGGGAAATGGTCATCTTAATCCCCAGTAATTATTGCTGTAATAGAATGTCCCTAAAACACACTTTCTCCATGTAGCCCCTTGAAAAAGAAGTTTTTGCAGCATGGAGGATGGGGAAAGATAGGTGTTTGGGGCCAACTTCTGCCCTCAGATGCATGCACATAGCTCCCACTGATCACATGTCTGTCTGATGGGGAAATTTGGCTCTTAGAATGCTAGTGTGTTACCTGAGTGAGATAGGTCTAGTGCTTTATAACATGAGGCAAAGCATGAGAATTTTCAGGCCAAGTGTTTTTGAGGTTCTTTCTAAAGTTATAAGGCAAAAATCAGGCTTAGGTTAGAATACTGGTTAATCATAGGCCCTGATTTTGCAATGTGACGGACATGGGTGAAGCCCTCTGCACCTGCATGGCACCCTGCTGAATTGGACTCTGTGTGGTTGCTACTGTCTGCTCACATGCATCCCACAGCAGGGATCTCATGCATCCTTGAGAACTCCTTCTACTTGTGTATATTAATTCCTACCATGAGGAGACCCATCATCTCAATGGGAGTACTCGCAGTAGCAAGCACTACGTCTAGTAGAAAGTGTTTGCCTTGCTCTGTCTATAGCTATGGAGCTATGGCTCCATCATACATTGTTTTTCTGTAAATCTGTGGTCCTGGGGAATCTGGAAATGGCATATCCCTGCTAGCTGGTTGTTTGATTTAACCATGGAATTAGATGAACATTCAGAAAACAAATGGGTTAGACAGAGCCCAGTTCTCTCGCCACTTCATGCATGACGCTCCCATTGAAGAGTATGGTTTTTATTGGTAGGTTTCTGAAAAAAACAGGAACAACTAGAATGGCTCCCAAGGAGGGTGTCTTGTGGGAGTTTCATGCACAGAGCAGCTACAGAATCAGGCCATTAGCTGATGGCTTGTTTGTTTGTTTGTTTAAACTATGAACAACCCTTCATGGATATCCTATTTCTCTAAGAGCTTTCAGCACGGGTTCTGACAAAAGTTAAACACAGAAATTCAGAGGTTCATGCGCCTTTCAATGCATGTATAATTTTCATATGAATTCTCATGCAGAGACTTTACCTATAAGTACCTGGGTAAAATTTAATGACGAGATTTATCTCCTTTAAGACAATTGCTGTTGTCCCCCCCCCCCCCCCCCAGCCCCTTTCTCTGCTAATTATATCTTATAAGTCCCTCACTATCTAAATCCAGACATTAACATTTCGTTACCTACATTCTGTAGTCAGACGTTGCAAAGATATCTAACACATGTTATAAAAGTTATTACTATGGTACTATATATAAACAGCTTTGCATAAGAGAATAAAGTCTGCCATATTTAGAAAATGCAGGTGCTATGTAAGCCCCTTTTTGAAAGAAAGAACTTAGCTCAGTTTCCTTTGAAGAACCAGAGACTTGAAACTGAAAACTTTATTAATGCCATTGTCTCCTTGTATCAGCAGGTTCCAGAGAGATTCCTGGAAGTGGCTCAGATCACGTTACGAGAGTTTTTCAATGCCATTATCGCAGGCAAAGATGTTGATCCTTCCTGGAAGAAGGCCATATACAAGGTCATCTGTAAGCTGGACAGTGAGGTCCCTGAGATTTTCAAATCCCCAAACTGCCTACAAGAGCTTCTTCATGAGTAGAGATTTCAAAAACTATTTATGAATGTATGAGAAGTAGCAGTCCCCTTTTGATGCCCAAGTTGTGTGTATCTTTATTTTAATTTCCTATATAGGTATATCATATACATATATGTGTGTATGAAATCAGACTATAGGGGGCTTTTTTTTTTTGGTCAGTTACAAGGGGGAATAGTTATTTTACTTCACCCTTCAGTTTACTTTTGCCCAAGACCCTTAACATTTGGAGAATAAATGGGGTTAATTTTCAGGGAGAAGAATTTTGAAGTGTGTAAAAGCCTGTCTTAGCAAGTTAGGGCATTATGTTTTAAAATGCTTTGTCAGATTTATTGCTTGCTGCAAAGTGGCATTTTGTCTGAGTGAGACTCATGTCACGGCACAATATTACAAACAATGAAGTTTATATTATGTTTATACTGCTAAAGGTCTGAACTCTGTGAAGTTATTTCATAAGCTTAGAGCATTATTTTATTTTATTTTACTTTGCTTTTTAACAAATAAGGTAGATTTTGTTTCATATTTTTAAAAACTACAAACATCCATTTTAGGTTCTCACTCCAAAAAGTGATACCCCCAAAAGGCAAACCCTATTCTTCAAGCTTTCCCTTACACGAATAACATGTACCCTGCCCCAGTAATTAACATGCCAGGTAATTTTTTTTTATTGAGGCAAAGCAATTTTGCACAAAACAGATACTATTCTTGCAGGGGGAAGCCAGTAATTCATGCACAATATTGTATCAACCACACTAATTTTATAATATGGTCAGCTTACTTAACCGGAAGCATTTCACTCTCCATAAAGTAAAAACAAAACCTTTCATCATGCTATATTGCTGTGTGTTGGTCATATTTTAATTGGCTCTTAGCTCTTGAAATTTATTCTTTACTCCGTTTTTTTTTCCAGGCATAAAAAGATTGCAGCCTATATTTGATAGTTAGTATTTTGCCCTGAAAAGCAATTTTTTGAATTACCTTTATATAGCAAAAGAAAGCATTTTAGCCCAAAAGCTCTGAGGCAAAAAGGCCCTTTGTTTGTAGCTGTAAAATATCATCAATCTTTACCTAGTCACAATCATAAAAATAACATTTTTATAAAAATCCATTAAACCACACACAAAATTTACAGTAGTGTACTGTTGCCTATGCAGAGTTAAGATGGCCAAATTTAATTTTTGCATTACTGGTAAGTGCGTCATCAAAAACAAATCTATCTGATCAGAGTGCCACATTTGCGTTCTAAAGCAGAAGATGGTATTGACCAAAATATGAGTACAGTGTAAAGTATATGAAAGTTTTGGATTCATCTGAATGATATGTCACAATATGTGAACATAATGCAAGAAAGCTAGCTGCTAGTTTTTATGCTTTCTTCAGTGGTCCTCCTTTTTATTTTCACATTTTCAAAAAGGTATAGTGTCCAATAGTTTGGGGTTGTTGTTTTTTTTAAAGATTCAATGGCACTATGTATTTGTTATTTTCTCTGTCATCTTTTGCACAGATGCAGTAAGAATTTAGTGTTATTTTGAATTGTATTTTCCCCTTAGGTAATTTGATACAAATCTAGAGAAAGTTACAGAATAGCCAGTAATATTTAGGCCATCTAGGACATCAATATTTTATTTCTTTAACTTTATTTTAAAATTGCATTTTGACTTTGGAGAGTGAAAGTTTACCCATGTGACTAAAGAGCTGACCTGATCATTGCAATTTCACTTCATTTACAAATACTGCTGATAGACAGAAATGTATGAAAGCAATTATTGTCAGCACAAAGCCTTAAAAACCTGCTGACTTCAAATTAAACAGCACAATCCTGCGATGCCCTGTCATTATTTTCAAGTACTGGAAGTATCTGTGGAGTATAGGCAATGCAGACAATAGCATGGGATGAAGTGCCAACATTTTCACTATGCATTAAAAGCAAAACAAATCTTCTTGATCTTAAACTCCCTGTGAGTACCTAATACTGTAGGCATCCATAGAGTAGACAGCATGTGTCATTCTTTTATTTTGTGCATGATTTGGTAACTATTACACTTCGTAAAGATGTAAATCCAATCAGTTCCAAGTAAGAAAGAAGGAAAATTGTGTTCATGCACTTTTTTTTTTCTTTTTTATTGATATGGGAGGAAGGGGCATAAAATGCTCAAGTTCTAATACGATTAGTTCTTCACTGGCAACCCATTAAATACAAAATATAACACTGCATTGCCTCCTTGGACATAATAAAGTAAAGCCATACTACATGGACATATTACTAGATACCGTCTTGATCTGTGATATAACCATTACTTTTATTATATTATATTCTTATTATTATTATATTATTTGGCCTCAATGTGATTCTAATAATCTAAATAAGTGAAACTGTGTACTCAACACTAGATGTTGTTGCATTTATTTATTTATTTATAAATAGCATAATCTCAATAGTAAATGAGGCATAGGAATTAAGAATAGAAATTTCATTTTAAAGAGAGAGAAAAATCAGTTTTTTGACCTGGAAAAAAAAATTGGATCATTGCAGTTATGGTGATTTTACTGCATTATAGCCATATTGCCTTTGTGCCTCCCAATACATTTAAAAATATAAAGATAAATATACGGCATAACTCTTACTAAATTGTAAATAGAAATCAGAATCTTTCAAACAATCTCAATACTGTTTACTTAAAAACTATGGCTAAAAGGCAGGAGGCTACTTTTATTGTAACGAAAAAAGTTTACGTAGGGAAAGAATTTAAAAATCCATGTAGAAATCCCATGTTGCCATTCATTTACTGCTAATTCAGATTTATTTCTGCATATAAACTTGAGGTTGTAGTCTGTGCCTAGACCTTAAATGCACCAGCGGAAGGATTAAAAAAATCCTTCAAAATACCAGTTTTTTCCCCACAAGTACAATTGTTCTTGTGCCTTCTGTGGCTTACAATTTTCATCTTTTAAACATTTTTTTTTCAATTACTACAGCTGCAATAAACACTAGATTTTTTTTTCCGGCTGTTTGACATAATGTTGATAGCTATGCATATTTTGTGTCTTTTTAAAAAATGTAAAAAAACAAAACAAAACAAAGCAGGAGAATACGTTTTTGAAGAAGAGAATTTTTAGAACAGTTTGATAATGCAAATTATTTTTTTCTCAATTGTTTGAGCAGCATTCAAGTTTTGAAAATTCTTGTAGAAGCCAATTTTTTGTAACTGTGGTGCAAATCTTGTGTTTTCTTAGCATATTGAAAAGTAGTATAGAAGCAATATTTCATACGCAATATCTATGTGTATACATATACACACACATATACATACATGTAGACATTACATAGATATGTTTTTATGTATATACACACATAAAATATGCGTATGAAGTGAAAAGCTTACCTTTTTCCTATCTAGATTAAGAACCTATTTTAGACATTTGTTATGTTTTGTGAAAAGAATGTTCTATTTGAAATTACAAAACATTTAATTCTTACTGTATCTCTGGTTGTTTAATGGGAACGTTTCACACTAAATGGTAAACATGTGGAAGATGTTAGAATGTAGTAATTATTTAAGGAAGTGTTCACCCATGTATTCCTGAGGTTTGCTTTGTGCCTCTGAGTATTATTTAATTAAAAGTGTTTTAAGTTTGCAGAATCTTTGTTACTGTACCAGGTATGTGGGTGAACATGGAAAACTGAGGGGAACTTTTATAAAGCAATGTAAATATTCAATCTTATGGTTGTTCTTGCATAAAGACATAAGATTTTAATAACTACATTCTGAAAACATCTGCTGAAATTTATAAGAAACACTACAGTAACTGTATAGATATAAAGCATTCTTGAAAATCCAGCTCTCTGCTTTTAAATGATAAGTCTCTTTCATCAGATGTCAAGGGCATAGGTGATACAGTTTCTGTACAATTACACAATTTTTTTCTATGTACATGAAGTCATTTAATAGCAAAATGTTTTTTCCACAGGTTAATATTAACTAAGAAATAAGGGTGAAGATTTTGTGGCTTTAAAGATAGGATTTTCACCAGCAGCATTGAAAGAGATATATATCTATATCTATAGATATAGATATATATAGAAAAAAATGGAAAGTGGTTTACAAAACCCCCAAAATGAGCACTGTACATGAGAAGTGAAAGCAAAAACTATATTTGCCATGTGTATTATATAGAAATCATTGGTGTTAATAGTGCAAATGTTTCCTTCTGGTACCAACTATGTGTTTGAAAATTCCAATAAGCATTGTTTTCAAAAAGCTCCCCTTAAGGAATGTAACTGGTTTATATGAGTAAGCAGTTACTGTATTGCACTTAAATGTTCTGTTGAAGGAAATGCAATTTTGTTTTCTGTAGAACTGTTGGTTGTAAACCATCTATAAACTGAAGCTGAAAATGCTCATATTTAGAGCTGGGATGAAAACTGGTATTTAACCTTTGCATCTTCTTAGGAATATCTTTTTTAATGTATGAAAGGTGATGGCATTGTGACTTTTTAGTCTCTTCATCTGAGCCACAATCACCTCTCTTCCCTAAACAGCCACCTTCAAAAATGCACAATTGTACTAGGATATGTAGAAGCAAATCTAGAAGAAACAACAAGTTTATATTTTACCTAAAACCCAATCCTTGCTGCAAATTTTAAAATGCATTAAAGTACTGCTCAAGTGGGGAAAAACCCAACAACAAATACTATAACAAGAATTTGTTATTTTCATATAATATGAAATCAGGAGTCAGAAAAATGCATCTTAAGTTGGTTTTACTGCTGCCCAGAAGAGTCAAAGGTTAAGGTTTAAACTGATATTGTCCCAGCCATTACTCATATGTATATAGTTACAAAAGTGACAAAACACTGCCTTTATATTATTTAGCAATATGTTGTAAATAGCATTATTAAGCTCTTTTTTGTAATAAAGACCCTTTAATTTGAAGATAGAACAATAACTGAACTGATAAAGTCAATTTTTGATTTTTTTTTATTTTATTTTTTAGCTAGAGGCAATTTCAACTGTGGATTTTTTGTTGTTGTTGTCTATTGTTCTGAAGACTTTGCATAATTTATTGGTTTAATTTATCCTAATTTATTTGATGAAGGTGTACAATTTTGTATTACCAAGGATGTACTGTAATAATAATTGATGATATGATAAAAACAATAAGACTCCCCTGTCCATATGGAAAAAAAAGTGCAGTAGACAATTGACTGAAAAAAAGTTACAATTCTAGCTTGGCAGCTACTAAATTAAAAAGAAAAGAAACAGGAAAAAAATTGGGGGGGGATTTTATTTTGTGTGTTTTAAGCTTTTGTATACTCTCCAGACTTTTACCTTTTTGCTTTGTACCACTTAAAGGATACAGTAGTTCAATTGCCTTGTGTGCCTTCCATCTTCTCTAAACTGAATGTATGTGCAGTATATATGCAAGCTTGTGCAAAATAAAATATAAATTACAAGCTCATTGCCATTGTTTATATTTCTTTCTAAAAAATATTTCTTTATTGAGTCCCAAAACAAAATGTGAATTACTGGAATCAATTTACTGTGAGAGAATGTAATCCCATTTACGGTTACTCCCCACCCCCACTCCCTATTTGGAATTATTTGTTAATGAAACCTGCCGGCTATCTTACAAAACTAATATATATTTCCTATGGCATTTGGGATGCTTACAGTAAACAGCTATATTCTGTTCCTACAACTTGCTGCTGTTATTAAATGTTATTAAATGGCACCTTAGGCCCAGATCCTGTAAACACTTATGCACATGCTTAACTTTAAGCACGTAAGTGGTATTCATGTATTTAAACGCAAAGAAACAGTATAAAGTCTCCATCCCACAAATACTTATGCACCTGTTTACCTTTAAATTCTCCATTATAATTAAAAACATAAACATAGCAATTGCCATACTGGCTCAAACCAATGATCCATCTAGTCCAATATCCTATTGGCCAAGATGTAAAACCTCCACAATGCATGTAATTTTGTAATATATCACACAATTTTTTTTCCTGACTGCCTGATGTGCAGGTCATGTCCTAAAGCATTAGAACTGGCAGCCCTTTAGACCAGTTTTAGCTAGAATAATCTCAGAAGCTATTTTTATTCATGACAGCATTTAATCATTTCCCCAGTGTATTTGCTTCATCAATGTCCTGTGACAGTGAGTTCCACAAGTTAGTTAGATGTTGCATAAAGAAGTATGTCCTTTGACACGGTTTATGTTTGCGCCTTTTATTTCATCATCTTTCCCCTTGTTTTTATACCATCATAAAAGAAGCAGCATCCACATGGCAGCCTCTATCATTTTATCATTATTTTAAATACATCTATTAGGGATCCTCCTTTCCAAACTAAATAGTCCTCAGCATGTTATGCTATCCTTATGCAAATTAATTCCTTACATGCTATACCGCTAATAATTTTAATTGTTCTTCTCTACATCTTGACTATTTCTGATGTTGGTTTTGATTAGTTGGTTGTTTTGTTTCGTTTTTTTAAGATGAGAAAAACAATGTAGCAATCAAGGTAGGAATGTATCATTGGTTTACATTAAAATACTTCTGTAGTCTTTTCTTTCCCGGTCTTAAGTGAGTCAAGCATCTGATTAGCCTTGAACTGATATACGTGGGCTTTTATAGGGTAGTTTATTTTCAGCATGCAGTCGTTGACGTTTTTTTTTTTAAAGGAGAAGTGTCTTGTAAATGTTTTCATCTAAGATCATTTCTTCTCAGATTTTTGAGTGATACAGCCTTTAGAGACCACAGCAATGATCTGAGGGCGGTATATAGCCTTTAGCTTGCATTCAAACTACCAAATGAGTACTTCATCTCTCCAGCTGTAATTAAAACTGTGGGTCTTTGAGAGCTCTGTGGTACAGTGTAATCATACTATGGGATAATGTCCATTAAAGGCAATGGCATTGCATCCATAAGGCCAACAGTGATTTCGGTCTGAGATGTTCTCCTTTGACCTGTATCACAAATAAATTCACTGGTGGTTCTCTTGTCTCTCCCCACTTAGACACATTACAAACCCACCACACCACTGGTCAGGAATCGTGCTGCTCAGGACTATTTCTTAAGAAACTGGCTGACACGTGGGAATTTGCTAATTTTCTGGGTTATCTGGGGGGCTGTCAACACCGGGCCATGAATGATGGAGGTCTGACAAGATTAACAGGAGGGCTGTGCTGACACTCCAGAAACCCTTACCTTCAAACCTGTGCTCCTATGGCTTCAGAATGGCCATAACGTCCAGGAGGAAGCTGCTATGGGACCCCAAAATGGCTAAATGCTGGGAGGGGTAGCTAATGAATAAGAGCAGGCAAGCAAGGAGAGAGAGGCTAGCCATTTGCTCAGCCAAGAGCAGAGCAGGGGCTTATGGAAGAAACGAAAGTTATGTGGGACAGCTTGTTTTGAAGAGGGGAGGAAAGGGCATTTACTAGCTCAAAGAGAGTGGCATGTCTTGTATTGAGGCCGGCATTTGGGGGAGATAGCCCTCAGGTTCCAAGAAAGGGTACCTCAGGGTCTCAAGAGCTAAGGTGCATTGGCAGATCTGTAAGCATAGTGGCTACCGCCACTCAGCCTGTCTGTAGACAGTGCAGTTAGCCCCTCACAATTCTGTCATGACATTTCCCTCTCAAAATAAATTTATTATTTGAAATACAAAACACCATTTCTCATTTTACCCTGCATTTGGAAATGCAAAGAGGTTCAAACTCAGAGCATTGGGTACCCCAGAGCATTGGGGACGTTCAGATCTAGACTGGAACTTTGCAACTAGCCCCTATCTTTCTAAGCAGCCAAGCCAAACTCCCCTGGCACCAAATGCCCTGGACGTTTGGAGAAGTTCAGTGCCACACTTTACAGCTCTATTTGGAAGTTCCTCAGCGCTGCTATGTGGAATTATCCAATTAGGTAAATCTCTCTGTCATTGATGATAACACTGAGACCTAATAGGTCTTCCCCATCACCAGTGTCTACAAGACCGAATGCAGAATGTTGCACTGTGGTTTGCGCATGCAGGGGTTAATTGCTCTCATTCGCTTGGTCTCTACCCCTATTTATGCCCAGCCTAGGCTGTGCCAATACAATTTCCATGGAGATGATCATTCTGAGTCTTCCTTCTCTGTTAAGAGGAACAGCGAATTGACTGTTGCTTTGCTGATCTATTACCATCTTTTGGAAATGAAGGGAAATAAATAAGTCACGCCTCTGGATGCGTTGCAGCATTTCCCCCAAACAAAAGGATCTGATTCAATGCAGATTACCCTTTTACAAAAAAAAAAAAAAGCTCAAAGGATGTACCGTATAGCAGAATACAGCACAGACCAAAAGAGAAAATAAGATACGTGATTAAACATACTGTTTAGTAGCTGTGGAAAACATACTTTGTGGTACCATAATTCTTAAAGTCATCATAAATAAACTGGAGGGTGCATGTTTTTGTTTTCCCCCTTGCTTTGAAAGGATATGTCTACACAGCATTTTGGAGCCTCCCAGCCCAGGTTAACACTCTAAAAATAGCTGCATTGTCAGTGGTTTGACGTTGTGACTTGGCCTGGAGCCTGAGCTTTGAAACTCCCCCTCTCCCCCCCCCCCAGACTTCAGACCCAAGACAACATCAAAACACTGGCTACACAGCTATTTGTAGAGCACTAGCGAGAACCTGTCCACCTGGGCTGGGAGGGTGTGTAGACGTACCTGACGAATCCGAGTCGTGTAACTTTCAGGGCATATTGCAAGGTCTATCTGTTTTCCCAGGATTTCAAGAAAGGGAAGGGTGAGAGTGGTTTAAAGATTGATGGGGGATTATGGTTTATTTTTGAGTTTTTTTAACGTACCTAGAAGAGGTGAAAGGAGAGGTGAAGAATTTTGTAGCAGTTCAAATCAATCCTGTTTGGCTCAGGTTAGCCTGGCACCTTCCAGACCTGCAGCGCATAGTGAAACACTGACTCCCATGCAAAGAATGGAATTCCCCACCACTGCCCTCTGCCCAGAGGCCGGGAGAATGGGACTGCATTTTTATGAATAAATCCCTGTCAAATGAATAGTGGTACTTTCCTATTTATTTGGGAGTCAGTGTTAAAACAAGCTATTTGCTTCATAACAAAACTCACGACAATAAGCTGCTATTTGTGCTCAAAAGAAGTTAATTGCATGCACAGTTTAATTTTATTCTTTAAAGTTAAGCTACCCTGTTTCCCCGAAAATAAGACATCCTCCGAAAATAAGGCCTACTTACAGTTTTGCCTCTCGTTGTAATATAAGGCATCCCCCCGATAATAAGACCTCCCCGATAATAAGGCATCCACCGATAATAAGGCATTTTTCATTTCTGAAAAATAAGACATCCCCTGAAAATAAGACCTAGCGCATCTTTGGGAGCAAAAATTAATATAAGACACTGTCTTATTTTCGGGGAAACAGGGTATGTTTGGGTCTACAGCTTGGCAACAAAAAGGCACACTAGTAGTTAAAGAAACACTACCAGTTCTCCGGTCTCGGTTTGCAAGAGACACGCCAGTTGGGCAGCTGTGGGAAGTGACAGGGGAGAACGCATGTTGGAGAAAGTCTTGTGGCAACAGTGGCCAGTTTCATTATGGCCACTGCCAGACTGTGAAACAACTCTTGGGGCTTGAAATCCTATTGCCTATTAAAACTGGGCATGACAGCTCTTTTTTATGCTTCACCAACCAGAGATAGAGCTGGGTCCTAGGGGAAATAAGGAAAAATATTTATTACAAGTGTTTAACACCTTTTAGTACAAAACAACCCTACTATGCAGCACTCAAGGATAATTCATGCCAGCCCATGTAAAACCAAGGGAAATCGCTGATAAACTCAATAATTTGGTCCAAGCTTTCAAAGGAAGAGATGAACCCCCCCAATCAAAATCCCGAGTCCAAACTCCCTGAATTTTGGGGTGCTTTAGATCCTTTTTCATAATGGTTACTATCCCTAGTTCAATAATTTGCTAAAACCCTGGATTCTGACAACCCTCCAAAATTGGGGTCTGACTGAACCCTGGATTTAGATTGAAGAGACACCATTTAAAATGGAGATGTATCCACATTAGAGGCCTGGCTACTATTGTGAGCGTATTTAGTAGAAGTGGGCCATGTCACAAAACTCGGATCTGGATCTTGAACACCTCTGTGCAGGGCTTTGGTTCTTTATGAAGACAATTAAGTGTCATTATCCCCATGTTACAGATGGGGAAACTGAGGCACCGGTTGGTGATGTGACTTGCCCAAGGTCAAACAGTAAGTCAGTTGCAGAGCCAGGAATAGACCCAAGTTCCCTGGACCCCCCTCCCCACTCTCATGTTCAGTACACTGCCAATCTTCAGTGTTACTTATTAACATTTACTGTTACTTGTTAACAGTCTGGACAAGGTCTTCATGGCCAGTCCTTGAAAAGCCCCCATTTTAAATTGTGCAATCTGCATGCTGTTACTGTTCCAGTTTTATTTCCTAATATAAGTGCTGCTGTCTGGCATCCTTTGCATCCTATGATCTACCGGCGTCAATATTTTTTAATATTGTTTACCCAGTGATATGCTTTCCCGGAATTAAGGAGATACAGAGATATTGGTGGTTCTCATCTACATGCTACTGTCACTGTTTGAGGATGTTCTAGTGCCTATTTTTCCTGCCCCTTCTGGAGAGTGGGGAAGGGACTAACGACTGTACAGCATTCTGCCTAACTAGAAACCTCCAGACCCCTCAGCGATTCTGCACCACCACAACAGGACCCCAGCACAGATAGGGACAGACTGCTGCTTGCCTTAACATGGTGCTTCTGTGCAGGGGACTAAGGATCTGCTTATGTTATGCCCCACCCCTAAGTCATTGCATGGGCTGCCCAGATCACAAAACCCAGGCACGTAGTGGAAGAGCAGGCTCTGCAGGGTCACTGCTCCTCGGCTCAAATCAAGCTGGGGGTGGGGGAGAAGGGGCGGTGGCTAACCTTAGCTCCACCTCCATCCATGCACTGAACCAGTGCACAAGGAGACATAAGCATCACCCTGTAAAGGGCTGGACCTACAGTTCTCTTCCTGGGCTTCTCCTGGAGCAGCATAGTGACATACCACTTCTCACTTGGGGCTTTAAAAAGCTCAGAAGCTCTTCAGAGCAGGGTCCTTCTTTCCTTACATAGCTATGACATGACATGCAGCAATGCACTACACACAACAAATATCATAATGAAAGTACAAATCCAGAGGTGGATCCTCCCTCTGTAACAGGACGAAGCAACATCTCAGCCCTGGACATTTCACTTTGCAGCTTGAGCTCCCATTTTGTGGGGGAAGGATAGGGCTCCTTCTGCCATCATGATCTGACACCATAAAGACGCTGAGCCCATATTAGTGCTGACTGAACACTTTATTCCATATTGAAAAACAAAGAGGCCGCCTCGATATTAGAAGCACGTAGAGCACAGGGATTGATTTCACAGCACACTGTAGCAGAACTACATAAACATAGTCTGTTCATGCTGGAACGCCTGATGCTTCCCCCACATCCGCCGTTGCCAGCGTACACTCTCGGATGGGGGCAACAGGCGAATGGGACGCTAGTCCCAGAAATTATATTATAGAGCCAGGTAGGCAGATCATCAACATGTCCAGAATCACAGCTTTATTCTAGTCTCACATTGAGGAGAGTATTTTGGGCAATAACAAGAAAATGGTGGCAGCGACAGTAAATAGCAATGTCTGATGCTCCCAGCATAAAACACCCAAATGCTCTGTGGCTGTGTGTTTAGTTCAGAATGGCTGGTTGAAGTCAGGTTTTTTTCCCCTCAAGATTTGATATTTGTGTAAAGTGAGGAGTTCACTGTGCTTTTTAAATAGATAAATATATAATTTCTGATGTTATTTATGTTATTTGTCATTATGAACCACAAGGAATGCTTTTCTTCAGTCAATATAACTGACATCGCTTTTACCCTTAAACTGACTGACTTCTGAAGAGAAACCCAGAACAGTGCAAGGTTGTTGTATAACAGGGAAGAAAAGGGGTGGGGGGGAAGAGAGTTGACTGTAAAAGGAAGAAAATTATCCCAATTCTAGCACTGCTGGAAAAATGTGAAAGTTATTGTGGCACAAAGAACCTCTTGAACTGCTCTGCCTTCCAAAATTTCTACTGCACTCTCTGCAGTTACTTGTGTATGGCAGAAGCAGCATCTTTGTATTATATGAACAGTCTGCTTCATAATCAAATACCATCTGTCGCTACATCTGAACTTGTTTTCAACATCTGTGCGTTCTGGTCTTAACAAAGCTTTAAAAACTAATTCAAAAACTTTCACAGATCACTGACTAAATATGGACATTTACCATCTTTCATATTGGTTTAAAATATTTCTTCTATATCTGCATTCCCTTGACTGGGAATAGTTAAGATGTATACACTTAGTTGCTTTATTAAGCTTATTTTCTAATGGCCTTGGGTAGCCAAGTGCAAAAGAGGGACACTTGCTCAGGCACCGAGAGGACCCATCATATTCTTTCTTGGTGCCAATACAGTCCCTTTCTGCCAATGAGAAACCTGAAAGTTGATCAGCTACCATACCCCAATTACTCAAAATGACACTACAGATAAAACGGCAACCAAGGGGAGAATCAACTGTATGGCTTATATGCTGCTAAAGTGCGTCTGAACAAATGGTGAAGTAAAATCATGAGAGCTCTCAGGAGGATAAGGACGATGTTACTTTGCACATGCTTCAGAAACGTGAAGTACATCTTTACCGAACTTTTGGCCAACCCACTGGCAGATGTTGACCAGTTTTGCTTATGTCTACATCAGTTGCAGAACACTAAAACAGAGATTGGAAATTTTAATTTAGTCAAGGCAGTTGGGCTAAAATGATGGCTTTTGTTGAAGCCATTAAATAGAGCTGCCTAATGAAGTACAGTACAGTACTGGCAAAGGGAGCCATGATGAGCTGCTGCAGATTCCAAACTGCAACCCTGCAAGGGGAAGAAGGAAGCTTTCGAGTCTTTAACTAAAGTGGAACGGCGACAGCCCTTGTAAAGCTGCACTTGATGTTTGTGTTTGAGGGCAGAACGCACTTGTACATTATTACCCTGACATTTTAACCATTAGTTGGAAATGTACTCTTGCAGTTTCTGCGATAGATTTCTCATTCCTATTTGTTAGAAAGTGAACTAATAGAGAGTGTGATGAAATGATCATAAATTCACTTTCAAAGGTCATTTGGGTTCAGAGCCTAAAGATTGAATATGGCAAATTCTTAGGCATAGAGAAGAAGGTGGGGGCGTGAGGGTCATTCTCACTGATGGGTTCAATGATTGATTCCACTATGCAACTATGTTTGCCCTTTAGTTGGCTGTTTAACACACAATAGCTATTATAGGTTCCTGGTCCATTATTCCTCTTCTTCCTAGGGTCAGTTTGTCGTGGAAGGAAAATACAACCTTGATGGTGATAAAATAAACTTTAAAATTATCAGGTGTTTGAAAACTGGAAGGTGTCTAATTGCTTTATAAAGGATGTTACACACACACACACAAAGGTTGATAAGGTAATCATGAGTGCTCTGTTGGACAAATTTCTCTTAGGTTTTTATTGCCCTTTTTTGCTTATTTAATATTGTGCTATGTGCATTCATACAATCCTGCAATGCCTATCATTACTCTGTATCCTTATAAGATCCCACATACATTATACTGTCTTTTGAATGCCATT
This sequence comes from Malaclemys terrapin pileata, assembly GCF_027887155.1. NCBI lineage: Eukaryota > Metazoa > Chordata > Testudines > Emydidae > Malaclemys > Malaclemys terrapin. The sequence goes on along the minus strand of NC_071507.1, from coordinate 45,425,783 downwards.
AGTAACAACAAAACAAAATTTGCTTTGAAAGTGTAAAATTATTTGACGTATAAGATCAAATGAGTGTTTTAGCACAAGGCAGAGCCAAAAATATTTTCAACCATTAGGGAAGACGTTCCATTTCATTGTTTGACGCGCGGTAGAGCATAGCGCAAGTGTGGCTGTAGTTAAGGGTTTGTCAGCATTTCCCTTGTAAGTCCAGGTTTTCCAGAGGATTGCTCTAACTTGCCAATTTCAAATCCCACGGGCTGACGCTCACTATACACATTGTCAGCCCAGATGCAAATTTCTGTTGTTGCTATTACCAAGTGAGGCTGCTGGTTTTTAGTTCACGGCAAGAGATAATGGTTGGGTGAGGTGGTCAGCGGTCTGGGGGGGGGTTGCTATTGCTGTTGGTTTGGATTTTGTTGTGGTTGTTGCCATGGTCTGATGAGAACGGGTTCATTTTAAAAAAGGAATCTTGATGGTGGATTAGGGTGGAGATATTTTTTACATGCAGACCCACAAAAAAGGGGCCTGATCCTGAGCCTGAAAGCCTTACTCACATTAGTAAACCTTACTCACGTGAGTAGTCCCATTGAATTCTGCCCTACATGCCTTCAAGTGCAGTGAAGGTCCATTCTGCAGCTGAATTCTCCAGGAGGAACGCTGCCTGACTCAGGTGAAACAAATCTTGGGGACTTCTAGGCAACATCATACTGTTGTTCATCCAGCATATGACCAGCTCTGCAGGCCAGTCAATGCACAAGATGGCAGTCACGTCCCCAACCTCATCCCACAGCCTTTCAGGTGCCTATTTCCTATCAGAGCACTAGGATGAAACAGGGACTGTGTTCCCCATGTGGGATTCTGAACAGCCCCTGCTCGAGGATCCAAGAGGGGTAAGGAATCTCCTTATTCCCTCCCCTACTCGCACTCTCACACTGGGATGGCTCATATCTGACCCCAAGTAAGGGTATGTCTACACTACGGGATTAATCCGAATTTAGATAATTCGGATTTGAGAAACAGGTTGTATAAAGTCGAAATGAGTGCGGCCACACTAGCACAGTAATTCGGTGGTGTGCGTCCAAGTACCGGGGCTAGCGTCGATTTCTGCACCGTTGCACTGTGGGTAGCAATTCCATAGCTATCCCATAGTTCCCGCAGTCTCCTGCGCCCATTGGGATTGTGGGTTAAGATCCCAGTGCCTGATGGGACAAAAAACATCGTCGCAGGTGGTTCTGGGTACAGCCTCACTCCCTCCCTCCCTCCCTCCCTGCATGAAAGCAACGGACGGCAGACAACCATTTTCGCGCCTTTTTTCCTGGGTGGGTGAACACTGCAGACTCCATACCACGGCAAGCATGGAGCCCGCTGAGGTCAAGACAGCACTCATGAATATTGCAAACACCTCGCGCGTTCTTGTGGAGTTTATGCTCAGCCAGGACCAGAAAAACGAGGCGAGGAGGCAGCGGCGGCGGCAGCGCAGCGACAAGCATGATGAGGACATGGACACGGACACGGACACAGAATTCAGTGAAACCACAGGCCCCGGTGCTTTGGAGATCATGTTGTTAATGGGGCAGATTCTATCCATGGAACGCCGATTCTGGGCAAGGGAAACAAGCACAGACTGGTGGGACCGCATAGTGTTGCAGGTCTGGGACGATTCCCAGTGGCTGCGGAACTTTCGCATGCGTAAGGGCACTTTCATGGAACTTTGTGACTTGCTTTCCCCTGCCCTGAAATGCCAGAATACCAAGATGAGAGCAGCCCTCACAGTTGAGAAGCGCGTGGCGATAGCCCTGTGGAAGCTTGCAACGCCAGACAGCTACCGGTCAGTCGGGAATCAATTTGGAGTGGGCAAATCTACGGTGGGGGCTGCTGTGATGCAAGTAGCCAAAGCAATCACTCAGGTGCTGCTACGAAAGTTAGTGACTCTGGGAAATGTGCAGGCTATAGTGGATGGTTTTGCTGCAATGGGATTCCCTAACTGTGGTGGGGCACTAGACGGAACCCATATCCCTATCTTGGCACCGGAGCACCAAGCCACCGAGTACATAAACCGCAAGGGGTACTTTTCAATGGTGCTGCAAGCACTTGTGGATCACAAAGGACGTTTCACCAACATCAACGCGGGCTGGGCGGGAAGGGTTCATGACGCTCGCGTCTTCAGGAACACTACTCTGTTTAAAGGGCTGCAGCAAGGGACTTACTTTCCGGACCAGAAAATAACCGTTGGGGATGTTGAAATGCCCATAGTTATTCTTGGGGACCCAGCCTACCCCTTAATGCCATGGCTTATGAAGCCATACACAGGCAGCCTGGACAGGAGTCAGGAGCTGTTTAACTACAGGCTAAGCAAGTGCAGAATGGTGGTAGAATGTGCATTTGGCCGTTTAAAAGGTCGCTGGCGTTCATTATTGACTCGCTCTGACCTCAGCCAAAGAAATCTCCCCATTGTTATTTCTGCTTGCTGTGTGCTCCACAATCTCTGTGAAAGTAAGGGGGAGACCTTTATGGCGGGGTGGGAGGCTGAGGCAAATCGCCTGGCTGCTGATTACGCGCAGCCAGACACCAGGGCGATTAGAAGATCACACCATGAAGCGCTGTGCATCAGAGAAGCTTTGAAAACCAGTTTCATGGCTGGCCAGGCTACCGTGTGAAATATCTGTTTGTTTCTCCTTCATGAAAACCCTCCCCCTTTACTGACTGATTTTCTGTAAGGAACCCACCCTGCCCCTTCCCCCAGCTTTCTTTCAAACCAAATAAAGTCACTATCATTTAAAAATCATTTATTCTTTATTAATAGATTAGAAAAAGAGGGAGGGAATCCGGGTGGTATTTGGGAGGAGGATTGCTGGGAAGGAAAAAGCCACAAAGAAAAGGTTAAAAAAATGACAGCCTTTTGCTTGGGCTGTCTACTGGGGTGGAATGGGAAGGTGTACGGAGCCTCCCCCCCCGCGTTCTTACACGTCTGGGTGAGGAGGATACGGAACATGGGGAGGGGGGAGGGTGGAACAGGGGCTGAAGCGGCAGTCTGTTTTCCAGCAGCCGTTCCTGAACCTCCACCAGACGCCGGAGCAGCCCCAGCATTGCATCCTTCATCCTCTGGTCTTCCTGCCGCCATCTCTCATCTCGATCGTCTCTCCTCTCCTCACGTTGGTCCCTCCTCTCCTCACGTTGGTCCCTCCTCTCCTCACGTTCACTGACTTCTTTCCTATACTTTGAAACTGTTTCCTTCCACTCATTCAGATGAGCTCTGTCACTCCTGCTGGATTGCATAATTTCAGAAAACATGTCCTCCCGCGTCTTCTTCTTACGACGCCTTATCTGTGATAACCTTCGGGATGGAGGAGGGAGGCTTGAGGAATTTGCAGCTGCTGTAGGGAGGGGAAAAAAGAGAGAATTGTTTTAAAAGCTACATTTTGCAGAACAATGCTTATACTCTTTCACGGTGACCAACACTGTTCACATTACATAGCACATGTGATTTCTGTGCAAGGTCGCATTTTGCCTCTTAATGCTGAGTGCTTGTGGCTTTGCTGCTAGAGATCACAGGTCTGGGCAACAGAATTCGGCTTGCATGCGGCCATGGTAAGCCATTGTTTTACAGCTTCTGCACCCTCCTTTCCCACATACCAAGCATAGCCTGTAGAGTGCTGCAGAAGCCTGGCCAATCTCAGCCAGTTGGGGGGGGGGCAGTGTGGGGGGGCTTGTCTGGGCCCCTTCAGGCAAGTAGAGTGCTGCGGTTTTTCTGTTAACATTCAGCAGCACCAGAAAACAAACTAACCCCCCCCCCGCCATGAATTCTCTGGGATGATCACGGTACCCCTCCCCCCACCGCATGGCTGGTATCAGGGAAGATCCCTGCAGGCACCAAACTACCCCCCCCCCCCGCCGCCGCCGCCCCCCCTCGCCATGAATTCTCTGGGATGATCACGGTACCCTCCCCCCACCGCGTGGCTGGTAACAGGGAAGAACCCTGCTAGCCAAACGCGGAAAACTTCAGGGCCAATTTCCCATCTGCGCTTGGCTAACTGCAGGGAAGGATTTATTTTCCGCCACAGGCAAACAGCCCAGTAGGAACGGCCACCTCTGTCCCCTTAATTAAGTTCCCGTATTTCAACCAGGTTACCAGGAGTGATATCACTCTCCTGAGGATTACACAACAAGATAAAGAACGGATGTTGCTTGAATGCCAGCAAACACCGGGACCATACGCTGCTAGGCTTTGTCAGGCAATGATACCAGATTACTTGCTGCAAGCATGGCGTGGTCAAGTGTCCTACCATGGAGGAGGGAATAAGGATGCACTGCCCAGAAACCTTCTGGCAAGGCTTTCGGAGTACCTCCAGGAGAGCTTCATGGAGATGTCCCTGGAGGATTTCCGCTCCATCCCCAGACACGTTAACAGACTTTTCCAGTAGCTACAGACTTTTCCAGTAGCTGAACTGACCGCGAATGCAAAGTCAGGCAAAGTAATCATTAAAAACCGTTTGCTTTTAAAACAAGTTTTATATTTTAAAAGGTAAACTCACCTGAGGTCCCTTCCATGGGGTCAGAGTCTTGGGTACTGGCTTGGGAGGCTTGGGAGGGTACTTCAGTCAGGGTGAGAAAAAGATCCTGGCTGTTGGGGAGAATGGAGTGCTGTGTGCTCTCTGCAAGCTCATCCTCCTCCTCCTCCTCCTCTACCCCATCGGCAGAATCCTCAGGCGTCGAGACTATCCCCGACCCAGAATCCACGAACAAAGGTGGGGTAGTGGTGGCAGCCCCCCCTAGAATTGCATGCAGCTCGGCGTAGTAGCGGCATGTCCGCGGCTCTGACCCGGAGCGACCGTTTGCCTCCTTTGTTTTTTGATAGGCTTGTCTGAGCTCCTTGACCTTCACGCGGCACTGCTCAGAGTCCCTATTGTGGCCTCTCTCCATCATGCCCTTGGAAATTTTTTCAAAAGTTTTTGCATTTCGTCTTTTAGAACGAAGTTCTGCAAGCACTGAATCCTCTCCCCATACAGCGATCAGATCCAGTACCTCCCTCACGGTCCATGCTGGTGCTCTTTTTCGATTATCAGCCTGCATGGTTACCTGTGCTGATGAGGTATCTGTGGTCACCTGTGCTCTCCATGCTGGGCAAACAGGAAATGAAGTTCAAATGTTCGCGGGGCTTTTCCTGTCTACCTGGCCAGTGCATCCGAGTTCGGATTGCTGTCCAGAGCGGTCACAATGATGCACTGTGGGATAGCTCCCGGAGGCCAATACCATCGAATTGCGGCCACACTAACCCTAATTCGAATTGCTAAAATCGATTTTGGCGCTACTCCGCTCGTTGGGGTGGAGTACAGAAATCGATTTAAAGGGCCCTTTACATCGAATTAAATGGCGTCGTTGTGTGGACGGTTACAGGGTTAATTCGAATTAAAGCTGATAAATCCGAATTAAAGTCGTAGTGTAGACCAGGCCTAAGTCTTTATGGACAGAGACCATACTATGCATTTGTGGTCAGTATATCTCATGATCATTATCATCAATATTCCATACCATGGGTGGCAGAAATCATGAGTGCTGACAACTACAGCCTCCCCCTGCCCCAGAACCAGATGGTTCCCTTGGAAATTTTGACTCTGACCTTGGCAAATAATGAGCACTCTCAACTCTCATTGAAATCACTAGGGGCTAGGGAAGCGTGGCTCTTCCAGAGATCCTTAAAGGGCCCAATTCTGTGGACAGGGGAAAATAAAATGATAGCTGCCACTTGGATTGAAAAGGTTCTGAGCCACTCAGTGAGAAGAGAGGGCAGAGAAAGGGTTCTCAGTAGCTGAGGAACATTCACTACACTTGCAGTATGTTTGTTTTGTTTCTTTTTCATGTATAAAAATCCCCTTATAACCCTGAAAAATGAGAGAGAAAGTTCTGTCCCCAATGATTGTGTCTGTCACCATGAGACAATCCCTCATGTTCATCCAGAACAGAAGGAGCGATCAGGCTGCTTTGGTTTTATTTCTCTTTGTGGAGAAAACCTACCACTGTGCAGACAGCAAGCACAAGGCCCATGCAAACCCAAAGGCCCACTTAAGCCCCCTAAGACATTTAAGTGCTGCATAGGTCTCTGCAGAGGGGGGGATATTCACCCTGTGTCTGTAGGCATTGCATGGCATCGCTAACGATATCAGGGGAAATGTTCCTGTCTCTGGGTGCTCAGCTACCGAGCTACGCACTGCTAAGATCTAGAAGCATCACGTCCTACCAACAAGAGCTTAGTGGGGGGCTGAAGCAAACAAGATGCATTCTGGGCCAAATTCTGATTACACGAACATCACTGTAACTCTAGGATACAGCAGGTTTACACCAATGTAGCTGAGAGTAGACCTGTGTATGGTTACACTAAGTGAAGAAAATATACCATGAGTGAAGTGATTGCAGCCATTAACTATTTATTTCCAGATTTTCACACTTCAGAGGTGTTTTTTGAATAAGAAATGTGAAGTTCCCTTTTGGGACAGCTGTTACTAAATCTACAAGGGGGAAAGACAAAAATGTGGCACTATAACAACGCAACTACCTAAAGAAATCCATGTATGAGAAATTGTTCGGATTGCTTAGCAGTTGCTCATAGGCTATAAGCTCAGAGTCTGCTGTGATGAGCACAGTATAAGAACCTGAACAGAATAGAATAGGGTGTCACAATTCTTTTAGGCCAGATCCTTAGCTAGTTCAAGGCAGCTCCACTGACTTGAAGGAAGCTTTGTAAATTTCCATAGCTGAGGTCCTGGCCTGTTTTGTTTATACCGTAACTCACACAGCCATCTCCAGATACACAGTAGTTGGAGACATGGATGCCACCTTTTTATATAAATCAAAGCCCCTGTTCAGCAAGGTATTTAAGCCTGTGCCTAACTTGAAGTCAATGGAACTACTCACATGCTTAATGTTAGGCATGAGCTTAACTATCTTGCTGAGCGGGAGCCCAAATTTCCAGTTTCTTGAGGCGTCTCACCACAAAATTCAAACTTTAGGATCAGAAGCTCCTTGCTAGAGGTGAAGATTTTGCCATAGGAAAGAGAAACTGGATTTGCCCTATATGAATATACACATAGCAGATACAACCAAAAATACCTTATCTCCTCCCATGACTTCCTGGTCAGAAGCAGCAGCAATATATATTTAGATATCAATTGATTATTTTATATAAAAGTATAGAATTTCTGAAACCAGACCTGGTTGTTGCTTCTATTTGAGTTTAATTCATCCAATCCTGGATTTGTCTGGGAACTACCTATAATAAAATAATAATAAAACTTTGCACTTCTATATCACCTTCCATCCAAGGCTACCTCAATATGCTTCATAAACATTCTATTATTATGCTCCCATACATTCCTTTACTGTCTTCTACTCTTCATCTGTAACATTTGTACTATTAACACAGCAAGAATAGCCTTACAGATAAACCAAGGAAAGGTTTTATTTAAAAGGATTGCAGAAAGGATTAGGTAAAGTTACTTGAGAAATGTGAAAGAAATTCAGTCTGCTTAGGTTGGCATATGTTCATTTTTCTAACATGTTATATGCGGAGTTCAGAATAAAGGAAAATCCATGCTTTCTGCTAGGTCTGCTGTTATTTCTTGTATTAAAGAGGCATAATTCAGCTCAGACCACTCAACTTGTTGTGTGTCAAAGACACAAAGGAAGGGCACAAAAAATTGTGGTGAAGAAAATATGGATGGGGGGGTGTTTTTTATTATAAATAATATTTTCTAAAAGCTCAGCCTCACACTCAGATATTTCTAATTGAAAAGAAACAGGCAATAGGAGGATGGCGCTGCGATTTTAGACTTCTTGGGGTAGGGACAGTATCTTCATATATGTTTATACAACATCTAGCACACTGGGGCACTGATCCTAATTGGGGCCTCTAGGCATTACTGCAATACAAATTTTAAATAAATAATAATATTAATAAAGAATAACATCTTGGGGATATTTCCTCCAGATACCTGGCTGGGACTTTGGGACAACCAAAGAAGAGACTGCTTGCCCCTAGGGAATCCTTCCCAGGTTTATATGAGAACTCAGTTTAATCTGTCCTGAGTGGATAATCATTTAGGGTAAACTTTACCTCTGTGCACAGGGCCAGTGCAAAGTATATACCCCACTAAAGTCCTTCCCAACATAGCACTTACGTCAGACTTTAGCAGCGAACAGGTTTGAAGTCAGCCCCCAGCACAGGGCTGAAGTTCACTGCACTGCAGAAATGAATCATCACAGTTGGTGGTAATGGACCTCTCTATCAAGTCTCAGTGCTTTGATTCAAGCAGAATGCAGGTATCTGGAAAAGGAGACACGGGGGGTTAAAATCAGGGAAATGTACCCCCAAGAATGGACAGTTGAAATAAATGGCTAAATGAATACTGTGCAGCTAGTCACAGAAAGGGGCAAAGTGACGCGCTGCACTCTAGCTAACTAGCCATGCATAGAACTCCCAATCACCACAGCGTCAGAGGGCCTCACACGTCACATATAACATTGGCCTGGGAGCGCTTTGGATAAGGAACCCCATCTGTCTTGTTATATGCCTAGCTCAATTTTTAGGCATTGTAACAACAACAATCCTAATCAATAAGTCCAGGCTTGAGAGAGAGCCTTAAACGTGAGTCAAAAACATCATGAGGAAACTGCTAAGGGCCATGCTGAACAACAGACAGAACCAGGGCTCTGTGCACGCTCAGAAATGCGTCCGTTCAAACCCCAGTTTTGTGTCTGAAACCTGGGAAGCTGCTCGCACAACTGGCATTTTCAAATGCAAAGGTGTGTGCACGTAACAGGCTTTTTTCCCCTTCACGGGCAACTCAGCATCAATGTTTCTAAATGGTATCCTAAAGGTACAAGTGCGCTATTGGCCTGGTGGATTCCCCATCTCCTAGTGTGTGTGGCAGAGGCAGTGAGCTCCAGTGGCTAAGGCTAGCACTGGGCTGATAATCAAGAGACCTATCCTCAGCTCTGCCACCAGCTCACTGAGAAGATTTGGGTAAAGTCACTTCTGCTGTCTGTGCCTCAATTTCCCCTTTTGTGAAACAGATAATGATAGCTGCCCTCCTTTGTACAGCACTTTGAGAGCCTCAGATTAAAGACTCTCTGTGTAAGTGCTAAGTATCATCAGCAGCAATTTCCTCTTCACTAAATCTATACTTCCTTTCCCCCCCCCTAATTATCACAGTGACTGTCGCACTAGCCCGGTAAATTTGAGAGTCACTTGCCTCAAATTCCCTGGTATTTAATTTTTCATATAATTCTCAGAACCTATCACATATTTGTTTTGATTTATACAATATTGATCTCTTCTCTGACTTTCGAGCAGCTATCACCTTCCCCGCCTGTTCCCGGAGAATCTGCCAAGGCAGCAATTTGTGATTTTGTCATAATACATGTGTTTAGTTCTCTGAGTGGCTGTCATGAGCTTCTGGATCTCACAAATGTTACATTCCATCTTTATTCACACATTCTGTATATTGTATGTGGAAGGAGGTCGGTTTTCCTGATGCTAAGAATCAAGGCTTTTTACATCAATTCTTAGAGGTGCTGGTTGTTACCTTGCTAATTTTCTAATGGAGGAGGAGGAGACATTTGATTTTTGTAGCATTTGAATAAATCCTTCTCAAAACACACTGGATAGGAAAAAAATTTAAGTCTTCTAAGCATCAGAAACTAAAACCTAGGTAGGGCAACATTTTCAAAGGTTCCTAAGTGACTTGGGATGCTTAGAATCATTTTCAAAAGTGACTCTTTCAATGAAATTTAACTAAATCTCTTTTGAAAATAGGAGTTAGGTACCAAAGTCACATGGGCGCTTTTGAAAATTTTACCCCTTGTCCATTCTTTGTTAGTTGTTTGGATCATGGCAGGTACGTGGCTGTAGCTGCCAAGTCAAAATGGCAACATGCCACTAGTCAAGGGATTGCAGAATAGGGGTGACATTGTCCAATAAGGAACTGGCCCTTGTCAAAAGGGAAGAGAATACTAACGTGCTTCAACCAGTGATGTGTAAATAAAAGGAACAAACTCTTCCAGGGATCCCTGCATTCAGGGCCAGATTTCAATCATCTCCTAGATACTGGTGAGCAATTAGCCCCATGAAGAGTTCCACAGGGGGACTACTCAGTGTGAGTACAGGGAACAGAATCTGTCCTGATTTGCTGAGTGCCAACATCGCGTTTGGTGCTGTACAATGAATAAAAAATAAAGATAGCTCCTGCCCCAAAGAGCTTACAGTGAAAAAGATGGAAGCACTGAAGATGGGCTGCTCTGGGAAATTGAGAGATGGGGATGACTTAGTGTAGATTCTTTTCCAATATATATCAAAGGTTTAGCTGCCTTTCCATTTTTGCTGCTGCGTCCAGTGTCAGTAGGGAACTGTTCAGCATAAACACCTCCTGAGGAACTGTTCCAGAGCTTAATGCCAACCTGAGACAGCTGCTAATGCTGAACAACCTCATCAAGGGCCCACTGTCCCTTCCTGCCACTCCTCCTCCTCCACCACCACTGAAAGAACTGTGAAAAGACCAAAAGCTGGTGTACAGCCAACAAGAACTAAAGATCTTGCAGCTGGTTGTACCACCTGTGCCTTGTGAAATTCCAGCCAAAAACAACCTCCCTTCCCCTCCCCCAGATAACCCCTCTATTAAAGAGAAGGGCATAAAATCTGACAACTTTATAATCAGGGGAAGAGAGTGAAAGGGGGTGGCTCTGACTCAAGCACTGAGTTGGTTACGGAAGAGGATTGTTCTTACTGGTGCCAATGGATGTGGACAACTGACCATCTCTGTGGGCGTGCACAGCCGTTGTGGGTGATCTAACTAGTGAGTTCAAATTCACACACACTGTGCAAGCCACAGTGTGCCAAATATACATAGCTGTTCAATGCCACCCCGCTGAGCCAATGCCAGAAGAGGTCACATGATGTTTGCATTATTTGGGTTAATTTGTGGGGGATGTACAGAATCCATGAAGGAAAACACTGAATACGTGCTGCTCTGAGACTACAAGCAGAAATCTTCTCTGAGATCCAGGCAGCAGTTCCCAAATCTAATGTTCTGGATGCCTCATTGATGTCCATGGAGCTACACATATGTAGTGAGAGCAAATTTTCTGAATCTGAGATCCACCAGGCAGATCTGAGAGCATAAATTTGCTCTAAGAATGTTAGAAATAAGGTTAAAATCATTGACTTCCAAAGTGGTAAAAAAATTAATTTACTGGTTTGTATTTTCTATTAGTAATATGTTTTGATAGATTCATTTTTATTTCATCTGATTAGGAATAGGAGGAAGTATAGTTGTGTGAGGAGGGAATTATGCATCTAGACCCTACCTAATGTATCTTCCCAATATAGATATACACCTCTACCCCAATATAATGCGACCTGATATAACATGAATTCGGATATAATGCAAAAAAGCAGCGCTCTGGGGGGGCGGGGCTGCGCACTCCAGCGGATCAAAGCAAGTTCGCTATAAGGCGGTTTCACCTATAACGCGATAAGATTTTTTGGCTCCCGAGGACAGCGTTATATCAAGGTAGAGGTGTGTATCTATAGAGAGAGAGACTGTTTATATAGATATGAGCAATTAGATACACTGCTGATGGGTGCTATAGTAAAACCCAAGATAGATATACCAAATCTGTGATTATTGAGGAATTCAGTTGTTGATACTATAGTGCACCCTATGGTGGCGGCAAGAGTAGAACTCAGATTCTCCTGCTCCAGATGCACAGGTCCCTGACACTTGATCTAAAGGAGATTCTCCAAGAGGTGTAAGCAGCATAGAGTCTATGGCACACTGCTGAGCAGTTCTGTTTCTATCCAGTAGAGGGCAGTGGCATGCATGCACACACACACACACACACACACGCCCGTTCAAAAAAATCTGCATTCCAGTTTTTCCTGTGAAAAATGTCTTAGGCAATTGAAAATCATTTGTCTAGTAGAGGTTGGTTTTACAATTAAAGGTCAACCAAAACTGTACTTAAAGCATTGGGGACTCTGCAAAGTAGTCCTTATAGACCGGAATTACCAACTAGAGGGGTTTCATTGTATAAGGACTATTACTGTAGACCTCTAGAAAAGGGACACAACTTCTGCCCTGGGACCATACATGCATTGCTCCCTACCAACTCCGTGGAGTGATATATAGAGGAAATAAGAGAATTATTATTTACATAGGTTCCATTTAACCACACTAAAGCAAGGCACAGCACTCATTGAATTAAATGACTGGGTCATCTTAATGTAATAAATCTATTAATTCAGATAATCATATATGTGATTTATACTATGCTAGACAATTGCTAACATGTCATTTCTTTGTTTAGGGATTTTTAATTTGAAAGTGCTCTAATCCTCAGTGTCAGCTGTTCCTGGTGGGTGATGACATATCTAGTGCGAGTGAAACATGCTGATGACATATAGAGTGTAGGAATCAAATGTCATAAGCATAAATATTTAAGCAATAAGACATGACAGGTAGAGCATTTCTTGGCAATTATAGCACACCTCGGGTGGTGTTATGATGAGGCATTTGTCCAAAGGCCAAGAGACTTAAACCACACTGGAAGTAGCACAATCGCCTGCAAATGTGCTGCTTGGACATCTTATTGACATTCTTTTCTTCCTGATGAGTCCTCCATTTTGCAGCTAGAGCCCCTATGATCCACCATTTCCTCTGTTAAGAAAAGCCCCAGAGGGGGATATATATATTAGAAAGTTATGAACACCTCAGTTACCTAAAAGTGCAGTTAGAATAGAAGTTGGAATTCAGCCTCACTCTAGCATGCACTGTCTGCATTCACATTTTAAGTTTCGTAGATCTGGCATTTTCTCCTTTTGAGAGTGATTTCTGAATCAAGTGGACATTGACAACCTGGCGATGTGAAACTGAGAAATTCCTCCAGCAGTATTCAGAATATTGGCAGGATTCAAGTAGAAAACGCCATATAATCTTCATTTAGGAGCTGCTCTCTATTAGCCATCACCCTTGTTTTATAACTGCACCAATACTGTGAAAGTCTCAGGGGAACACAGTGAGATATAATAGAAATTTCTCTTGACTGAAAGGAGCAAAGAAAAATAAATATTTTTTTCAGAAGCCCCAGCTTCTACTCAGTGTGCCAAAATACGTCAGCTGGTGTCCGTTGACATAACTCCACTGAAATCAAAGATACTAGACCAATTTACACCAGCTGAGGATCTGGCCTCAAGCACCTTCCACCATGGTCAGCCTTTAGTGATCTGGAACCCAAACTCCTCTTCTCTCTAAACTGTATTCAGCCCAAAGTGAAAATTAAAACAGACTTTGTGAACCTTTACTTTCCATGATAAACATTTTGTTGCTGTGTGGAAGAGCAGACTTATGTAGAAATTTCTCCGCTTGGCTTAGTTCTGTACCATCTATGGGGATTCCTGCCACTTCCTAATATGATCATAACTCCTCTCCTTTTCGCCTATCTGCCTTGCTGTGCTGGACACCATACGTGGAAAGGTCTGTATATACCTCTAGGTGTCAACTCTACAGAATTCCCCCCTCCCCAGGAATGTGCCTCAATTAGGAAAATTACATGCAATATAACAAGTACAAGCCTTCAGGCCAATTTTAGCACCACATTTGGTGAGGTGCTCTGCTCATTGTGTTGGGACCAGAGTTGGTTTCAATTTTTCATATTTCAAAATTTTTTAAATTTCAAAATGCAAAATTTCATCAAGTCATTGTCCCCTCCCCCTTTTCTTTTCTCCAACCAACTACAAAGCTGGTGGAAAATTTTGAAATTATGAAAAACACAGGAATTTTTTTTATTTTAGGGTTTGTAACTTCCCCTCCCTCGTTTTTAGACCTGTGTAGCACAGACACTGTGGTGTCTCTCTGGCTGCTTTCAGGCTAGCACTCAGCTTCTTTTTCTCTTGAGCAGTGGATCCAAATACCTTGTCCCCTGTTCTGGGCGAGGATCTCTCACTCTTCTCACTGCTCCTCAATGCTAGAGATGTGGAGTGTGGATTCTTCCTGGCTGGCATTTCCTCACCACATTCCATAGTTGGAACGTCACATACATGAGCGACGGATGAACCGCCCCTTCGGGAAGGCTAGCCCCAGACCCCCACCCCCCAGAGCCCCAAGCCCTCCCCTGCAGCCAGATCCCCAAGAACATCCACACACACACACACAACTGCCCCAAGCCACTGGCCATCCTGTCCCAGCTGCACCGGCCCAAGCCACTGGCTTGAATACAGGGCAACCAATTGGCCTGAGCTGCCCTGGGCTACCAGCTTCAGGGGAGAGGAGGGGAGAGGGCAGGACCTTGAGGCAGAGCATAGGGGAGGCTTAGTTTCCCCTGGCCTATGATATCCACCGCCCATGTTCACATACTCCAGGGAGGCACCAAACCATTGCTTTTCCCTAAGACACCTATTCAGCTACAGTCGGTCTGGATGGCCTTTAAAATTCAAGGCACAGGAAAGCTAATGTAACAAAGTAATAAAAAAAATGCAGGGATGGAAAAGACAGCAGCAAAGTTTTCTTTGTGATCATTGTTTAACACTGTAAGTAATTAAATATTAATGAAAGTATGCTACTTTCATTTTGTGAGCAATTTAATTCAATTAAAAATAAATGGATCTCCTTGGCTCAGTGGATAGACTGATATTCAGCATTGGCCTTAACTTTGTTTCAACCGCATTTAACTCCAGCACAGAACAGAGCAAAGTACTGTAAATGAAACATAGCCCGCAGCTAACATCGTTAACTCTTTACATCCCAGTGGCATGATTTTGTCACCTTGTTGAACCAGCAAGGCCTCTCTCAGGGAATATTGGCTCTGCTGTTTAACATGCACGAACAGTAATTTGTACCCAGTGTGTTATCTAAGATAGCTTACACTGGGGCACTGTTTTCTTGAAAGGAAGCCATTTCGGAAAGACTTAACAGGCCGGCATGCAATGAGCTGGTTAAGTGATATATCTGGGAACTTCATGCCAGATAATGTAGAACTATTCTTTTATTGCACTGAGAAGAGCTGTTTTAGATTCCCTTTGAGCCCATAGGCCATGTCTTTCTGATAATAAGAGTGTTATCAATGCTTTAATATTTTACTCAAATCTCTGTGTGAGAGAGCATCTCAGAGCTATTATTCAGTGCTGAAAGCAAAACCCAACTGCTCTGAATGAGGAGGAAAATGCCAATCTGTTGACAAAAAGTTAAACAGAGGTGAAATCTAAACTCTGGCCAACATTTTACAGCCTTAACGCATTGTTAACTTTTCATCTTATCTGTCAGGAATAGGAAACTAATGTTTAAAAACAATGTATTGCTTTTACAGGCAAGGTCAGTATTTGTTAGACTTCAGGGTTATACCAAGTATAGTCAGCCACTGCCATACAGAAATAATTGCTTCGGCACCCATGCTCTGAGTTCCTCCAAAAATTATAGTCCCAATCTTTCCTCCAGTCAGCAGGGACTGGACTTTATTTTGTAGATTTTCTTTGTTTGTTCTGGGTTTTCAGTGGTGGCAGAGGGCCGGGGGTAGTTAAAAAAAAACGGTTAAGTGATGTTAGTGTAGAAAGTCTAGGTCAAAGAAGTGACTGTTGCATTTCACTCTGGAGGCACCAAAGTTCATGGTCATTCTGATCTCTTCTGGGAGTGAGGTCCAGATTTGTGGGCCTACCTCCGAGACAACACAGTACTTCTCTAGACCAGAAAGCATTCTTTGCTCAGCTGTGCAACTCCCAAGGAGCAGCAAAGGGGAAATTAAACAGATACTGTCACTCTGAGTGTGTGAGAGAAAAATCTCATTCAGAACATGAAGCTCACTGATGTTTCTCCTATATTGGTTTATATTAAATAATCCTACCTCATACACCCGGAGAGCATTTTATCCACAGTATGAGTGTACAGATTATGCCAATGATTATGATACTTGAAAAAGTCAGCCCAGTGGCCAACAAACTACCAAGAAGAAAAAAATTAGATTTCTGCTAAAAAAAGAGAAGGAAGAGGAAGAATTCTCAGTGTTTCTAGGTAGGTTACGGCTAGACAAATACAGCCAAAAAGATTCAGCAAATACTTTAGTGACTCAAATCTGCTGTTTGCTTTGCTGATATTCATAATCCCTCTTCCTGACTTATTTGTGAATACACACGGAAGCAAGTCTTTATGTGTAAGACATACTGAGAGCCAAAGCACTGTGAATACTACTATATGCAAATGGCTGTGGGAGTATTCATACCTCAAAGGCTCTTGCAGCCATTCATATTAGTCACAAAACAGATCTGTCGTACAAGTAAGAACATATATGGGTTATGTGCAAACAGAAAAGGGGTTGTTCAGTCAGGGGAAAGAAACTATGCCATGTGACCTACGTAACCAATCACACCGCAAGCATAATAATAGCAAATACTCACCAGTGGCCAGTTGTGAACAAATCATAGGCTAAACTCATCAAATCAATTGGTAAAAAATCAGGAGCTGTTTGTGGCTAATCTCTGAACAGTAGAAAAGGATCCAGTTCATCAGATAAATTATTCACAATGAATAATTCGATCAGCTCTAGGTGAGAAACACTTTGTACCTAACAGCCCATGTGTTTGGAGACTTCCCTGATTGTTTTAATCTCTCCAAGCAAATGAGAGCCCTCAAGGCTCATTAGGGCTATTTACACAGTTCTTAACTGGAAAAAATTAGATCTAGAAAACTGAATAAATAAATAAGCCAATGTGAAATATGAATGAGATAGTCATGTTCAAAACTGAGTTCCCAGGCTGATAACTACACACAAAAAATTTAGCCAGCTGAACACATTTCTTTGACTTCCTTTTGGTTATTGCAAAGTAGCATCTCTGGAGGGAAGAGACAAAGAAATAGGAAACAGAAACAGTAGTATTTAAGCACAAACCAAAATACCAGAATCTGAACCCAAATCTTGATCCAAATCAAAAGAAGATAATCTTGTGCTTTGGGTTCTGTGCTGGGACACCAAAGATCTGGGTTGATCCCTGGCTCTCTCTCTGTTATTACTTAACCTCTCTGAGCTTCAGGTTTCCATCTGTAAAATGGGTACAATGATACTTCCTTTGTCTGTCTTGTCTCTTTAGATTGTAAACTCTTGGGGAGCAGAGATTGTCTCTTATTCTGAGTTTGTACGGGGCCTAGTGCAATGGGATCTCAGTGGGGTTCTCTAGATCAGTGGTGAGCAACTTGCAGCCCATCACGGCAAGCCACTGGCGGGCTGTCAGACCATTTGTTTACATTTGCACGGCTGCCCACAGATCCCAGTGGCCACGATTTGCTGTTCCCAGCCAATGGGAGCTGCGGACGGCCATGCAAATGTAAACAAACGGTCTGGCGGCCTGCCAGCAGCTTGCCCTGATAGGCTGCGTGCGGTCCACAGGCCACTGGTTGCCCACCACTGCTCTAGATGTCGCAAAATATTAATAAATTTTGCAGATGGCCTCATCTTTATAATCAGCTGAACCAAAACTTTGGATCCAAATACTCCTGAACTTTGGGTGCTTAAAGTCTGGATCAAGATAGGAATTTCAGCCCAGACTCTTCTCCAATAAAAAGGGTACTTCACAAAAGTTCTCTATATTGTTATTGGGTGAGAAAGACACATCCTCCTAACACAACAGTAGAGTAGAGCCTGCAACAATCCTGATCTTCTCTCCGACACAGAGCTATAACCGGCCACCAATCCACATGGGTCCTTCTGAAACTCGGCTCATACCTACGAGGCATTCCCCATGGCACAGCTCAATGACCTTCCCAATCCAGCACAGCATCTAAA
Source organism: Malaclemys terrapin pileata (assembly GCF_027887155.1). Lineage (NCBI taxonomy): Eukaryota > Metazoa > Chordata > Testudines > Emydidae > Malaclemys > Malaclemys terrapin. The sequence continues at coordinate 45,407,978 of NC_071507.1, read as the reverse complement.
GCTGCCAGTGTCTCCCAACACAATACCATTGTTCCCACAAAGTTCCACCCTGCTAGAATCCAAACAAAACAAGTAGCAACAGGGCCTGGAAATTGCCAACTCAACCCACAAGTTAGAGGAGCATTCCATCGCCCTTTCTCTCAGGTGCTGAAATTTTGTCAGTGGGGCAGGACACTCCCCCTCCGCACACAGCATGTTCTTGGTTTGGCCATGCTGGCACTCACATGCCTCTCCTGACGGATGTTGTATCACAGTGCTTTGCCACTCCCATAATGCCCTTTATCAATCCCCGAGCTTGACTCTTCTCATTTTCTGGATATCAAATCCCTGTTTTCCCTGATTCCGTAAGTGCATCCCGCTAAATAGATGTCACTAGCGGAGCATATGGAACCCTCCTTCACCGATGTTCTTGATTTTCAGGAAGTCCTTTCCCCTCCATGATATCTTTTGCCCATTTGTTCTGGCTCCGCTTAAACCCGACCCCACACACACAACACATATGTGCACTACTTAACTCCTTAATTCTGATCTCTGTATTGCCACCATAGACAACAAGTTGAGTAGCCTTCTCAATGGCCCCTGATAATGTAAGATCAGCTAGGACAGGCTGATCAGAGAATGTGTGGAGCTTCATAGCTACATCTTTGTCTGCCCTCGAGTTTAGAGCTGAGAGTCTCTGACATTTGCACTAGAAGTTAGCAGTTTCTGAGGTAAACAGCACCATGACTTTCCATTCTGCCCTCAGATACACAAATGCAACTGCAATTGAACCCAGCAGGAGGTGTGTAGACGTATGTGAGTGAAGAACTTGGGCTTGCAGCCACACTAATATTCAGTCTATACTGCATGTTTAATAAGCAACTCCTGTGCATAGTGCAAGACAGAACAGGTCTAATTCAACCATCAACTCTCGAGACCTCAGAAAACCATCAAGCAGAGATAAACAGTGAGAACATTGACCCTGTGACTTCATGTGCATTTAATAATCCAAGTCTAACACCATCTCCAACAAAGAGCACTGCAGACCTCAAGGCAGGCACCAGAAAAGTATTTCCTGAGGTTTCCTTGCCTCTTAAACAGTCTGTAAAAATAGTCACACATTTTCAGTGTCATTAGAATATTAAGATACAAATATCACGACATAATGCCAGCATTCAATATTAAACATGGCCTGCAGCAGTATCACCTGGGGCTCTGATCTCTACAGCTTTCACCAGTTAAAGCAAGGCTGGGCCCAGTCAGTGTTTGGATAATAGGTCTCAAAGGAAAACATAGGTGCTACAGGAAGTGTTGTTAGCAATTCAGTAGGTGGCACTGACCTATTGTGTGTTAATGGGCACTGTGATGTTGCAATTGCTGTCTTTTGGAGGAGGTACAAATGGAAGAGCGCTTGACTGCTTGACACTTTATCCAGGTGGAGTCTTACCTGTCATGTTCTTGCTAAGCTGCAAATTACTTAAGGTTTACCTAAATTCCCCCTGAAGTTTCCACTAGATATTGAATGTCCAGTCCTAAGCTATTAAATACCCTTTGCTGTGTGCAGTTAAACAGCTGCCACTTTTTCACTCCAGAAGTGGCTACACTTCTATAGTTGGTGAATTGCTTCTTACTCAGGTAAAGTTGGTGGCAAAATGCCTGGGATTCTTAGGGAAGAAAAGCATGACATAAATGTAAGATATTATTGAGTCAATATATTATCAAATATTTGCATGGAGCAAAGATATAAATAATCCTTGCTTTTTTCCTCTAATATTTCTGGCTCTCCATTCAAGGCAGAAGCACAACACAAAAACATCTGCAGAGTCAGATTTGCATCTTAACCTTCATACCCGTTAAAAAATATGGAAGTGTTTTTTTCTTTCTAAACGTTCCCTAGAAAGCCTTTGGGCTTTAGTTTATGCTCCCTCAAGATTTTTTTTAATGGGAGGACCTAGCAAGTACATTCCTTCACCCTTCATTTATCTGGGCTTGTGGTTAAAACCCATTGTGACCACTCTATGTGAAATCCTGTCACACACTGACATTTACCAAATGACAGCAAGATCGAGTTGGGTGTTGGGTACCCAAGTCTTTGCATGTAATTATCAGGTAGAATTACAGGTAACTGAGGCTCAGCAAATTAAGGGGTAAGGATGAGGCAGCTCTTTTATTTGTCTAAGCTTTTTCTCAACTTGATTCTTTAAAGGGGCAGAGCAATTTGGTGTCCAACCTCATGAACAAGCTTAAAAACAATTTGGGGGTTGCCTTCTTGCAAATCAAAAATGTTAAACACAGGAAGCGTCTGTGAGCAAAGGAGGCTCACTAATATCTCAACCTCACTGGTAAAATATGCTAGGAGATTTTGATATTTGCAACCAGCATTTTTTCTGACATTAGCAGATCAATCCATAGTCTCCAAATCTTAAACCTTCACACAAGATCTGCTTTCAGTTCTTGAAAGAAAAATCTACCTGTTTTCTACTTTTTCTTCTGTGTTCAGAACACAGTCCAACAGAAAAGCTTCTTAAATCAACAAAAAGCTTCACCTGGGATTAGAGTATCAGCCTATGGATCTGACCATACTGGATTTAAATTACATTTCAAAATAATATTTTAAATACGACAATCACCATTTCCAAGTCCTATGTGCATGGATTTTTTTTTTGGTTGGTTGGTTTTCTTTTAAGCACAAAAACTTCCAGTCACTGAAGAGTTGCCACCTTAAGTGTAAATCCAATTTAAACGTTTTTCAGTAGTAACCAACTTTTCTAAATCACACTTGAAGCGTAAAATGAGAATACACTTATTTTGTTGCTATATTTTGCATTTCCTTACCTATTGGTGGATAATGAAAATGAGATGACTCACTGACACCTAGTGGTTGCTGGGGAGACGGCATAAGACACTTGGAGAATACTAGGATATATACTGCAAACCAAACTCTGTGCCTGTCTTCCCCTAACTTTCAAATGCAGGCAGACACATTGCATCAATAAGAGTCATTGCCAGTCTAGAATTATGGCAATCAAATTGACTACAGAATGGATATTAAGCAATGTTGTATGGAAGATGAGCTTGATGTGGTTTCAAAAACATCTGCTATTTCCTAATCTGAGGCTTTTCAGAAGACTGACGCATTTAATACCACATTACCCCCATCAACAGGTTGGGTAGTTCAAAGGCTTCTAGCCTTGTGCAAGCCATCGAATATTTAACTAGGGATGTGTGTAGTGGGGAGAGAAGGGAAAGAAGCCCTTGTAACTTAAGTAAAGCTTTTTCTTGATCTCAAAAAGTAATCTTGCTGTCCTCTGCTATTTGCTTACTGACATCCAAACTACTACAACAGAAACTTTGTCTTGAGAGGTGCTGAGCCCATCACTCCTGCTGCAGACAATATACGGGGCACCTCCCTGCATCTGGATCTTAAGTAGTTTCCCACAGTGCGAATTATTAGAGCATCCATGCAGGCGGTCAGAAAAACACCTACAACAAAACCTGAAAGCACTTGCCAAAACTTTTAAAAGTTTCTTAACTAGCACTTTTATTTTCAAGGGGCTGAATTATCCTCTTGCTGCCTGGGACTACAGTAAGCACAACTGGGAGTCATGCACATTAATTACTGCACACGGGGGTAAAAGCATTGCCGCAATATTCCTCTTACAGCTTTTATTGACGTGTATGTATGTATATTTATGGGGGATGAGGAACGCTGGGAGGGACTCGCTATCCAACTAACTGATTTCCTGAGGAAGTGTGAAAGACAGAAAAAGAGGGTCAAGGGATAGGTGCATAGAGAACAGAGACACACACAGAGGGAACAGAAATCATTGTTTTAAAAAAATCCAAGCACTTAATTTCTTCTCTTTTGTGCATGAAGAGAGCATGGGGATGGAAACTTGTAAAAAGATAACAGTGACCAATAAAGTTTAATATCCCTGTCACATGACACGACTCAGTAACCATGGTCTCCAGGGGTTAGTGTTACAGGCCTGAGCTGCCCAGTTGAGATCCAGAACTGAACTTCTCCAAAGCTTGAGGAAATGTAGCTACCTGGTTTTTGTTAATGCCTATCTCTTGTTGAGGTAAATGTGACCGAGTCCTGAAGTATTAGTTTAGAGGGGCCCCGGGACTGCCTGGTCTCATCAAATACACTTTTGTACTGTACAGATCCCGACCTCTATGTGGTATTTCCTTTTTTGCAATGAGGATTTTCCTCCGACTGGAGGGTCAGTATGCAACTATATTTCTCTCTCAACAGTGTGTGTCCAGGGCAGAAATAATTCTACAGTGCTGCCTCTGGTCTCTGCTATATAGGCATTTACCCCACATTCACCACTGTTGTATCTGAATGCTTTACAGAAGTTATATGCAAAGTGAACAAGCAGATCCTTCAGCATAGATTCTTGGTCCCTCACAAGAACGTGTTTGAAGTTTTAGGGCTTGTCTATACTTGAAAGTTAATTTGAATTAAGGCAGGGTGTGAATTTAAATACTATTCCTGAATATAACTCCAAGTATGGACACTCCTATTCCAGCATACCAGTGTCTTGTCCTGTTTTAGTTTAATCAATTTTGGATTAAACTACTTTGGATTTGGAATGTGGATTAAACTAAACCAGAGCAAGAATGTCCACATGTGGAGTTAATCAGGAATAGCTATTGTGGAATAACTCCATGTTTAGACAAGCCCTCAGGTTTAGGGATTTTTCCTTGTACAGGTAGGGATTTCCTAATTTGATTTGATGTGATTTTTTATTTGGGAAAATTAGGTAGAAAAGATGATTCTGTGGTTCATCTGTGATCTCTATGCGTGAGACACACACTAACAGCTACGAGACCTTATTTGTAACAAATCTGTGGCCATCTAGGACTTCCCAGTTATCAGTATGCTGCACATGCCATGGGAAACTTCACAGCAATAGTAAAGATAGACTCCAATCCTAGCACAATCTAATCTAAAGGAGAATCTCCATTAGCTGCTGCCAACTCAGAGCCTGACACATATTTGGACAGTTCTGGTTCTATATAGTAGAGGACATTGCTACACATACACATTACAATGACATGGCAGTTATGTATTTAATTTAGTTGAATAAGTTTTTGGCTCTACCATCAAGTATTATGGCCACTTTTACGCCAGTACAGACAAGAAGTGAGTTCCTTCTGCAAGATTTGGAATGACAACCCCACAAATGGCATTTCTTACGTTTGGACAGAAAGTTGCTTTAGCATCTTTTTTAAAGAGCGTCCCATCAGATGGGTGTTTTGGGACGTTATATCCCAGACTTTCTGAGAGACAAATTAGGCTCAAAAATTGGATGTGGTCTGAAGTCAAATAAAATGAACTAGTCTTAGCATCCTGTGCTGAGGAGAGAATTCCCTGGGTCTCCTCTTTAGAAATTTGCATTTGATTAGGTGGCTCTGTTTTTTAGATTACTTTAGAGAGCCTCATTTCCCACATTCCTATTACACCATTCTTCCAGGGTCAGGAGTGAAGCCAAAACATTTCCATATAATACAAACATGGATGACTGGAAGGGTGTTCTCGCTTGTTAAAAATGCACTGCGGGTGCAAGCGAGGCTTACTAGCATCTTTTCCTCCAGCACCTCCTTGGTTTAACATGTGGGCCCAAAACGTCTCCTAAAACAGAAAGCGCACAAGTTCACGGAACATCCCACATTGCAAAGAGAGACTAAGGAAATAGTCACAGACAGCCAGTCACACCCACAACAGCTGCAAGGCGTATTAGTGCACCATTTCTGAGTGAAATGGAGCACAGTGATGGCTTTAGGTCCTTTTTCACCAGTCCCAGAGTTGGGTAGCTCTGTTCAGACACATTGCATCTTGGGTATATTAGTGCAGATTATCTCCATGATTAAAAGATCCAGTGGTGCCAGGGAAGACCTCTAATATTGCACATTAGTGAAGCTGAGATTTCAGCTGTCACTACCCCAGGCAGTAAGAAGTCCAAGTTTCCAACTGTTCAGGGTGTATAGTCCCATGAGACATCTTCAGTGCTAATGGCAGAGCTTTGTTTTAGTGTATCCAATGCTGAATGCCTCACAACCTTAATATATACTGGAAACTCCCCATTAGCCCAAACTATCTATCCACTCCACATAGAGGGAAGTTTTGAGAAGCATCACTAAATTGCTCAGCCTCTTCAGAAAAGGATTTTGAGAATCCCTCTTCTCCCTTCCCCTACTTCCCAAGGAACCTGTAGTCCAGCTAGCGAGTCAATACAAAACTAGACACCTGCATGCATGCGGATGATGATCCATTTCTGCAGAACTCATTACATGCTAGTTGCTCTATATAGGGTTCGTTGGGAGGGGGTATCTATTACAGAGAGAAAGTGTGGAGTAGAGTTAAGAAACATTTTTCCTTCCCTTCTAACTGCTCTCCTTTTATCTGATCTCCTTCTCATGTTTCTGGGTTTTTTTTCTTCTCCTTCATCCTATAGAAGTAGTACTGAATGCTGATGAGATAATAAAAGGTCCAACCCCAGGCAATCCTTTTCAGGTAATTAGTTCAGCTACTGAACTTCTAAGAGTCATTTTTTTTCCATGTGCCCAGCCAGAAAACTTGGGTGGTTAGTTAACCTGGTTACTTCTGAGTATTCTTTGCAGGTCTAGCACTCACAGGTACAAATATTTTAACTTCAGGATGTTTCTAATTAAGCATAGCCTTGGCCTACATCATTTTATTTCCTTCATGTGTGCCAAAATTCAGAACTCCAGCTCCAAACAGGACCAAATCAGAACTCTGCCATAAACCTATGTATAATGGTGCCAAGCAAGCCCATGGAAGTGTACGCCCTTATCGTAAAAGGAGAGAGCACTGGGTTTGTGCCTTTTTATTTAGCTTCTTTATGATGTATAAATAAGCCTGCAAAATTTTTGCCACAGGAAAAAAAGGTTGGGTTGGTTTTTTGTTGCTTGCTTTTTATATTAGAAATTCAGGTTGTCTCCACCCTGGAAGACTATGTTAATGAGATAACATCCCAACTGACAAAAGACTAAAAGATACGTGTATAAGAAATTTTCAAATTGTTTCAATTTTTTTTTTTTAACTTCTTTTTGTTAACATCTGCTTAACTTCAGTGCCTCATGAACACATTGAAGAAATTAACTTGTGGAGTTCATTGTCGCCAGATGTCAGACATACCAACAGCTCAGTAGTATTTGAAAACTGACAAGGCATGTGTGTGTGGATGAGAACTTAACTGTTACATTAGACAGGAACAAAAAATACACAATCTCTCCTGCTTCAGCAAATGCGACAACCACTGACTGACAACGGTGAGGGAGATTAACTTCCCCTAAGGGCAGGTTATTTCATAAATGGCCACTATGGGGTTTCTTACCTTCTCCTCTGACACTAGTCAATATAAAAAAAATATGGGACTATATGGACCTCTGTTCTGATTTGCTATGGCAATTCCTGTGAAGACTTGAAATTCCTGATATTTCTAAGTTTAAAAAAAGAATTAAATAAAAGCAAAAATCAACCCCCTAAAAACACACACAACCTGTCAGGCCATTTTTATATGTCATCAAGTAGCAAAGAAAGGGCATAACCATATTTCTTCTATTGCAGGACCATCTTTAAAGAAGTTTTGATTCAGAGCTTAACTTTGTCACCTGACTCTATTTTTATTTGTTTCCTTTTAAACTATAATAAGTGACATATTTCAGCTTTGTTTACCAGCCCCAACAAGGGTTACTTGAATAAATTAGAATGTAATCATGCAGTGGCGAGTGCTGTCTCATCTCGATTTTACGTCAGTTATAACAATACCATAATGCCTCACCTCTGAGACTCACACAAAGTCCATGACAAATAGTCCACACTCACGCTCAAATCAGCAATTCACAGATAAATACAGAATGATCTGGTTAATTTCACTAGGGACCTCCATATGGACATTTATTCTGAGAAATATTTAGATAGTACAGTGAGGGGCACCATATAAAACCTTAAGATAGCTTTGAAAATCTCAACCTGAGCAGGGAATTTAGCAACAACTCCCCCCATTTGAAATGAATGGATGTTGTATGACTAAATTCCCTAGATGGCTTTGAAAATCTCAACCATATCAAACAGAAAGAATCCTGTATTCTGCATATTTATTAGTCAACTACATTAAACTTAAACTTTCTTCTTTCGGAGACCCTGGAGTCTTTCGCTGAATGGAGCAATATCCCCAAACTTACTTTCCAGTTAGTAGCCTTGCACTGTCAAGGAGACGGGCTAGGTGATCTAACAAGGCTTTCCCATCTCTAGCATGTTTAATTTATGATTTGTTCATATACAAAATTGGATTTGATTTTCAAGGGGCTGGATTAGTGGACTCTTCCCCTCTTTGAAGACATGTGAATCACATAGTCTATCGTAATACCATATAGGTGCAAATTTGGCTCATGTTATCTTAGAAAGAAAACAGTAACATTCTGAATATAGTTTAATTTTTCCCAGATTTTTAGTACTCTGAAACATATGTTGCTTTTTGCCTTTTGAAAACATAAAATAGAGATGTCTTTTCCTCTATTTTTCCCTTCATACAGCATATTCTCCTGGTAGAACCCCCCCCCCCGCCTCCCTTCTCCCCACACACAGTGTGTTTTTATGACTTAACAGCTCTAGCACTTTCTCAACAATCATGTGAGCAAGAGCAATGACTGAATATTTTTAGACACTAAAACTAAGCAGATGGCAAATGCTGTAGAAGATCAATAACTCTAGTTTTTAAAAAGTTTACAGCTTGGCTTATTTCAGTGTATTCCAAGAAGTATATAAAATGCCATAGAATGGAAAATGGGGGAAAGTAATACGTGGGGACATAATGACTCTAGAATAGAGTAAACCCAGGTGGGTTCTGCAAAAGTGTTTTTTTATTCAGACATTAAAATTTGAATGAAAACTATGGATTTGCTTCAACTGTACTTGTGACCCCTTTTATTTGCTATGAGTGTTAGTAAATGTCTGTTGAAAGAATGTCCCCTGAAAGGGAAGCATGAATGTGTATTTGTACCAAAAGTGTTCACGTGGTCATACTGAAAGGTTTCTGAGGGGATGGAAGCCATCCAATCAAAAAGCAGAAGAAGTCATGTGACTTAGGTGCTCAGTCACACAAAGAATAGCAAACTACATAAAGTGAACAGACTTAAGAAATAATCATAGCTAATAGTTTGCAAGCTAACCATATGATGAAAATATATTTCAATAACCCGCTTTTCTAATAATTCTGATGAATGAACCAGTTTGTAAAACTCAAAGGCAGTTTGCAGATGATCCATAAGCAGAAAAAGGGGCTAAATTTGTCAGACTTCACAGTAAATATTTGTCCAGCATAAGGTCATACAAAAAAAAGTGATAACCCATCATAAAATGCTGAGGGCTGGAATTATCATGGTTGTATAGAAGGGCCCTTTCTCAAGGATCTCCCTAACATTGACTTACCTGGAGTGGGGAGCAAAATGTCTACTAGCAGTTCCCGCTCCTTGCTTGTCACAATGGACGTCTCTCCAGATGGGAAGAAAGATGGTGGTTGTTGGTGGTGTAGTTAAGGCACTGGACAAGACTCAAGAGATCCAGATTTATTTCTCAGTTCTATCACATACATACCTGGGTAACCCTATGGTCCTAGGTATCTGGAGATGTAATGCACAGGAGATAATACCCATATATATTATATATAATGCCTATGCATTACCTCATTTACATAAACCTCACCATCGAATCCATTAATTCCCCTACTATTTCCATTGTCTTCCCTTTCTCTGACTCTCATTTTCCACCTCCTGTTTTACTTTCCCCTTCTCTCGCTCTCAAGCTCCCCCCTCTGAATTTCCCCACAATCCTCTCATCTGACTTCCCCTCGAGTTTGTCTGTCTTCTGGGGCAACAGCAACATTCCCCTTAAGCTCCGGATGGGTCGGGGCTCTCTCCGTCTGCCTCCTGCTAATGGGTTATGTGCTAGGAAGCAAGAGCTGCAATCCTGCTCCCTTCCTAGGCTGCTCTGGCAGGTCTCCTGCCTCCCCCTCTCCTCCTCTAGGAATAGCTAGCTACTCCCGCTGCTGGCTGCCGGCAGCTCTGCGCCATGGACCAGCCCCGGCTGATGAGCAGCTTTGCAGGGGGAAGGGGGAAAAGGAGATCATCCCTGTCACAGTGCAGAGCCGCTGCACCCATTTCGGGCGCTTAAGAAGCTGACAGAAAAAGAGCAGAAGAAGCCAGTTGCTCAGGAGCCAGGAATGGTGGGTGTCTCACAAGGAAACAGGGAGATTTAACAAGAATGGCCACAGATTTGTTGTGTAACCTTGAGTGAATTTCTAGCTCTCTGTGCCTTAATTCCCCATCTGTAAAATGGGAACAAAAAAACTTCCTTTCTCACATCCTATGTCTGTCATAGCTATTAAGGTTGTAAAGTCTTTCAGATACAGACTGGATCTTACTGTGTGTGTATGGCACCTAATATAATGGATCCCTGATCTTGATCAGAGTCTGTAAGAACTACCATAATACAAATATTAAATAATAATAAAGAAACTAATTGCAAGAGCAGAAACCCACAGAGTGGAGTGGACAAAGGGCATTGCCCCTAGGTCATCAAAATGCATTTTGTAGCTAGATGGAGATTCCATGAGACTAACTGACCCATATGCTTAGGCAGATCTCAGAGCCTATGGGTCTCTCCAGCACAGATAGTTTAGAAAATTCACACACATTATTCTTAATAAAGTTGTCTATAATACCGAGACCACTTCATGGTTAAACTGCTATACATCAGAACCATCACAAATATCAAACCTAACTTCACCACGTGCTGTACATGAGCATAAGTGACATGATCCCTTGACTGAAAAACAATTAATGGAGACTAGAAGAAACAGAGTAGTGTGTATACTATATGTACAGTGGACACAATTCAAATGTGACTCCATTACCACACTGTGGTATTTATCTTCACCATAGTATTTGCATTATTTCCAGCAGAGATACTTGGGAATGCCATAAATATCTTAGTAAATCTAAGTTCCAGGCGTGGTAAATGTCCCACTTTTAACATCACCTGCCAGAGATATAAATTATGGGTGAACAAGATGATTCTGCTTTAGCTCACCACCCACTGCTGCCAGCCCTGTAGGCCATGCTACTCCCCCGGCAGCTAGTTATTAATGAGTAGTACTTACATTGGATCCTGTGCTGGAGCTATCAGAGGCAGAAAAGCTGGAAGAAGGACTGGGAGAGATTTCACTGAATGAGACTGGGCTATAGCTTGAAGGGAGAGGGTGAAAAGCCCTTGGCAGTTTTGTTTTTAATAAATAGAAGAAAATTAGGGTTTACTCATGGCATCCTAAAGCTCAAAATACACGGTGTGACTGGCCATGCAGTGAATGGAGTAGGTGCACAGCAGCCATTATGCACTTAGCGAGAGCTTCCATACTGATTTGGGGGCAGATCCTGAAACCCTCATTCACACATGTAGTCTTACTGATTTCAATACCTTGGATTGACTACATTGGGACCACTTGCCTGAGTGAGAGCTGCAGGATCACATATTAGAGCCGATGCTGTCAGCCACTACATTGGCGTTATCTCTCCTACGCTTTTCAAAGAGCTACCATGGGGGTTTTAACATCCAGCTGGACGGTCACCATAGAATGGAGCCTCAGTTTAATGTTTCATCAGCATCTCTAATGTCAGCTTCAGGCATGGTCCAAAATCCGTGTGTGAAAGCTGAACTCCTCCCCCCACCGACCCCCGCTTCCACCAACCTTCTGGACCTTAGGCAAAAGGTCTACCAAATGAGCCATACTGACACCAATACCACAATCAATTCGTTAATAAGGGAGAAGCTCTGCAGCTGGAGGAGGAGAGGGGAGAAAGAAGATCATTATTTTTAATTTAAATAAATCAATGTGTTAATAGGGAGACAGGACACTGCTTGCAAGGATGATGGGCGGAGGAGGGTAAATGAGAACAGCGGGAGAGGGGTTGGATATGTTGCTTTGACAATCACATTATTTTTTTAAAATATAAAAGAGTGGGAGTAGACCATTTTTTAAGTCCAATAATAGCAAATAACTAATTATACCCTTCTAAGGCTCAAGAGCATAGATGGCTCTTTTCATTCTTTAACACAAATTAAAGAAAAGGAAATCTTGATTCCCAGGAGGGTTTATCCAAGCCCTCTCATCTCTAATATACATCTAAGAGGACAGGGGAAATATCTTTTATCACTCAAATCTCCCAGAAATTTAAGGCCAGCTGGGGATTTTTTATATAGATATGATTCATTAAATTCATATCATTCCAAAGAAATCTTCCTGCCGGTTTATCTTTGCCACTACAGTCATCTCTCCAGAAGAGCACAGTTTCCTGAATGTTGTCAACCTGGACAGCTCAGTTTTTGGCGCAAGCTTAGATTTCATTTGGAAAGAATGGAACTGGCTCTGTATTTTTCATTTTAAAGGAACTGGTATGTTGAAATCATTCTCCGCGTTGAGTTTTCCCCTTTGCAGAAACAATAGGCAAATCCTGTACCAACACCCATTTGACTTCTGAGTTCTGATAGACATTTTTTCACAATATGTTTCAATATTTATATACTACACTTTGGGGTTTAACGTCTTTGATCAAAGAGAGTTACAAGAGTTCTGAAGACTCCTCTCTGAAAGCTAGTTCAGAGAACAACCACATCCGGCTTCCACTGGGATCAAATACAGTAAGTTTGTATTTCAACAATCTTTAGAGCACTGCTACGGTGGAATGCTATATTAGCTGATAAATAGAGGGCTGTGACAGAGTTAATATCCCTTTATAATAACCATTCCATAAAATAAGCAACTTCTGGGAATTTTTAGATCATATTTATAATATAATGTGGTTCATTTTTTAGGAAAGTTCCTTTACAGCACCACAAAAGGCATTAGGGGGAGAGCCAATCTCAAGCTAAAGAAAAACAAAACAGAGCTTTGTAGGGAAATGTTTGGACTGGAAGTGACTCAGTCTCAACGCTGAGGTATAGGGTGGGATGGGAAAGTTCCAAGTATGGTAGAGGAGGCAGCACAGATGAAACACTGACACCCTAACTGTGGAGAGTGAGCAGGATTGAAAAGAGGTCAGAAGAAGGGCAAGGTGGGGTAAGTTCATGGCTAGTATTGAAAGAAAGAATCATACATAACAGATGGGAATCATGTCAATTAATACACAATGGGAAGGCACTCAAATACCATGGTGATGGGTGCGGTTTCAGAACCTGAATTGAAAAGAATTTTGAACTATCGTTGTTTGTTTTGTGGATAGGGGGTGGGGGAGTGTCCAATTCAGCAGAGAGCAAACCACATCTAAAACTGCCTATATGACATTAGAAATAATTTGACAAAGATGAAATAGAGTTAGGCAACCTGGAACTTCTTGAATTTAACCCGAAGTGGAAGAGCAAAAATTTTGTACCCCTTAGAATTAGAGAGGAAGGTTATTTTTGCTTCTTTTTTTTGGTTTTGTTTTTTTGTTTTTGTTTTTTAAGGATTCCTGAGCAGATGCAGCACTGGCTTTTGAAAGATTCCATATGAAATGGCTGAACTTTAGGAAATTGACCTCTCAACTTTTCTCTAAATGTCTGTATCTAGAGCTGCATGGAATTCAGCTGTTGGAGTTCACATGGTTGATGTGAAATTTTTATTTCCAGTTTTGCTTTGGATGAGTTCAACACCCTTCCCCCATCTTTCAGATCCTACTAATGCATAGAGCATTTATTCTATTTGTAAAGTACAGAAAATTACTGTCCTGCATATACTCTTCTTATTAATTAAAGATGAACAAGGAGGTGGTGTTTATCTACATTAGGTTTAGACCAAAGGTTTACATTCAAGTTCTAGGATTCACCATGTTTCCATGGTACCAAAAAAATTTCTCAACATTTCCACCATCTTGAATTCAGGAAACCTTACAAAATCATCTATTCACACCAGATGTCAAGCAGCATTTCACATTTGAACTGGAACCTAAAAACAGGCCCCCATCTGATTCTGAGTCTGACCCATACTAGAAGATTTGGGTCCAGTGGTTATAATTTGAAACTATCATCCACATCTAGGGGCTAGATTAAGAATGGAAGTTCCAGTTGGGGCTCACCCCACAGCCCTACACTGGTTCTCCAACCTCATCGTGCAGGACATCTTTCTGTAGATTTCCCAACACAGCCACTACCAAAACAGCAGGGATCAAAAGACAAACAAAATATCTTAATTAAATAAAAAACACCAAAGCCTAATAAAACCAATAGACCCTCTGAGGGCAACAGTCCTTAGGTAACAATACTTCCTTCTATTAGGTAATAATGCCCTACGCATTTGGCCCATTTACCACAATCTCAGGAACTGTTTTTATAATTGCGCAATAATTTGCTGCGTTTTCTCCAGGCCAAACAATATTACTAGGGTTCTGATCCTGCAACTGGATCCACTAGCATGGACCCCTGTACACACATAAGTGCAGAGATCCTCTTAGCAGTAGATCTAATTGCAGAACCAGGATTTGCATTTGTCTACATATACACTACATTCAAAATATACAATATACATGCATGCTAATATAGCTGCATATTATAAAATATATTTTAGTGGGCATAGAATACAATATATATTATTATATATATTATTGTTGTATGATCATTGGGGCATGGACCATACCCACCTCTATTTTTGTACAGCTCCCAGCACAACAGGGCTATGATCCTCTTCATGGCCTCTTGACCACTACCATAGTATAATTATCACCATTATTGTACATATGCGATAGCTAGGATTTTCATATTTTGCACACCCACACGCATAGAGCATGTTATAAATTTATAATAATGTTTGGAATTTTTGTGTTGTTTTAAGCATCTGACTTTATGACATTTCCTTAAGTTAGATTAAATTATTCTATACATGAAATAGTTTATGAACTGCTACATCAGTATCAGTTGCCCTTTATTAAGAAACACTTTCAAATAAAGTATTACCAATTGAACCTAATTATTGGTAATGAAAGTCATTTCATTTCAAATATCCTATTAACTAAAACCCATACATAGAAATTATTGGCTGCTTGCACCAATCCCCATTACAAAAACCTGCAAAATCCCGTTGCAAAAAGAGAAGACTACAGCTTAAACCTTAAGTACTTTGATAAAAATATAAGATCAGTTTCATCCCAAAGTACAAATCCCAATCTCCATCTAAAACTGCCTGACCCTAAAATATATTCGGAGCTTGTTCTAATCACAGGAGATGTATTCTGAATAGGACAGCCCTCTCATCTGCTAAGTCTCTCTAAGTCATCGTTTTCACTGTATCTGAAAAATTAATTCCTTTTCAGAAATATTCTCATCTTCTACTAAAAGAAAAAAAAAGCTTTTTGATGTAGAGTGACAGGATTATGAAGTGACCCTTCAGGTCACAAGGAGACTTTTCCTTTTCTCATCAAGGAAATCAATTTCTAAGTCCAAGTCTCTTAAAATAATATATTCTTGTGGCACGCATACAGCTTTTTTTGATCTGCTATGAAAAGAATAAGAGGTAAAGAGGATCAGGGGTGGTGATGGAATATTATAATCTGCCACACTCACACATCAGCCTTTCACTAAGTAATTCCAGATAAATTGAGGATTTACATATTTAAGATTAAATGGGGAAAGAGTAGTGATGCATAAATAGAGGAATACAAAGATACCAATTGGGGAAGTTAACTCTTAAAAACTTAAAGTCACTTGATATTTATTTATTACCCTTCCCTGTCCCACCCCATCTTGTTTAAAAGAGTGTAACGTTTATTAGGAAATAACCAGGATAATCTCTTTTAGATCAACTGAGCACAAACACAGATGCCTGGGGGTTTCTCTCCCCCACCCCTCCCACCTCCGCTACTCAAAAATACCAATTACCATGACAAGAAACAGTTAAATGCCTCCAAAGACACATACATGCAGCAGATGGAAAACAGGAGGAAACCAGCTGGAAGTGTGTTTCCCTTAGAACTGTTTTTAACAGCCTGTGCACAAATAATGTCTCACTAATACAGAGATAAAAATAAAACATAAATATTTAAAAGGTGACTGGTCAAAGCAACAAGATGGCATTCGATACAGGATCTTTTCTAGTTCTATTATTCTCAGAGTCCATGCTAGCGCTTCAAATTCTGAACTGGGATAGTAACTTTAACCTGGAAGCTGCTGTAACTATTGAAACCTTTTGGTACTGTTAATGAGTTGGGTGAACCCTGGTTATAGGGTTAAAAATCTCATTGAGATTGGGTGTGAATGCCCCCTTCAATTAACATAGCTGTCAGGATAAATTAATCACAACCCCCCACCTAAGACAAAAGAGTTTGTAAACCTATCCAGGAGTTTTGGACTGAGTTATTGTTTAGGTGGGAGAGCAAAACAGAATACACAGAAACAGAGAGAGAGACTCAGGGGCAGAACAAAAAAGCTACATAGACCTTCTGAACGAGACACTGAAAGCAGCGTATGGCCATGGGGAAAAACCTGGGGAGTGACTTTAGGGACCAGAGGTGCTGGCTGAAAAGAACAGAGGTGCTCCTGTAAGCAAAAGGAGCTATTTCCTGCAGTTCAATTCTTTCTGCATTCAGAGACAGAGGACTTATACATTCTTTGTAAATAGACAAAACTGCATCAAAGAAATACCTGATTCACCAATTTGTCCTCCTAACTGGAACAACCTACCAGACCCCGAATGTTTGGCTAGTTGCTCAGTTCAAAAGGGGTAACAGTACTGTTATTTGTAAGGCTTGCGGCTTGCCTTGTTTTTTATTGCACCCCTGTTAAGCCACTGCTTTGATACTCAACTTCCTGTGCTCACCACTTCCTGACCCCATCTCCCAGTGTTTTTGTCACACTGAGGTTCTCCAGGAGCTGTTGTTCATGCCAATGCCAGGCATGAAGGCCAAGATTTTCAAAAGTGACAAGTGACTGTGTTCTCAAAGGGGTCAATTTTCAGAAAATACTGAGCACCCCCTCTGAAAATCAGGCCCTTTTAAGATGTCCCAAGTTGGGGGCCCGAGAATCAATAGTTACCTTTGAGCATGGCGCTCCACGGGGAGGGGTTCGGCAGCACGGCGCTCGGCAGGGGGTGTTTGGCGGTGCTCCGCGTGGGGGAGGTGGGGGGTGTTCGGCGGCACGGCGCTTGGGGATGTTCGGTGGTGCTGCGCTCGGAGGGGGTTTCGGCAGCGCGGCGCTCGGCAGGGGTTTCGGCAGCGCTCCGCGCGGGGGGGGCTTCAGCAGTGCAGTGCTCCGCGGGGGGGTGGGGGGTGTTTGGCAGCGCGGCGCTCGGGGATGTTCGGCAGCGTGGCGGGGGTGTTCAGCAGCGCGGTGTTCCACTCAGGGGGGTTCAGCAGCACGGCGGGGGCTGTTCGGCAGCGCAGCGCTCAGCGGGGGGGATTCGGCGGCGCGGCACTTGGGGGGGGTGTTTCGGTGGGGCGGGGCGGCGCTGGGGGGGGGTGGAGTGTTAGGGCAGGGTGGCGCTTTTTTTTGCTGCTTGGGGTGGCAAAAAAGTTAGAACCGGCCTTGGTTGTAACATGGGGAGTAGCAGCAAAAGTATTGGGGGATGAAGGCTATGGAACTGGTGGTTTTGTGGCAGGGCGGGAGAGAATATTTTTTACCCAGGTAGCATCAAATGTATTGGCAACTAAACATTTTTGAAGGATTCCTGTATTCAAATGTTGGCAGCACATCGCTTGGCTTTGCCACAACATTTAAAAGATTTTTTTATGTCTATAATTTTCTTGTTAAAAAAATAGAAGAAAATGAAAGAGCCATTTCCTCTGATGTTTCTTTACCTCCATGAATGAGTTGTGACTTTTTTTTCTGTTTTTATTTTTGTACTGCAGTATTTATTCCTACCACCTTCAAACACATATTATTTTAGAGATTTGATACCATCTAGTGTTATTGCTGGCTTTTCACATCTTACACTTATCAAACAACTACAGTCAGCAACATGTCAAAGTTCATCTAGGCATCACGTCAATAGTGAAACAAAACCTGTAACCCCCCACCCGTTATCTTTATCTACACACCCCACAGCTGGGTGGTGAAATTCACAGCTGATCCAAAGGGTTATCTTCTTTTACTCTCCGGAGACTCAGTCTATTGCCCTGTATACCTGTCATTATCACCTACTGTGTTTCCACCCTGATTTATTTCAGCCACTGTACCAACTAGCGTCCTATTCTAGGTGGTGTTTATGAACAGCCTGGGTAAAATCCTGGCCCCGCTAAAGTCAAAGGCAAAACTCCCATTGACATGGAACCAGGATTTCACTCCATGTTTCTGTTCACTGGATCAGAAGATGGTTCTCTTTCCAATCAACAGGAATTAGTGCAAACCCTTTTTAGATAGCAGTAGTTGCTTGAAAAATTGAGTTTTCCCGGAGGATATTTTAATGTGTTTTCCACACAAAGACTAAAAGAACAAGACGGAGCCAATCACCATGACAGAACACAGTGTGTTTGTCTCTTTGGACAGTCTGAACTGAGCTCAAAAAAACAAAATGGTTGCTCAGCTATGCACAATGGAAGACTGCTTTGTAATTTAAAGGGGCAGTACACTGAAAATAAAGCACAGCCCAATGTCATAGCTAGATACAGCACATTCATGAATCGTTTCTTAAAACGTATTTAGTGCTCATGAAAGCCAGTGGATTAGCAGCCCTGGAAACTCATGTCCTCTGTTCAGCCACAGAACAAGTACAGCATCATTAGTGGCTCTTCTCCACAACCCCACACCACTCTGCCTCATTTATGACCTAGAGCAAATATTCCTTGGGGTTAAAGAGTGATTCTGGCTCCGTGTTCACTCAGACTGTGGCCTCTCGTGTGAGGCCCCCAACAAGGGTGTCAATTATGATGATAGTTTATGTGGCATGGACACCTGCCAGCTCGGAACTAGACTGGGACCACCAATGTATTTCATTTAAGCCACTTAGCCATGAAAAGTGACCTAGAGGTGGCGGGATTCATATCCTGTTACCAATCCCTGAGCAATCTACTCCCCTGAGAGAACTTTATCCTTTGAGGATTAAGTGCTCCATTAGGGGTGAGATGGGGAAATACATCACTTAACATTTTGTGTAACATAATTAAGCACATTTTTCAGTATTTAGTTTTATTTTATCACTAATTACTTTTCAACTTGAAAACTGATGCATTTTTAATATTAAACACACCACTTCAGTACCACTGAAGCTGAGATACAAACTACTAAAGGTCCTGAAAGGACTAGTTAAGATTCAATTTTTTTAAAAAAAATCACAAATAAAGTCCTAGGAGCTTGATTTAGAGAGATGCGTCACACCTCCAGTACCCACTAACTATAAGGGCAGTTGTGGGTATTGAGCACCTGGTAATGACAGTCTCTCATAGGCTTTTGTGATTGACACAAACTAGCATATTCAAACTGAAGATCAATACCTTGTTTATAATTCACATAATTAAAAATTAAAAGGCAAGAGGGGGAAATATACAGAGATGTGAATTAAGAAAGAGAAAATCATTTTGACTTTCCTAGAAACAGTAGAATAAAGTCTGGCACACAATTTTCCTAGAGTTTGGGAGGTGCATCTTAAAACTCCCTGTTTTTAACAAGAGTTGAAGATTCAGAGGACTTCACCACTAGGCCAATCATATGAACCCAGCCCAGCTCAGTAGTGAGTGACCAAAAGTTACTGTGCAGTGGCTCTTCGTTGGCCTATATAAAGCAGCTTGGTGGCTTCAGTTTCTCAGAGAAAACGTGTTCATCTCACTAAAACCACTGACTATGCCCTTTTAGCAGCTCTGCTGAGATGCAATGGATTGAACAGACATGGAAAGTAATCTCCTCTCTCATTCGTTACAGGCACTCCCCTCCAGGTCAAGATTTAAGCATGTGAGCTGGGTGGTATAGGGGAAATGTCTACTGCTTTTTCCCCTGCTACTCCTGTTCTGCAGCCAAAGAACTTCAGTTTCCAGAGCTGTCAGTATGGATGAATGAGGCAGTGATCCATGGGGGTGCATATAAATGCCTTCCGTGGAATCTGGCAAACACAAGATACTACACGTATATCCAAGGTTTTAGAAAAATTACATATTATATTTATCATTTGAGAAATAGCACTCTTGAATTAAAGACTACTTCAGGAATATGCATAAGGGAGAAAAGTTACAGTTGCTTGTGCAACCTTAAATTTGTCCTTTCCTGAGTTTTGAGTACTTACCTGTGTAAATTCAATATTCTTTTTATTTGGGGTTTAGTAGGGTAGCTGCCTTTTCCTTAATCCATAATGGAGACAGCAATCTCATCCCCTAGAAGGGAAGGGAGGGAAGGAAATGCTTCAGTTTGCTCTGCAGTGACCTATATGGTCAGTCTTCAAGAAGTATAGGTGGATGTAACAGTATTCACTACAGTCAGTTGGTAATGAACCCTTCTGCATGCCAAAGGTATGGCTTTTCATAGCGCTGACCCATGTTATGTGCCTAGGGTTAGGAAACAGAGACCAGTCTCTAAGGGTATGGCTACACTGCAATGTAAGCCCAGGGCTTGAACTCAGGTTCAAGCCTAATGCCTCTTCCATCTTCACACAAATCGCGCTAACCCAGGGCTGAGCTACCTAACACAGGGGTAGTGGATCTGAGCTTGAGTCAAGCTGGGACCCAGGGTTCAAGCCCTATTGCTTCGCAGTGTAGATGTAGCCGCACTGCATTCATGATCTGGCAGTCTGCCAAAAGTATCCTACAGGCTGACTTTTTGTTTGTCTTCTGAACAGTCCAGTTTTCCCATACTGCACCATGAACAAAGGGCTAGAGCAACCACATTTCAGGAGTGTGCTAGGAAGTCTGGGATATGGTCAGTTGGACTGGGATCTGCATACAGCAATGTGGACGCTGGAGCCCTGGGTTCGGGCCCAGGTTAGAAAATTCTTAACCAGTGTAGATGCTAAAGGCCTGGGTTCTCTAACCCAGGGTCCGCTGACTCAAGTTCCACTAACCCTAGGCTTACACTGCAATGTAGACATACACTTAGTAGCATTCCTGTAAATTGCTCCTTTATTACAATAGGCTCTGAGGGGAATCTCAATCTGCCCAACTAGGCCTAATTAAAGGAAACTGCAATACAGGGTCTTGGGTAATTGAATGACGGGACAGAGGGAATAGTGGGGGAAATCATCCAGAGAGGACTACATAAAGAAAAGAGAAAAACTTATGAGACACTGTAGAGAGACAGTGGGAACGGAGAAGTCAGTGGAGTAGGCTAGGAAGAGAAGGTCTTTTAGTGCTTTCCTTCATTATGTATTGCTAATTTATAAATTAACCCCCTAACCTTAGCCATGACCAGCTAACACATTTTTAAATGATTGTCTTTGTCCATAAGAAGGGCAACATTGCACTTAATGTGTTAATTGAAACATGCCAATTAGATACTGTTAACACCATGCATTTTCCCAATGTACACAAGGCCATATTCTTCTGCAAACAATCCTGACATCAATTAAAAGCTTGACCAACAGATAACACTTATAGAGAAGCCTGAAACTCATATATTTCAGATTCTTGCACATTGCAATAAGGAATAGGCTCAAGCACAGGGAAAGAGGCAATCCCTCAGATAAACGTATTCCATGGGTCTAGATTATTTAGAGCTTTGTAGATTAACCAACACTTTGAACCCCTGTGCAGAGGCATACAAATATGCATTGGCATTATCTGTCCCAACGGGAGCTTATAGGAGCTCTCCAAGGGTAGGCCCAAGCAAAGTACACTGTAGTGATACAGAGGTTACAAAGACATGGAAATGTCAATAACAGAGAAAAACAATCACAGCCTCGAGCCAACCGCAAATGAGAAAAGGCAATGCATGCCACTGCCCTGCTGTCACCCAAGAGCTGAATCGCAGTAATGGATCCAATATGACCCCAAAACTTATTTAGTCTTTGCTTGCCGTGACTGTTCATTTCCCTTCTACTCTCTCTCCCTTTTGTTCGATCTAGTCTGTTTGGTTTCAGTTTTTCAAAAAATGCCATGACTTTCATTTTCTTTTTAAATAAAAATCTCTGTTGGTTTTTTTTTTTTTTTTTCAAAAAAAGTTTTTTTCAAAAAAAAAAAAAAAAAAGTAAAAAATGGATCTCTTTCAGTCACTTTGAAACAAAAAGCACTTCAAAATTTTCCTTTCGAACAGGTTTTCATTTTTAACCAGCTCTCGTGTGTAGGTGGCAGGAAGACCTGTAGTGACTCCTGCCCTTTGCTCTAAAGTCAGAAACAGGATAGGGACTTGCTGAAGTTACAGGTTTGTCAATAAAGTCCTCCTGAATTCTGGAGCTTTAAGCCCCGCATGGGCAAATGACATTAGACATCACACACACACACAGCACTAACCTGGGGGCATTCACCTCCATCTCCAGTCCAATGACATCTACTGGTGTCCATCCTTTTCTCCATGCCCTCAAAACACACAAACACTTTCTTTGACTGTAAACGAAAGAAAAGATTCAGGCATACATTGAAGAAATGGCAAGATTTCCTTGACTGACTCAAATAATTCATTTGATTTATTGTTATATTTCCCTTCTGTAGGAAAATACCGTTGCCATTTAGCTTAAGTTCCCCACAGTTTTAAATGCTTTAGCATTTTGTTAACTTTCATTTCTAGCAATTAGAGATCTTAAACTTTCTTTAGTTTTTTTGCTTGTTTTGCCATATTAGCATCTGAAATCTGCATGTGCCTTTTAAATCCAGCATATAATCTGTAGTTACCTGCACACACAACATGCAATACACACATACACTCACACACCCTACCCTCTAGTCTCATTTTATATGGAAATTCTAAGTCGTGAAGAGATGTTTACCACCAATCCAAATTATTTATAAATCTATATTAAAAGCCAGTCCCCTGTGAGTGGTTTGGATTAGCAATGTATTCTCTGAAGTGGCCTACAAACCTAGAATCCAATCATTATTCTTTGTCCTAATAATGGTCTAATGGAAAAAATGTTCACAAAATTCTTAAGGGTTTTCTGCTTTTCAATTTCTCCCCCTCAGGTGCTTTCTTCCCAGGGGACTGTCTCTTTTAAAAACAAATCTAACTGTGAGTCTTGTTTTCCCTAGAAAATCTCCAGATAAGCACAAGGTGAAATCATGTTTTTTTCAATCCAAAGCTAGTTCTTTATATCTTTGACAGTGTTTTTCTTCTTTTAAATTACAGAGGAAGTTTGTAAACCTCTAAAACTCTAAAGGATTGAATTGCAACTCTGTCTAGGAAAAACCATGGTTTAAGGCAAAGCTTACAGCATAGGATGAGAATGTACTAGTTTCCCATGTGCAGACAGTAATGGACTTTTCAACACAAGGTAAGATCTGGTACATTAATCTGACAAGTTAATTTGCTCCGTGTCTGGGTGTGATCACCCTAATGTTAGGAATATTTTGGGAGTGTTAATTAATACACGTCATGTGTACAGTGCTGGGGAAGGGAAAGGAAAAATGTGCCATTTTCCATTACATACCATCATGTCCAAATTTAGAGGTGACAGAGTTAAACTTCCTGGATGCTCAGAAAAGGGAATCAAACATTTGTCAGGCAAATTGGATGTATTAAAAAAGCATCTGCTTTAATTTACTTTAAGTTTTATAAATGCACTCTGTGGAAGAACGGCATCCCCAGGTATTCTTAATATATGACGCTCTGTTCCACTTCTGTTAGCATAAATACTACCTTTCCACAGCCCCACAGTACCAGTGCAAATCCCCAGTGTTGCTCAGAGCTTTCTTAACACGTTTGCATAATTGTAGGGTTTTTGAGCAAAAGCTGAAGGTAAACGTCATTCATGCCTGACCTGCTAGCCTTCACAGCTGAAATGTATTGGGAATCACTTCTGGCACTTAAAAGGTTAATTGTCTCCTGCTGTGAGGTAGAAGCTGCGAAAAGGATACCACATTTGGGCAGAATTATAGTAAATGAGGTTTTCTTTATAGCACTGCTCAGTCTCTACATGTTGAAAGGGCATTAGTTCACAGTCACTTTCTCTGGAATTATCAAATCTGCTCAGGAAGCCTTCATTAGGATATTAAACAAGACTTAATAAGTGAAAGTGATTTGCATTGCTGATAATCGTGTGCATTAATCAAGCAAGCTTCTGTCTCTCCCTCTGCAATATGTTTCATGTTCCATTGTAAAGCCTCTTTAATTCTGTGGGGCTTCTTAAAAGGGAAACGTTACATTTAGAAAGCCATTTTTAAAATGATTTACTTAGCAAAGATCACTATAAATAACGTTCAACTCACTCCTCAGCTTTAACCATCAATATAATTAATACTGCCGGGTTTGCAGCAGGGCTATGGACCAGATGTGTTCTCATTTATCAGGCATAGATTGCACTTACTCTAATAAATGTGTTTTATTCTGAATAACTTTTGAAACCAAATAACTACATTTGGCACTTTAATCTGAAGTCACAATTTTAGGTAAAGGCATTTATATTTTTCATTGCAAGATATTCTATGGAACATTATTCTATAGGTAGTGGTAACATATACAATTGTTAATGAAATGATATGGCAAATATCCCTTACAGGTCTATGAACTCCATGGTAAAGCTAGATAAATTACTGTTACATGGTGATGCTTATTATATTTGTTGCACAACAATTTCTACTTACACCAATCACCTATTATGTTGTAGTTTATATTTTGCACTTCTCAAGACCCTTCCATGCAAGGATCTCAAAGTGCATGTAAATCTGTTCAGGGGGGTAAATGATGACCATTTCATAGGTGGATGAATGGAAACATCAAGAAGTGAAATAGCTTGTCTAAGGTAGCACAGGAATCCATTGCAGACACAAGATTAGAATTTAGAAGGCCTGACACATAATCTGCTCATGTAACCACTAGACCACACTACACATGTCATTTCAATCCACTGTAAGAAAACTGTACAAGACGCAGAAAAAAAGTGAATGTGCTGAAATGTTCCATTCAATGAGGTAAGACACCAGGATTGGGATATTTTTAACATGAAAAAAATATTGATGTTATCATTCAGGAGCAAATGATTTATTTTGGAGGTAAAAATAAAAAATCAAAGGCAGCTTTAAATCACGTGTTTTAATGATAATAAGCAACTGCTATGAAAACAGGAGAGAGGCATTAAAAAATAACAAATTTACAACATTATTATTATTTATAATGCAGTAGCCAGTCAGGATTGGTGATATCCATGAAGGTATTTAGGCACCCAAGTCCATTTTTTTAGGCTCCACTATGATCCACAAAACTCCAATTTAGCTGTCACCTAACTCTGCAGTTGCCTAAACTCACTCGGCCCCTAAGTTTTTGCCTCTGCACATGTGCACTGCAGCTGGGCGCATATCTCCCACCTAAGCCCCAGACCAATTCACAAACCAGGAAAGATAGGCATTTGGACGCCTAGGTCACATGGGGGGGGGTGCAATAGGGTAGGCATGCTCAGAAGCTGCCTACAGGATCAGGCCCCTTGACCAAGTTCACACAAAATAGCAGGGGGAGGGGAGAAGGATATCCCTTATAACCTTGAACCTCAAGGCTAGGGTACTCACTCAGTACATGGGAGATGCCTGGATCAATTCCCCACTCCTCCTGAAAGGGAGATGAACAGGGATCTGCTACCGTTTGGGTGACTGCTCTAACCACTAGGCTATTCAGTCATTCCAACTCTTTCACTGACCCAAATAATATTTAATTATTTAATTAAAATGGAACAACTTCAATAGGAGAGATTGAGGGAATGCCACATAAGACTAGTCCACAGTCTAGTGGTTAGATTTCGGAGTAGCAGCCGTGTTAGTCTGTATCCGCAAAAAGAACAGGAGTACTTGTGGCACCTTAGAGACTAACAAATTATTACAGCATAAGCTTTCGTGGGCTACAGCCCACTTCTTCAGATGCATATAGAGTGAAACATATATTGAGGAGATATATATACACACATACAGAGAGCATGAACAGGTGGGAGTTGTCATACCAACTCTGAGAGGCCAATTAAGTAAGAGAAAAAAACTTTTGAAGTGATAATCAAGATAGCTCAGTACAGACAGTTTGATAAGAAGTGTGAGAATACTTACAAGGGGAGATAGATTCAATGTTTGTAATGGCTCAGCCATTCCCAGTCCTTATTCAATCCTAAATTGATTGTATCTAGTTTGCATATCAATTCCAGCTCAGCAGTCTCTCGTTGGAGTCTGTTTTTGAAGTTTTTCTGTTGTAAGATAGCCACCCGCAGGTCTGTCATTGAATGGCCAGACAGGTTAAAGTGTTCTCCCACTGGTTTTTGAGTATTATGATTCCTGATGTCAGATCTGTGTCCATTAATTCTTTTGCGTAGAGACTGTCCGGTTTGGCCAATGTACATGGCAGAGGGGCATTGCTGGCACATGATGGCATATATCACATTGGTAGATGTGCAGGTGAACGAGCCCCTGATGGTATGGCTGATGTGATTAGGCCCTATGATGTCACTTGAATAGATATGTGGACAGAGTTGGCATCGGGCTTTGTTACAAGGATAGGTTCCTGGGTCAGTGTTTTTGTTTAGTGATGTGTGGTTGCTGGTGAGTATTTGCTTTAGATTGGGGGGTTGTCTGTAAGCGAGGACAGGTCTGTCTCCCAAGATCTGTGAGAGTAAAGCCAGGGGGACAAACTGCGGGTCATCCCACATCCCGCGTGAGTACCCTATCTATTAGGTTATAAGAGAAATCCTTCTCTGCTCTACCCCCAGTCATATGATTTTGAACCCTGTATGTGACGTAGGCATCTGGCCACCTATCTTCCTCCTTTGTGGGTTGCAAAGCAGAGCTAGGCACTTCCCTGCAGGTTCGTAGCTCTGTGACAGGGGCAGGGCTTAGCACACACTGTGTAGTACTGAGGCAGGTGGGTGTAAGCCCTCCCCCTCAGGCATGGGGGAGCAGGCATTGGACCCAAGCTGCAAGTACTGGGGACAACAAATGAAAAACTGGGAACAGGAGTGAAAGTTAAAGGTTAAAAATCAGGGCTCCAGAGGGGAACACGAAATGTAGAACCCCTGAGAGTGTCCACTGCTCCTCAAAGGTGTCTAAGAAGTTAGTGGAAATTGCCCAGAGAATCTCTGCCCAGATGCATGACCGGAGGAGGGACCAAAAATAGGTCCTGCAGACAGAGAGTACCCACTCCGTCTAGCTTCCTCTTCCTGGTATGACAGATGGCTAGCTTGGCCAGTGCCAGGAGGAGGCTGACGAGGAGCTCTCCTGACTTTGTGGGGCCACGGATGGGGTGTGCATGAATTTGGAGGTGCAGGGAAAAGTGCAGCTAGAGCCTCAGTAAGAGGTCCTGGAGGAGCCGGAAGAGGGGCTGCAACCTGACACACTCCACGTGGAGACCCTGGAACACATCTCTTGCCGCAGAAGAGACAGGTGTGGGGGGAGTTCGTGAACCATGCCAGGTACACATCTGTGCTCACAGCTCCATGGAGGAGCCGCCAACTAACATCCCCAGCAGGCTGTGGAACCAGAGTGGAATACTAACTGGCTCACCTGGGTTCCTTGCCTGCTGTGGGTCCTGCCACCTAGAGTCAGAGTGTTACACAAGGGCGAGGAAGTGGCTGGCATGAAGCAAGAATGTGTACAAATATTCTCTAGGCATGGTTTAGAGGGGGACCGGCTGGATGTCATTCAGCTAATTCAAGAGGCATGTCGAGAGCAGCCAGGAAGGGCTAGCAAGGCCTAATGATGAATTCTGGAGGGTCGGGGTGAGCTGGGAGCACCCTCCTGTATGACCCGCTTGAGAAAAGCAAGAGAACCAAGCAGCAAGGATGCCCTCACCTCCTGGAGCTCACAACGGGGGATTCTACCTAGTGTGCTGGCTTTGTGGATCTCAGCCTAAGGCACCTATCTCTCCCCATTCATTATTTAGGAGCATAGGCACCAAACTCAGGCTTTGCAGATCATAGGGTTGTTCCTGTGATTTTCTAGGTGCCTCAAAGCTCACAGTGGCAATGCCTAAGTCCTTTCATGGATCTGGGCCACTGTACTATGCACCATAAGCACAGCACCCTGCCCCAAAGACCTGACAACTGAAAAAGAAATAGGAAATGATACCAAACAAAGAAGGAATGGAAGGGATACAACAGACAAACAAAAGTCTTATTGGCTGACTCATGTGGCTGGGTCCTTCCACACTCGCAGAAACTTACTGAAGTTAACAGAGTTCCATACAGTTGCAAGGGGCTGCCCATGCAGACAATCAATTTGCAGGATCACAGGCACAAATAACCAGGGTGACAGAAGGCACCCAGCCTGCTAGTTATCTCTCTCTGTTTTATGCACCCATGGCTGTAGCTGGTCCTAATTGCTTTTAGGAAGGTGCCCCAGGGCTCTGAGGATTTAGCCCACCTCCTTAAAACAGCAACCACCAATTCCCTATACTTGCTGTGTGTAGCTCTTGGTACTGTTCTTCTTACTGCATCTGGTACCAGTTACATTGTTCTGTAACTTGGGAGCATCACTTAAGAGGCCATCACAAAAATTAAGTCCATACTAATTTCCGGAGGCTGAAATTTTGGTGCCTGTCTCTTTTTATTTATACCTAGTCCACAGAAATGCCCTGGAGAATACAACTGTGCCCCTAAAATTTGTAATCACTTAAGAGGTTCATTCTGGGGATAACTAAATTAGCCTTTTTATTTAAGCTTTTTCTAATAGCCACACGAACACAACAGCCACTCTACGTAACTACATAGGCAAGTTAAGGAATTTGTAACCCTAACGATGCTTGCCAGGAAGCATCCACACATTAGACAAGGGCCAAGTTTTTCAAAAATAGCAGCTGAAGCTCAGCTCCTTAATCCATGCTTAGGTGTCTGAATAAGATGAACCATTTTTTTCAAGAGGGTGTTGAGTATTTAGGACATTAATACACTACAGACATTACAGCAGCTGAGCTACAGTGCTGCTGCTGTAGCATCGTATTGAAGACACTTGCTACAGCGATGGAAGGGAGTTTTCCATTGCTGTAGTTTTAATCCACCCCCTTGATAGGTGGTAAC
Source organism: Malaclemys terrapin pileata (assembly GCF_027887155.1). Classification (NCBI taxonomy): domain Eukaryota; kingdom Metazoa; phylum Chordata; order Testudines; family Emydidae; genus Malaclemys; species Malaclemys terrapin. The sequence goes on along the minus strand of NC_071507.1, from coordinate 45,378,903 downwards.
GAGGTGACGAACTGGGGAACTGGGCTTATTTAGTTTGCAGAAGAGAAGAGTGAGGGGGGATTTGATAGCAGCCTTCAACTACCTGAAGGGAAGTTCCAAAGAGGATGAAGCTCGACTGTTCTCAGTGGTGGCAGATGACAGAACAAGAAGCAATGGTCTCAAGTTGCAGTGGGGGAGGTCTAGGTTGGATATTAGGAAAAACTATTTCACTAGGAGGGTGGTGAAGCACTGGAATGGGTTAATTAGGGAAGTGCTGGAATCTCCATCCTAGGAGGTTTTTAAGGCCCAGCTTGGCAAAGCCCTGGCTGGGATGATTTAGTTGGGGTTGGTCCTGCTTTGAGCAGGGGATTGGACTAGATGATCTCCTGAGGTCTCTTCCAACCCTAATCCTCTATGATTCTATGATGAAGAATTCTTCTGTCAACTTACTGGGGTCTATACCTGGGTTTAACTACATCAGCTTAACTACATCTCTCCAGGGTGTTTGTTTTTCATACCACTGAGTGACGTAGCTGGATCAACCTAAGTTTTAGGTGGAGACCAGGACTAGAAGCTCTCATTAAAGTAAGGGGTAGAGTCCTGCATGAATATTGTGGTGTTCTACCCTGATGTAGTGGCAAATCTGGAACAAGAAAGTCTTTTGATTACCTCAACGAAGGAAAGAATGCTGGGGGCACAGAGAGATAGATCTGTGTTCAGGGTGTGCTATGCGTGGCAATTCTGGTTAGAGTTACCCTTATGGCCAGGGATCAATAAGCAGAGGTAGGTGCCACCCTGCAGCCCAGGCTTAGGTTCCTATCTCAGTGAAAGTGTTGAGACTTAAGACACCCCCCTGACCCCACCATCTCCCATTGACTTGTTTAGATAGGACCCTGGCTAGTATACTAGCTTTTTGCATTCTCAGGTACCTATTGCTCCCTATGTATTATATAGGGAGCCAAGGTGCCTAAATCAGGTTTTATGGATCACAGTATTGTTCCAGTGATTTTCTAGGTGCCTAAAAGTTAGGCACTGCATCACAATACCTAAGTCCCTTTGCTGTCCTGGGCCTCAGAGCCTTTCAATATGTTTATTCCACGGCCACTATACCAACATAGCTATGTTGGCACAGCCTCCTAGAATATATGCAGCCTACATAGACAGAAGAAGTTTCTGTCAGTGTAGGAATACCACCTCCTTGAACAACCTTAGCTATGCACTTTTCCATTGACATAGCTGTGTCTACACTGGAGGTTAGGTTGGCATAGCTACGACAATCAGTGGTGTAGTTTTTTCATACCCATCTGTGTAATTGTCTGTAGATCAAAGAATCAATCGAGGGCAGCCATTAACATCTTCCAGTATACCACCTGCCATGTCAGCTCTACCCATCCTCCCTGTACAGGTTAAAATTTTGACACCCTGAGTTCTCTCCCATATAGACAGACATAATGCAGGGGTGGTGGAATGGGGGCACAATGGGGAACATAAACTCTGGCAAGTCAAGGGTAAAAGTATAATTAAGCAGGCCAAAAGAGAATTTGAAGAGCAACTAGCAAAAGACACAAAAACTAACAGCAAAAAAAAAAAAAAGTTAAGTCCATCAGAAGCAGAAAGCCCCCCAAAAATCAGTGGGGCCACTGGACAATCAAGGTTCCAAAGGAGCACTCAAGGAAGACAAGGCCATTGCAGAAAAGTTAAATGAATTCTTTGCATTGGTCTTCACTGCAGGGGGGTGAGGGAGATTCCCACACCTGAGTCATTCTTTTTAGGTGACAAATCTGAAGAACTGTCCCAGATTGAGGTGTCAATAGAGGAGGTTGTAGAATGAATCAATTAACTAAACAGTAATAAGTCACCAGGACCAGATGGTATTCATCCAAGAGTTCTGAAGGAACTCAAATATGAAACTGCAGAACTCCTAACTGTAGCATGTAACCTATCATTTAAATCAGCCTCTGTACCAGGTGACTGGAGGATAGTTAATTCAATATTGATTTATAAAAAAGGCTCCAGAGGCGATCCTGGCAATTACAGGCTGTTAAGTCTGACTTCAGTACCAGACAAATTGGATGAAACTAGTAAAGAACAGAATTATCAGATACATAGATGTACACATAGGGGGAGAGTCAACGTGGCTTTTGTAAAAGAGAAATCATGCCTCATCAATCTATTAGAATTCTCTGAGGGTGTCAAAAAGCATACGGACAAGGTGACCCAGTGAATATAGTGGCAAAAAAGCTAACAGACTGTTAGGAACCATTAGGAAAGGTTCATAATGCCACTATATAAATCCATGGTACACCCACACCTTAAATACTAATTTGCCGTTCTGGTCACCCCATGTCAAAAAAAAAGATATTTTAGAATTGGAAAAAGTACAGAGAAGGGCAACAAAAATGATTAGGGGGAACAATTCCCATACAAGGAGAGACTAAAAAGTCTGGGACAATTCAACTTAGAAAAGAGACAACTAAGGGGGGGGAAGGGGAGTTGATAGAGGGCTATAAAATTATGAACGGTGTCAAGAAAGTGAACAAGGAAGTGTTATTTACCCCTTCACATAATATAAGAACACACAAGGAAATTAATAGGCAGCAGGTTTAAATCAAACATAGGAAGTACTTCTTCATACAACGCACAGTCAGTCTGTAGAACTGGTTGTCAGGGAGATGTTGTGAAGGCCAAAAGTATAACTAGGTTCAAAAAAGAAGTAGATAAGTTCACAGAGGATAGGTCCATCAATGGCTATTAGCCAAGATGGTCAAGGAAGCAAACCCATGTTCTTGGTGTCTCTAAGCCTCTGACTGCCAGAAGCTGGGACTGGATGACAGGAAATGGATCACACAATAAATTGCCCTGTTCTGTTCATTTCCCTTGAAACACCTGGCATTGGCTACCTTTGGAAGACAGGATACTGAGCTAGATGGACCATTGGTCTGACCCAGTATGGCCGTTCTTATGTTCTTATGAAACTTATAGGGGAAGGAGAATGGAAGGGGGGAGTCACAGAGAGCTCCTGCCATGGGATAAGGGGGAGACACACAGAGTCCCTGGTATAACAGAAGTGGTGGGGTAGTTACAAGGAGTCCCTGAAATAGAGGGGGATGGGAAGGTGGCACACAGGGAGATTATGGGGAGAATGGAAGGACGCAAGGAGACCCTACTGTGTGCAATGAGCTCAGCCACCAGAAGCAATGGAGAGTGCCTTTAGTTTTAAACCCTGATCATCATCATTTTAATAAGCCCTCGGGGAAGGAGCAATTGTAACAGCAGTCCATAAGGCCCTCACCTGAGGACCCTGGTGCAAAGCTCTCAAACTTAAAGTCCATAAAACAAAGACTGTGAGTCAGGTCAGGCTAGTCTCCAGGACCCTGAGCACAGACACCTGCATATCTTCTATCTCCCTCCTCTTTGATCAGCTGTTAACTTTCTGTTCCTGTTTAAATATCCCAGCCTACAGGAGCCTCTTTATTTACCCCAGTCTGTCTTGGTTCTAGGCTCTAGCCCATCCCTTAAAGGGGTAGTATACTCTTTTACAGCCCATCCCTCCTACAGACAGCATGGTGGATCAAGCCCATATATAGGCAGACCATTTGTCTGTTTTTAAGCTGGACAATCCTGGTTTTGGAAAAGTTTGTCCCTGTCTGGTACCTGATGTGGCTTTGTCTGGTATCTTCCTGGAGAATGCAGAGTGCACCACCTGACTGCCACTGGTCAAGCAGATGGGAGTGGTCACATGCCATTCCAGAAGTACCAGAATGTCCAGACGCATCAGTGGCTTGCCTACCCATATACAGAAAAGTGATTACACAACCCTGGAGCACAAACACTAAATATCTTGTCCCAAACATTTCAACCGAATCTTCTTTGTTTCGGTTTTCACCAAGGAGGTTGGTGGCGATTGGACATCTAAAATAGTGAATGCCAGTGAAAATGAGGTAGGATCAAAGTCTAAAACAGGGAAAGAACAAGTCAAAAATTACTTAGATGTCTTCAAATCACCAGGGTCAGATGAAATGCATCATAGAATACTCAAGGAGTTGACTGAGGACATATCTAAGCCATTAGCAATTACACCTCTACCCCGATAGAACGTGACCCGATATAACACAAATTTGGATATAACGTGGTAAAGCAGTGCTCTGGGCGGGCAGGGCTGTGCACTCCGGTGGATCAAAGCAAGTTCGATATAACGTGGTTTCACCTATAACGCAGTAAAATTTTTTGGCTCCTGAGGACAGCGTTATATTGAGATAGAGGTGTATCTTTGAAAAGTCATGGAAGACAGGACACATTCCAGAAAACTGGAAAAGGGCAAATATAGTGCCCATCTATAAAAAGGGAAATAAGGACAACCTGGGAAATTACAGACCAGTCAGCTTAACTTCTGCACCCAGAAATATAATGGAACAAATAATTAAGCAATCAATTTGCAAATACTTAGAAGATAATACGGTGATAAATAACAGTCAGCATGGATTTGTCAAGAACAAATCGTGTCAAACCAACCTGATAGCTTTCTCTGACAGGGTAACAAGCCTTGTGGCTAGGAGGGAAGTGGTAGATGTGGTATATCTTGACTTTTGTAAGGCTTTTGATACTGTCTCGCATGACCTTCTCATAAACAAACTAGGGAAATACAACCTAGGTGGAGCTACTATAAGGTGGGTACATAACTGGCTGGAAAATCATTCCCAGAAACTAGTTATTAGTGATTCACAGTCATGCTGGAAGGGCATAATGAATGGGGTCCCACAGGGGTCCAGTTCTGTTCAACATCTTCATCAATTATTTAAATAATGGCATAGAGAGTACACTTATAAAGTTTGCAGATGATACCAAGCTGGGAGGGGTTGCAAGTGCTTTGGAGGATAGGTTTAAAATTCAAAATGATCTGGACAAACTGGAGAAATGGACTGAAGTAAATAGGATGAAATTCAATAAGGACAAATGCAGAGTACTCCACTTAGGAAGGAATAAGCAGTTGCACACATACAAAATGGGAAATGACTGCCTAGGAAGGAGTCTGCGGGAAGGGATCTGGGGGTCATAGTGGATCACAAGCTAAATATGAGTCGACAATGTAACGCTGTTGCAAAAAAAGCAAACATCATTCTGGGATGTATTAACAGGAGTATTGTAAGCAAGACATAAGAACAGGTTTCAGAGTAGCAGCCGTGTTAGTCTGTATCCGCAAAAAGAACAGGAGTACTTGTGGCACCTTAGAGACTAACAAATTTATTAGAGCATAAGCTTTCGTGGACTACAGCCCATACCTATGGTATGCATCCGAAGAAATGGGCTGTAGTCCACGAAAGCTTATGCTCTAATAAATTTGTTAGTCTCTAAGGTGCCACAAGTACTCCTGTTCTTTTTGAAGACATAAGAAGTAATTCTTCCACTCTACTCCGCACTGATTAGGCCTCAACTGGAGTATTGTGTTCAGTTCTGGGTGCCACATTTCAGGAAAGATGTAGACAAATTGGAGAAAGTCCAGAGAAGAGCAACAAAAATGATTAAAGGTCTAGAAAACATGAACCTATTAGGGAAGACTGAAAAAAATGGGTTTGTTTAGTCTGGAGAAGAGAAGACTGAGAGGGAACATGATAACAGTTTTCAAGTATATAAAAGGTTGCTACAAGGAGGAGGGAGAAAAATTGTTCTTCTTAACTTCTGAGGATAGAATAAGCAAGAGTAGTTTAGGTTGGCGGTTACGAAAAACTCCTAACTGTCAGAGTGGTTAAGCACTGGAATAAATTGCCTAGGGAGGTGATGGAATCTCCATCATTGGAATTTTTAAGAGCAGGTTAGACAAACACCTGTCAGGGATGGTTTAGATAATACTTAGTCCTGCCATGAGTGCAGTGGACTGGACTAGATGATCTCTCAAGGTCCCTTCCGGTTCTATGATTCTATGAACAGACATCTGTAGGGAAAAATCAATAAATTAGAAGATTCTGGCCTCTGAAACACAAGAAAAAGGCAAGCCTGAAAAACTTTGGCCGAGCTTTGCTACTAACCTTGTAGGAAGCGCCATACAGGAATCTATACAAAATTTCACTGATAACGAAGATATTTCAAGATTGGAAAAATGTAATCAAATAATATAGACTGTGTAAGGACTTTGGCAACAGCTTTCTGTATCACCTGCAATCTTTTAACAGCACAGGCCAAAAGAGCCAATATGAATGAATTGCAATAATCAATCTTAGAAATAACAAAAAGCTGTAATCAACATCAGCCTAGTCTTTTTGTAGAGCAAGTCTCAATCTTGTTACAGTATTAAGATGATAAAAGGAAGCCCATTTTATGAATGAGTTTGTGCAAACATTGTCATAGGTTTCCGCCCCCACCCATTCCCCAACTTCCTTAATTTGATTGATTGCCAATTCCTATTTAGTGGCCCAGTTGCATAGCAATCCTGTTTGGCAAATCAACTTCTCTAGCAGCCCCATTCTTCTCCACATAGGCGCCTTCTGAAAACTGCAATAGATGATAACTCACTAGTTATTTCTAAAATGATGTGCCCAGGAGCAGCTCTAACTCTTTTGCCGCCGCAAGCCAAAAAAAAACCCAAAAAACAAAAAATCCCCGCCGTAACGACCCCCACGAGTGCCGCCCCGCCGAAACAAAAACAAAACAAAAAACCCAGCGCCGTCCCGCTGAACCAAAAACAAAAGCAACCCCCCCGTGCTCCCCGCCGAACCAAAAACAACAACAAAAAACCCCAAGCGCTGCCCCGCCGAACCAAAAACAACCCCCCCCCAAGCGCCGTCCCGCCGAACCAAAACAACAACAACAAACCCCGAGCTCCGCGCTGCTGAACCAAAAAAAAATAATACCCCCGAGCGCCGCCCCACCAAAACAAAGCAAACAAACAAACAAAAACCCGAGCGCCGCCCCGCCACCCCAAGATTTGCCGCCCCTTACAAGGAGCCACCCCAAGCACATGCTTGGTCGGCTGGTCCCTGGAGCCGGCTTGTCTTCTTGCTGGGAGCACTTGGACAGCTTGTCAGAGTCTGTTATGTTACAATGTCACATCACATAGTATTTGACACAGCCTCCAGGGCTGCATATTTGGAGGTTCATGAGCCCCTCTCTAGTGGTCATTAGAGAGTATTTGGAGCAATAATATTTGTTATCACTTTGAGGTAGAAAAAGTAGTTTTAGATTTAAAAACAAGAAACCCGAAGTCAGAGACTTTACTGTTGGTCAATATGGTCAGCGTACAACAAGGACAAAGAATATAGCTGCGGTCCCTCATGACAGGCTAACACAAGAATCCAGCGATCAAACACAATTGTAATCTGGCATGGTAACTATCTCATTTGTATTAGTCTTTCCTGCCCTTTGCCTTTTGATCAACCTGAAGTAGCATCCTCAACCTGCAGGTCTTTGCATTTCCCACCAGTATTGTCATTCTTGTCACTTGGATTGTCACCAGTATTCTCCTCTCACAGCAGTATGAATCTGAAGTAACTCCATTAATGTCAGTCACATTACATCTCTATAAAACTGATGTAAGTGAGAGGAGAATCAGGTCCAATCAATTCTTCAAGAAAGAAAGAAAGATGACATCGTTGGCTTTTTATTTTGATATATCTGGGCCAAATCCAGAAGACTTTTCTTAGCTGTTTCTAGTCCTTACTCAGACTAAATTCCGAATGAAACCAAAGGGAGAGGTTTGCATCACTAAGGCTTAAATAAAAACTGTAAAGATTCTGAGGTCTGGCTCATATCGATAATAATAGTTTGTACTGCTATAGCACCCATCAGACAAGGACTTCAAAGCATATTATATATAATAATTAGCCTTCATGACACCTCTGATAAAACCAAATATTATTACACCCTTTTAAAGATGGGCAAACTGAGTCACATGCAGGTTAAGGGACTTGTCCCAGGCCACACAATGCCTCAGATAGTGACAGAGTCCAGAATGGAATCTATAAGGTAAGACTTCCAAATCCCAGCTCTGTCCATTAGATAACACTTCCCCTCATATATAAAGACTGATTTTTCTGGGCTGCACCTATTACTGGCCAAGCCGTGAGTAGCACAAGCTTCCAGACAAATAACAGGTTCCAATATGGCAGATGCTAATGAAAAGTGGATATGACAGAAGTGAGCGACCTAACCGACCTTAGCGCTGGAAAGACAGCAATGGATACTCCACATGCACTTTTCTGAGGGTTTCTGTTCCAGAACCTCCACCACTAAAAGAAAAATGTGCTTTTCAACAATTTTTTTTTTTAAAGAAATCACTTTTCTTAAATGAATGTATAACATGATTTTCACCACATCCTTCCACATCTCCTCTTTTCCTATGGATCAGAACAACAGGAACCAGATGCTAAGCCAGAAAGGGCATTGTTCCACCTGCAACATCTGGCTCTTTGGCAGCCCATATGGGAAGCTTCAAAGTTGCATCTCTGCCTCTCACGTGGTTAGGCTGCTGGTTGGCTGCTTTATCTTCTTGGATGTAATTTTCCTTTGATTCACCTATAATTCTGAGGAACTGATGCATTTGTATCCATTTTGAATAAGGTTCTATACAAATGCTTCATTTGATCTCTAGGCAGATCCTTTTATTTCTTCTTATATGTTCTCTGCTTTAATTTGTGCTCTGGCTTTACCGCTGCTCAGATTCAGCATGGATGATACTTGCACGGATACTGCTGGGTTTTTTTCTCTCTTACCTGAAATTAAATACCCAGGCTCTTTGCCATATAAAACAATGAATAAATGTAATGAATAACACTTTCCTGGGTATTTTCTACTGGTACAAGGCATTTTTAGAGGCGGGGCTGCTGTCCCCTATGATTTACACTCAGGAATCACTCATTTCCACTGACCCGCAATGCTTTTTCTATTAGGTTTTTTCACCCTCACTCTGTTTCTTGTATGTATCATATCAAGTAAATAAAACAAACATTGATCTGAACCAGAAAAAGCAAGGAGATTGTGAGTTAAGAATGGCACCTCACCGTTAGCACTGCAGCCCAGCAAGACAACCCTCAGTTCAGCTGTTTCCAAACACTTTTTTATGGCTATCCAGTTTATTGCATTCAATGCAGCATGTATTATTACCTGCCTCATGGGCAGGTGGCATAGGTGTGTGTGTGTGTGTGTGGTGCAAGCAACTCATGGCCCTCAGAGACAGATCATGGGCTCTTGAGACCAAGTGAGGTGAACTGGAGGAGCAAAGGAAGACAGAGCAGCTAGCAGTTTTTATTTAAGCCTTAGTGATGCAAACCTCTCCCTTTGGTTTCATTCGGAATTTAGTCTGAGTAAGGACTGAGAAACAGCTAAGAAAAGTCTTCTGGATTTGTCAAAAAAACAACAAACTAAACACAGTTACATTTAATTTTTAAAAGGGCAACTACACAAGAATAAGGATGTTAGCTAGATGGAAATTAAAATGAACAGTCACAAGTATGCTTGCAGACTTAAAAACACCATAATAGAGGTTCAGGCTAAATGTATACCCCTTAACAAAAATGACAGTTGGAGGACCAAAAAAGCACCACCACGGCTAAACAGCAAACTAATGGAGACTGTTAGATGCAAAAAGGCATCCTTTAAAATTTGGAAGTAAATCCCAATGAGGAAAATAGGAAGGAACATAAATTCTGACAAGTAAAATGTAAAAGTGTAATAAGGAAGGCCAAGAAAGAATTTTGAGAAGGAACTTGCTAAAGACGCAAAAACTAACAGTAATTTTTTTTAAGTGCATCAGAAACAGGAAGCCTGCAAAACAGGCACTGGAGCTACTAGATAACAAAGATGCTAAAGGAGCACTGAGGGAAGACAAGGCCTTTTCGGAAAAGTTAATGAATTCTTTGCATTGGTCTTCACTGCAGAGGGTGTGCAGAAGATTCCCACGCCTGAGCCATTCTTTTTAAGAACAGACATACAGGGCCAGACCAAAGGTCCATCCAGCCCAGTATCCTGTCTTCTGACAGTGGCAATGCTAAGTGCTTCCGAGGGAATGAACAGAACAGGTAATCATCAAAGAGCTCCATCCCCGGACATCTACTCCCAGCATTTGGCAAACAGAGGCTAGGGACACTTCAGAGCATGGTTTTACATCCCTGCTCATCCTGGCTAATAGCCTTTGATGGATCTATCCTCCATGAACTTATCTAGTTCTTTTTTGAACCCTGTTATAGTCTTGGCCTTCACAACATCCTCTGGCAAAGAGTTCCACAGGTTGACTGTGCATTGTGTGAAGAAATACTTCTTTTTGTTTGTTTTAAACCTGCTGCCTATTAATTTCATTTGGTGACCCCTAGTTCTTGTGTTATGAGAAGGAATAAATAACACTGCCTTATTTACTTTTTCCACACCGGTCATGATTTTATAGACCTCTATCATATCCCCTCTTAGTTGTCTCTTTTACAAGCTGAAAAGTCCCGGTCTTATTACTCTCTCCTCATATGGAAACTGTTCCATACCCCTAATCATTTTTGTTGCCCTTTTCTGAACCTTTTCCAATTCCAATATATCTTTTTTTTGAGATGGGGCAACCACATCTGCACGCAGTATTCAAGATGTGGGCATGCCATGGATTTCTATAGAGCCAATACTATATTTTCTGTCTTCTTATCTATCCCTTTCCTAATGATTCCCAACATTCTGTTAGCTTTTTTGACTGCCGCTGCACACTGAGTGGATGGTAACTGCTAGCTTAGACCCCATCATTTTGTATGTATAGTTGGGATTATGTATTCCAGTGTGCATTACTTTGCATTTATCAACATTTAGCTGACAAACTGAAGAACTGTCTCAGATTGAGGTGTAAATAGAGGTGGTTTTGGAATGAATTGATAAATTAAACAGCAGTATGTCACCAGGAGTAGATGGTATTCACCCAAGAGTTCTGAAGGAACTCAAATATGAAATTGCAGAACAACTAACTGTAGCATGTAACCTATCATTTAAATCAGCCTCTGTACTAGGTGACTGGAGGATAGCTAATGTAACATAGATTTATAAAAAAGGCTCCAGAGGCAATCCTGGCATTTACAGGCCAGTAAGCCTAACTTCAGTACCAGGCAAATTGGTTGAAACTATAGTAAAGAACTGAATTATCAGACACATAGATAAACACGATATGTTGAGGGAAGTCAACATGGCTTTTGTAAAAGAGAAATCATGCCTCACCAATCTTATAGAATTCTTTGAGGGTGTCAACAAGCATGCAGACAAGGTGATCCAGTGGATATAGTGGACTTGGACTTTCAGAAAGCTTTTGAGAAGGTCCTTCACCAAAGGCTCTTAAGGAAATTAGCTAGCCTTGGAATAAGAGGGAAGGTCCTCTCATGGATCAGTAACTGGTTGAAAGATAGGAAGGAAAGGGTAGGAATAATTGGTCAGTTTTCACAATGGAGAGAGATCAACAGCTGGGTCCTCCAAGAATCTGTACTGGGACCTGTGCTGTTCAACATAGTTAGTAATAATCTGGAAAGGGGAGTGAACAGTGAAGTGAAAAAGTTTGCAGATTATACAAAATAGTTAAGCCCAAAGCAGACTATGAGGAGTTACAGAGGGAATCTCACAAAACTGGGTGACTGGGCAACAAAATGGCAGATTAAATTCAACATTAAAAAGTGCAAAATAATGCACTATACATGCACAATGAACGGCTCTCAATTAACTATCAATACCCAAAAAACAGATCTTAGAGTCACCATGGATAATTCTCCCTTCCGCTCACTGCACGGCAGCAGTCAAAAAGGCTAATGGTATGTTAGGAACCATTAGGAAAAGGATAGAAAATAAGACAGAAAATATCATAATGCCCCTGTATTTATCTATGGTACGCCCACACTTGAATGCTGTGTCCAGTTCTGGTCGCCCCATCTCAAAAAGGGTATAGTGGAACTGGAAAAAGTTCAGAGAAGGGCAACAAAGATGATCGGGGTATGAAATGACTTCCATAAGAGGAGAAACTAAAAAGATTAAGGCTGTTCATCTGAGAAAAGGGATGACTAAGGGTGCATATGGTAGAGGTCTATAAAATGAATGATGTGGACACAGCGAATAGAGAACTGTTATTTACCCTTCCCCACCCAATGAAATGAATAGGCAGCAGGCTTAATACAACAAGAGGAAGTACTTTTTCACACAATGCACAACTAACCTGTGGAACTCATTGGCATGGGATGCTGTGATGGCCAAAAATATAACTGTGCTAATAAAAGAACTAGATAAGTTCACGGAGGATAGGTCAGTCAATGGCTGTTAGCCAAGATGCTCAAGGACACAATCCCACGTTGAAGGCGACCCTAAGCCTCTGATTGCCAGGAGCAGAAGACAGGGGTGGATCACTCCATAATTGCCCTGTTTGTACACTCCCCCTGAAACTCTGGTTTGGGCCACTGTTGGAGACAGAATACTGGGCAAGATGGACCATGGTCTGGCCCTGTATGGCAGCTCTTATGTACTTACAAAATATCACAAAGTGATAGGCCATATAATGTAATTATAGAATGATGATAAATAATGTTTTCCTGTGGAGAACTTTTCAAACAGAGTATAACACAATGGAGCCCCGATTGGGGCCTGTAGGGGCTACTGTTATGCACTTCATAAATAATTAAGACTAATTAATACACTCTGGATTTTAAATCACAGCTCGCACTGGTGGAGAGGAACTGCACTGCGCCCGGAGTCCTCTGTTGGAATTCTGGCTAAGGTCGCTAGAATGAATTCCTCTCACGTGTTCTTAAGGAACACATCCTGGAGTGGCACCTCTATCACCCCTTCAGGGTGTGCCATGTGCACCTGCCTCCTGCTCATCCCCTTTCAGTTAACGACTGCTAACGGGGGCATTAGCAGGGATTCGCGTCTTTACTCTCCACTGGGATTGTGACTGGGATCTGTAAAGGGGAGCATGGTGGGGGAGACTCCTTGTACTCTCTTCCCCTACCACTCCTCAAAGCCTGGCTAATACTGTGCACCAGGGATCTAATTAACTATTCCCCATACATGTGAGGTAGACACTCTATAATGTCTATTTTAAAGATGGGTAAACTGAGGCACAGAGAGGTTGTGTCATGCATTAACAATCCTTTGAAGTCAATGGAACATTAGGACATAGCTGGGACATGCAGCAATACTGCAGGCTACAGTTGAGATTAAGTCCCCATAGGGGTAGATGCTGTATAGACACATAGTAAGAGGCAGTCACTAGGCTGAAGAGCTTACAGTCTGAATAAAAAAAGAGAGACAAAGGGTGGAAGGGGGTACTGAGAGGTGAAGTGACTTTCTCAAGGTCACACAGCAGGTCAGCAGCAGATCTGGGACAAGAATCTAGGTCTCCTGATGCCTATGCCAGTGCCCTAACCAAGGGACCATACTGCCTCTCAGGAGCAGCCTGGACTGTTCAGCAGAAGTCTAATTTATGCACCCTTTCTTCAGGGTTAAACATTGACAGCTGGCCTGAACAGCCAACTTATATCATGCCAGCCCGAGACCACCTGAAAAAACTAAGAAATGAAGCCCCAAAAGTTAATGTTTTATGACTGATACAAACCTATGTACAGCAGCCCTAAGTGATGTAGATGATGCTTTTTGGTTGATAGGCTTCTTTATAAGCCAGTCATGGATTGTTTATGCAGGAAGTGGGATGCCTATATTGTCTGCTCGATTCAAAAAAGAAAATATAAAGAACCAAATGGGATTTGAGAGCAATAGCTTCCCGGGGAATCTGCACATCCTCTCCTTTCTTAACATCAAAGGATTCACCAAGTTATACAGCGCCTTGAGCCCCTCAGAATGATAGTAAAGAACAACATATTTTCACCCTCTTGATCCAACCTCATGCGTTTTCAAGCGCAATACATGGGATATCTCTGGCTAGCAAAACCTCACAAAGTACATTAAATTCCTCATCATTTGTTGATAATGCTGAAAGCAGGCCTACTAGTAAATAAGTAAATGCCAGTTATATCTATATAAACAGTGTGACTGGGGCATAACAAGAAATACAATTTAGAGCCAGATCCACAGAGAGTGTACACTGGCATAGCATAGTTAATGGAGCAACTCTGATTTATACCAACTGAGAATTTGGCCCACTGATCTGATCTGGGAAGTAGAGAAGGGAGGACTAGACTCAACCCTGGTGCAAGCAGGTGCCACTCTCCTGTAGTTAAGGGACTTGCACTCATTTGCACAAGGGCTAAATTTGGTTCACATTATAAACCAGCTACTCAGCTGGTAGAAATCAATATAGCTCCATTGACTTCAAGGATCTGGCCCACATATCTGTTGCATTACATTGTATCTCCCATTTCATTACAATTTATTAAAAGTAAAATTAAATACAGAAAGTGACTTAATAAGGGAAATGTGTCTCTCCATTCCCATTGACACTGGAACATGGGACAGTTCAGGGCACCCAACATACCATACAAAGCTATAGGGCTTTTCACCAGTTGAGCAAAATGACTGGTTGATCATCATCACATAAAAAAAAAAAAAAATTATTCCGCAAATGCATACATGTAGCTTCAGTGGGTGAGCAAACAGCCCGAGCAAACAGGGTTGGCACATGGGATCTCCATGATGGTTGGAAGGAACAGAATCCAATGGCCAGGGCTCAGAGCACCACTGCAGTTTCTCCATAACCACCACTGCAACCCATGCAGCCGTGGGGTTATTGGAGAGAGGAGAAGAATCCATTTGGTGGAAGGCATGTGAGACTATGCAGAAAGCTCCCCTCTCCCCAGGCTATGCAAAGAGGTGGGAGGGTTCAAACAGTCCAGTGGAACCAGGCCGAGGTCAATCGGGGGCCCACAAAGAGGTCCTATTTTATTGTTTTGTTTGTTTGTGTGTGTTTTAATTCTCACTCCTTTCCTCCCTCATGGGGCTCCAGCCTTCTCTGTAACTGTTCCCTTCTCTTGACCTCAGTTGACCTTATCTGCATTCCTAAGCTCTGACTCATTAGTTTAACCTGATCTCTCTCAGAGTTTCACAGACATATTAATTAGATCTTTCGCCCACTACTGCAGTCATTCCAACCCTAGCAATTCATTTGATGGGTTTGGTGGGTGAATTCTTACAGTCAGCCGTGATTTCCACCATGAATACTTACAAGCAGAAGAGTGGTGCTCAGAAACACAAGCTTCAGCAAGCCTGTGAAAAAGAAAATCAGAAAAGTGCAAGTGGTCTACAAAGTTTCTTGAAATGTGCAAAGTTCAATCATGTTCCTGGTAAATTATCCATGGACAGTTCTGCGACTTGCACTTCTGAGCCTTCCTTAGCTGGTGAGGACTTTGATTTGGGTTTGTCAGGTTTGTTGTGTGCTGGAGCACAGAACTTGGTGCTGAATTGTTGTCTCTGATTCTGGGACAAAAATTTGCCCTTGGTTGCTAGTGCAATTGTAATGGATGCGGACACTGAAAGCGATTCGATTATATAGAAAGCATGGGGCAGAATTTTGACTTTGACAAAGCAGATCCAGCTACTTGGCCACAAATGACAGATTCGGTAAGCTGATTTTTGGGAGAAAAACAGTCCTTTTGTTAATTTAGAACAAGACTTTTCACTTAGCGAGTGCAAAGGAAAGCAAGTATTAAAATCGTTGTTTGTTATCAAATGCCGCATGGGGAGTCACACCAGAGATCTTGGTTGATGTACAGTTCAACACTTCCCTCCTCGTTCTGTTTCATTCATTTGCTTTTCCGAACAAATTCCTCATCTTCCTTTGCAAACTGTAAAACTGGGTTCACAAACTTTTTCCACTTTAGTGAACAAGTCTGCCCACACAAATGTTCAAAGGAATCCCTCACTGGATGGATCTTGCCGAATAATTAGAAAAGGGTCACACAATTGACAAAGGTATGCAAATATGCTATCAACTGGACAAAGGTATACAAACCTGCAGAAGGACATGTGGTGCAATATTTTGCATCATCTCTTAGATATTTTGCTGGACTTAGGTGAGAGGTGTTTAGCTTTCAGAGGTTCAGATGAGAAATTAGACAGTCCTCATAATGGTAATTTTTTGGGTTTACTGGAATTGTTTGTTGCAAGATCATGTGGAAGTTATTAAGGCCTGTACCGCAAAGGTATTCTTATCAAACCAAATTCAGAAGCGATTTATCAGTAGAATCACAAGAACAGTACGGCAGGCTATTTTCGACATGGTTAGGGATGCTAAATAATTCTCCATTATCTTTGATTGCACTCCAGACCTCTCCAAAATGGAACAAATGTCTCAGGTTTTAAGGTATGTTGGGGTTTCAAAATGTGGAGCAAAGGTTGTTGAGAGCTTTGTAGACTTCATGAATATTCACCCCAAAGCTGGGGAGGGTATTACAGGGGTTATTTTCAAGAAGATGAAAAAAAGGACACTTTAGATATGGCTGCTTGCAGGAGTAAAGCTGTAACAATGGAGCCAACATGGCTGCAGCGTACAAAGGTGTCCAAATCAAATCCAGCAGTTAAATCAGTATGTGTCTTTCAGCTTCTGTGCTGCCCACTCACTGAATCTTTTTGGAGAAGCTGCTGTGCTGGTTGTCACCCTGGTTGTTCTACTTTTTGGAATTGTTCAAAAAGTGTATACCCTGTTTTCCACTTCTACTAGTGGTTGGGATGTGTTGAAAAACCATATTAGCATTACATTAAAATGCCAAAGCACAACAAGATGGGCAGCAAGGCTAGAGGCAATCTGTCCACTACAAAATCAGGCTGAGGTTCAGATAAGACCAAGGCTTCACATAATCTTACGCCACATCTTAAATCCAAAGCTGATAGCTTGCAAACAAACACTTCAGAGTTTTCATTTCTTGTTTTGGCCAAGATGTGGTAAACTCTCTTATCAAAAATCAACACTGTGAGCAAAAAATTGCAGCGTCTGGATCCTCACATTCAAACAGCTTGCAGGTTACTTGGTGGCCTTTGAGATGTTTTATTGGAATTGTGGTATTCTGGGTCCGTTGCACGTAAGAAAGCTACTATTATTTTTCATGTTGAAATGTTAGGAAGATCCACACAGTTCTAAGAGAAAGTATTTCAAAGGAGGAAAATAATACTAGGCAAACTTGCAAAGGATGACAGGTCATCAGATCCTGAAAAAGTTTTTGAATGTGAGGTTTTCAACCCCATTGCAGATACAATATTAACCCGACTGGGCAATAGAATGCGTAAGTACGATGGTGTCAGAGAAAGGTTTGCTTTTTTAGTGATCAGGAAACTGAAAAGTTTCAGGAATGAAGACCTAAAAAGGCACATTCAAAACTTAGCAAGTAGCTACTCTGAGAATTTAAACTCAAGAGTTCTGAGAATGAGATTGAGCTCTTCATCATTATTTGCAAGTGAATCTTTAAGGATGACTTGGAAATGAAGGTGCTCATTGATCTTCTTAGCTACATTCACAAAAGATCTGTTGATGCAAGTTTTCCTAACACAGAAACAGCACTGCATCTTCCTGTAACTGCCTTCCTGTAACTGTGACTGCAAACAACAGGAGTTGCAGCAAGCTAAAATTAAACCAGACCTATCTAAGAATGTCCATTGGGCAGGAGAAGTTGAACAATCTGGCAGTTGTTTCTATAGAGAAGCACAGCACTGCATCTCCCACTGCATAGCTGCCACTCTCCCCTCTGCAGAAACTCTGCATAGCAGAAGAATAGCGCAGAGAAGAGGGAGTGGCCAGGGAGTAGGGGGCAGAATCATGGATCTGCCACTCTATGCTACTGATTCCTCTTTCTGCCTTATTCCATTTCAATGTAAAATATTGGTGCTGGATCAGACAATTCTGCTGAGACCATTAACTCTTACAGTGCTCTGTGACTACCCCCATCCCCCATTGGAGGGGGCCACAGAAAGCAGCACACAGACATGATAACTAGGGTGATCAGATCACCACACTAAAATATCAGGACACATCCCCACCCACAGTCCACCCCCGCTCCTCTCAGGCTCCACCCCCACTCTGCCCCAGGTCCCGCCCCCTCCCTGCTCGGCCCCCCCACGCCCTTGCTGCATCCCTCCTCAGTCCCCCACTCACCGCTCACCTTCCCGCCCGCCCGCCCCTCGCCTCTTCACCCCCCCCCGTCCGCCCGCCACTCACCCTACGGTGCCGACTTCCCCTCTGCTGGGTGGGTGCTCGCCCACCCCCAACCTCTTCCCACCCTGGCACCACCCTCACCCCACCCCCATTCCACCCCCTTCCCTCAAGTCCCCACCCCTGCCTTGCCGCTTCTCTGCCTCCCCCCGCCCTGAGCGCGCCGTGTACCTGCTCCTTCCCCCTTCCTCCTGGAAAACGCTAAGCGCCGCCAAACAGCTGTTAGGCATTGGGAAGCGCTGGAGGGGGGGAGAAGCGGGGACGTGGCGCACTGAGGGGAGGGGAAGAGAAGGAGGTGAGGAGTGGGGAGCTTGGCTGCAATTTTTCCCCATGGGTGCTCCAGCCCTGGAGCACCCACGGGGTCAGCACCTCCCTCCCGCTCGCCTCCTTACCTGAATATTGGGACAAATGGCATCCCAATGGGACAAAGGGTTAAATATCCGGACAGTCCCGGTTTTATCAGGACATCTGGTCACCCTAATGATAACAAAACTGGCCCTGCTGCCCTTGTTAGAGTGGAGGACACTGAGAGGGGTGTGGTGTGAATGTCCTTTTGTGAACCAGATTTCCATAAAGGGATGTTGGATCCAGATTTCCTGCAGATCCACAGCCAGTGCTGCCATTTTAGGGCTTGACCCCTGACCCTTTTGCACCAATAGACCAGGGCAGAAAGAGGGTGCTTGTTCAGAACCACAAGTCCCCAAGCAGCTTTTCAGTTGCATGTTTTTGTCTAGTGCATTTTTAAAGATGAAGGGACCAAAATATTTCCCACAATCTAAGCTTAGTTTTCTGGATAAAATACCTAGTTTCCTCTTCCTAAAAAATCCATTACCTGTTTCCCTACTTCTCCTATCCCTTCCCAGTAACACCCAGCCCCTTACTGGCCAGAAATTTAGGGCCTGATTTTCAGACACGACAAGCGCCAAAAATCTATTTGAAATCAACAGGATCTGTTGATGCTCAGCACTTTTGAAAATCAGCCCTCCCCCCCACCCCAGTGATTAGATACCACAGAGTTTGCCACCATGAATACCCCCAGGTGGCTTGATGATATATAAAATATAGATCTTTCAAAATCTCATAGCTAATTCCTTGAAACATTATCAAAAATACATAAAAATCATATATAATCCAGCCCAGGGACCCCTACCTAATAAAAATTTAATTTAACTTGACCAATCTGATTAGTGTATTCATGCTTTCCATTAGAGCTGTCAAGCGATTAAAAAAATTAATGGCAATTAATCACACTATTAAACAATAATAGAATACCATTTATTTAAATATTTTTGGATGTTTTCTACATTTTCAAATATATGGATTTCAATTACAACACAGAATACAAAGTGTACAGTGCCCACTTTATATTATAAATGTGCATTGTAAAAAAACAGAATAGTATTTTTCAATTAATCTAATACAAGTACTGTAGTGCAATCTCTTTATCATGAAACTTGAACTTACAAATGTAGAATTATGTAGGGAAAAAATTGCATTCAAAAATAAAACAATGTTAAATTTTAGAGCCTGCAAGTCCACTCAGTCCTACTTCTTGTTTAGCCAATTGCTCTGACAAACAAGTTTGTTTACATTTGCAGGAGATAATGCTGCCCGCTTCTTGTTTATAGTGTTACCTGAAAGTGAGAACAGGCGTTTTCATGGCACTGTTGTAGCCAGCATCACAAGATGTTTATGTGCCAGATGCGCTAAAGATTCATATGTCCCTTAATGCTTCAATCACCATTCCAGAGGACATGCGTCCATGCTGATGATGGGTTCTGCTCGTTAACAATCCAAAGCAGTGCTGACTGACGCATGTTCATTTTCATTATTTGAGTCAGATGTCACCAGCAGAAGATTGTTTTTCTTTTTTGGTCGTTCAGATTCTGTAGTTTCCGCATTGGAGTACTGCTCTTTTAAGGCTTCTGAAAGCATGCTCCACACCTTGTCCCTCTCAGATTTTGGAAGGCACTTCAGATTATTAAACCCTGGGTCAAGTGCTATAGCTATCTTTAGAAATCTCACATTGGTACCTTCTTTGCGTTTTGTCAAATCTGCAGTGAAAGTGTTCTTAAAATGAACAAGATGTGCTGTGTCATCATCCAAGACTGCTATAACATGAAATATATGTCAGAATGCAATAAAACAATTCTCCCCCAAAGAGTTCAGTCACAAATTTAATTAACGCATTATTTTTTTAACAAGCATCACCGGCATGAAAGCATGTCCTCTGGAATGGTGGCCAAAGCATGAAGGGGCATATGAATGTTTAGCATATCTGGCATGTAAATACATTGCAATACCGGCTACAAAAGTGCCATGTAAATACCTGTTGTCACTTTCTGGTAACATTGTAAACAAGAAGCGGGCAGCATTATCTCCTGTAAATGTAAACAAACTTGTTTATCTTAGCAATTGGCTGAACAAGAAGTAGGACTGAGTGGACTTGTAGGCTCTGAAGTTTTACATTGTTTTTGAGTGCAGTTATGTAACAAAAAAATCTACATTTGTAAGTTGCACTTTCAGGATAAAGAGATTGCACCATAGTACTTGTATCAGGTGAATTGAAAAATACTATTTCTTTTGTTAATCATTTTTATAGTGCAAATATTTATAATACACTTTGATTTCAATTGCAACACAGAATACAATATATATGAAAATGTAGAAAAACATCCAAATTAGTTAATAAATTTCAATTGGTATTCTAGTGTTTAACAGTGCAATTAAAACTGCGATTAATTCACGATTAATTTTTTTAATCATGATTAATTTTTTTTGAGGTAATCGCGAGTTAACTGTAATTAATCGACAGCCCTACTTTCCATTCAATTATCCCAGCTCTATTTTTTGATCACATCAGCACAGAACAAACATCATTTCTTGGGTACTGTCTTAGGACACTCACCTTTTAATGGCTCAACTCAAACTCTGCCGTTTTGACGCTTTGTCTTCTCCACACTCCTCCTCCTTCATCATTTTCAAAGGGTTTCTTTCAAGAGCACCTTGTTAGACCTTCTTCCACTGTTTCCTGGAGTGCCTCAATAGTCAACAGCAGCTCCCCTTCTCTTCAATCATTATCATCCACCTGTGTATGTGTGAAATCAACAGAACTATATTTATGAAGGCAGAGAATACTATTCTTTTATTAACCACTAATTATCTTTCTTTTGTCTCCAGTATTCTTTACTCAGAAGAAGCACATGGAATAAGGTATCTTAACAACAATTAGAATTCTATCTTTGTCCAACTTGCTTATACCATTTTTTCCCTTCCAGCAAATTCAGTCCATCTAGTAGCTAGAGATCAGAAGGGCTTCACTGACCTGTGACATGTCTCCCAAATACCCAGGAGTAATACTTGGTGTTAACCTTCAATAAACGGATGGCTTATATTACAAATAATAAGGTGGCTAAATATAGGGCATTCTATGAATTAAACATTGCCTAACTTTGCGTAATGCTAATTTATTCTGGCATATCTTGATCACTGTGATGTAGCTGTGTCCTTCTCAATGCTTTTTAATTGTCCAGTAGTTGTCCTTTATAATCCAGCTGCTGGCTATAGTGCAATATACAGTAATCCATGTCAATGCCTTTGAGAGAGATATATGTCTATATTAGACACAGAAAGGGTTACCACTTCCAATCAAACCATGGCAAAATTCAGCCTATTGAACTGATATAAACATCTGTCATTCCAGAATAATTGGATATTAGTACAATAGGCTCTGTAGACTAAAAGCTTTGTTTGAGTTCTTAAGTGGTAAAACTTCAAGAGAAATGAGGTAACCTGCTATGTTATTAAGAATAATAAAATCCATGTATTATTTGTATTACATTAGAGCCTAGAGGTCCCAGCCAAGATCAAGGCTTCCTTGTGCTAGGCACTGTACAAACACATAGTGAGAAACAGCCCCTGCTCCAAAGAGCTTGCAGTCTAAATAGACAAGACAGAAAAACGACAGGAGGAGAAACAGAGAGGTGACTTGCCCAAAGTCACATAGCAGAACTGGGAAGAGGATCTGTGTCTCCTGGATCCCATTCCAGTGCACAATCCACTGGACTATGCTGCCTCTCTCTTTAGGTATTGTGATAAGTTGACAGTACTGCCCCATATGAACATAAGGCCAAATCCTAAGCACCTGTAACTCAAGTCACTTGGAGTTCCACATGCTCAGACCCTCTAAAGATTTTGCCTAGAATTAGGCAAATGTTTCCTGAACCAAAGATGAGACAAACACAATATAAGACAGGAGACGACAGTTTTGGGGAGGGAGGATATGGGAATGGTTACCAATAAGAAGGGTTGGTTGAATAGATAGATTTTTAAAAAGAGAGAGAAGGTGCTGAAGGGGTGAGAAGGAACCTGTTCCAGGTGGATGGGGGAAGCATACTACAGGGCACAAAGCTTAGTAGTGAGCGTATGCTGATCATTGCACAGTGCGGGAGGGCACTTAGCTAACTTGTTCACTGCAGTGACAAGAGGCAGAGTTTGTAGAGATTACCCTGCTATAAATTTGTGAGGTGCTTCTATACCAAAGTGATGGGTGCAGTATAAAAACCTGGACAGAGATGGATGGTGATATTTACAACAAGAGCAATACTTCTATGCCATATGACTTTGAACTCACATGTTTATTTCAAAAGCATCAATGTATTTGGTGCCTTATGAACTCAGCACTCTGTTGAAAAGAAATGCTGTTTGACTTTGGAACAGGCTCTCTCACTCTTTTGACCTATTCTTCAGAAATATGTCTACCCCATAGAACTAAATCCTGTGTGAGATTCTCAAAGACTCTTAGGGGAGTTAGGTGCCTAAATGCCATTTGTGCCTTGGAAAAGCTGCCCCATTACATAGTTCCATAGGTGTTTTCTTCACAGAGCAGAAAGGGAGAGAAAGACATGGCTAATCTTCCTCTCTCCATTCCCACGTCTTGACCAATTTGTTCTTTTCCAAGCCACAAAACAGACCCAAGAAAATCTTGCTAGCATTTTCATCCTCCACATCGTGCCCTCAGCAAGCAGGTTGGATCATCAAAAATTGACTGTTCACCCACAGGATATTCACTCAGCCCCTGGTTCATTTCTTATGTTCTAAAGCAACCTGAGGATGGCAGAATGGGGGGAAGAAGTAAGGAGGGGGGGAATATACATTTACCATAGATAATGCAGCCAATCCACAGTAGATCACAAAATATCCTAGACCAAAATGGTAGACAGAGGCTTTCACTTACTACACTTCTCTGTAGGTCCATGTGAATCAATTAGCCAAATCCTGCTCATCTTCCTCACATGCTGAAATCAATGAAAAATTCACCTGAGTTGAGTAAGGAAGTGAGGAGGTTTTGACACCTTGGAAATTCTGTCTTTGGCTCTAACCATTTGTCTTTACATTTCTCCCACATTTTGGCGATTCTATACATTTTTGAACATTTTGTCACTTTAGCTCTGCAGGCCAGGAGAATCACCAAGGCTTGGAGAATGGAAATAGGACCCTTCTGAGCAATCAACAAGTGTCACCTCAATGAAGCAGAGCTGTGCGACTAGCTCAACAAATAAATAAACAAATACATTTTCTGAACAAGGAGAAGAGCATCCCATGACTTTTGGTCAACCAAGGCTCATTAAGGAAGCCACTTCCATCCATTTACCCCCATTTTTACTAACACTGTACACTAAAAACTCTAAAAAGCCATCTGCAGAAAAGGAGAGATCTACAATGTATAATATAATAAATACTGGAAATTGTATGTTTAATTCATATGGCAAATTACCAGAGATTACTTGTACAAGTAGCTGCAATGTCCTTAAAAATATTCTTTAACTGAGGAAAAGTTTTCTGACCTTTCGAGAAAATGCTTGCTTCTAGCTATGACTAAAAAGAGATTTCCTTCTTTCTCTGTTGTGTTAAGAATCTTTTCTTCTTATAAAGAAGGCACCACAGTGGTTTATAACTGTCATAAAAGCCAGCAATCCTTTTGAGGTTAAGCTACTCAGCTATTCAACTTTTACTACAGAAACTTTGAAATTCAAAAAGAAAAAATAATGTAAGTTTTTGAAGGACATGTGTTGCTGTAGGTGATCCTGTTAAT
This sequence comes from Malaclemys terrapin pileata, assembly GCF_027887155.1. Classification (NCBI taxonomy): domain Eukaryota; kingdom Metazoa; phylum Chordata; order Testudines; family Emydidae; genus Malaclemys; species Malaclemys terrapin. The sequence goes on along the minus strand of NC_071507.1, from coordinate 45,354,748 downwards.
TAAAAGTGATTGCCTGCTAGGAAATCATACTTTAAAAAGTTTCATGAATTTATTAGAACCCTGAAGGTATCTTTGTATGCACAGGGCTTTACATGCCATTTATGCAATTTTGTTTCAGATCTGTTTAAAGCTTCCCTGACACTCCCAGAGCAGAGAACAGCACTGCTAGCATTTGTATGTATTTTGGCTAATTGAATTATGTGAAAATACATACTAATGAAGCTTTACCAATGATGTTTGCTACAGATAGTTTAAGTCCCGTTTTCTTCTGTATTAGGAGTATATTTTTGCTGTGGATTTACCTTTCTGGAAAGACATAGCTTCCTACAGCCTTTTGTGTAAAAAATGACACATTTTATAATATTATACATTAATATACGCATAGCTTTTTTGTAGCAAGAGATAAAGAGAGGCAGATAAAGAGTAGTCAATGATATGAGTTAAAAATACACTAGTCTATTCATAGTAGGTAAACAGAATTTAGAATGCAAAACTAATGAACATCTATTATTACATTTTGTTTCAGTTACTAGATGTACAGATTGTTTTTTAATTTGTCATTACTTAATTATCCATTTCTGCACAAATCCATTTGGGAATATCCCATATAGATTTTTCCTCTCTAATGCTTTGCTATCCCCTCAGACTGGTATTTGAGGAATAAATTATAAAGCTGGAGCAGTTGTTTATTTACTTATTTACCTGAACCATGGGAACTGTTAAAGCAGACTCTATTTGCTCTTGAGGTGTGCTGGGACTCAACCCCCACACATCCAAATTGACTCCAACTATCACAGCTTTGTCAGCGCCTCACAAGAGCAATCAGCTAATTGCCTAATAAGAATTTAGATCAGGTATTTGATGCTCACATTAGAAAACAGTTTGTTTTTTTCTTATTTATCATGTCATATTGTGCTTCATGGTAACGTTGCATGGAACATAAACTAACCTGATGTGCAGGCAGCTCTCTGCCTCGGTTCAAATATTGGGAAGTTAAAAAGGAAAAAAAAATCTCTCTCTCTCTCTTACCCGCCAAGAAAAAAAGAGTTTTAGAAAAGTAAAGTGAAATCTACAAAAGTTCATTATACACGTTGATGAGTGTGTATGCATGTAGTTGTGTTTGTGCTTTGGAATATGTTGGGTTTTTCAGAGAAATGCATGTGATCCAGTCCTACCTGGGAGTTATCAGTGTCAGTAACCATTAGGGACCAGATTGTGACCTCAGTTACATTAGTGTAAATCTAGAATAGCAGCATTCACTTCAGTGGAGTTACTTCAGATTTACACCATTTTAACTAAGATCCCAGTGTAGCCATACACAATATACATGCTTTGAGAAGAAAGAAAACATTAAAAGAGGGGGGAAATTGCCATTTGGTATACTTTAGTCATATTTTTAGAGTTATTTTTAAATAAAGCACCATTTTTGTTTCATAAAGACCATGCACCTGGTTTCCAATAGTGCTCATTGAAGTCTATGACAGTGCCTTTAAAAATCAAGCTTTTTATTTAGGTGTGTCTATATGGATTGCAGAGCGTAAGTATAGGTTTGTGAATTTTGGCCATATTTTATCTCAGACCTTGCATTTATCTGCTATCTCCAGAAGCAACATGATGGACAGTTTGCCTTTTGTGAATAAGTGATGAAAACATTTGTACATAGCAAATACCTAGAGTTTACATTTTTGGAGGGGAATATAAAATGCAGAGACAGAAGATTTTAATTTTTTTCAACCTTCCACTAATATTGCTACTATGGCTCTAGACTATGACATATTTGTGGATTAGATAAATGTGTCCACTCAGCTGAATGACTGAGTGAATAACTAATGTATTAATGTGCATGCAATGTGCACATTTATTAATGTGCATCTGCCAAGCCTAGTGTAAAAAATTTCTTCTATGGACATTCTTTTCTGTCAAGAATTATATGTTTTCAGGCATCAGAAAAAAACTCAGTTCCCCTCACCCCCACCCCAGTAATATAAACCAAACAAAAAGCAACCAGTCAAATAGCCATTATTGGTATGTCTGCTAATTTCATCATTAATCAATCATTCACTCACTTCATTGTGATACTGAGGTGTCTCATGAGCCTTACCTCAGAGAAGCTTGCAGGACATGAAGAGGATTTTGTACAGTCATGCAGAGCATAAACATAACATGAAAGAAAGATATCTCAGCATTATGCAGCAACTGTTTAACAATTAATATATGGAGCATTTAGAGTAAAATTCAGCTATTAGCTGATAGAAAATTAAGCATGTTTCCCCTTTATTTTTGCTTTTCATTTAGTTTTTCTTCTTCTTGTGTCTAGATCTTTGGACTCCCCAGTACTAATATCTTGTAATTCTGCAGTAGGGGTCAGGGCCAGGTCAACTACAAGTTCTCTGACAACACTTCATGCTCAAACACTCCCAAGCTGTTTTGCTCGGGGGAGGGGGGGCAACCAAGTGTTGTTACCAAATGCCAAGACCCTAGTTGAGATGCAGACAATGCTTCCAAGCTCCCATTATGTTGTTTCAGCCCTGAGCTCTGAAGAGTATCGATAAGGGGCACAAAATAAAACAGGGAAATCAAGAGACAGGGAGTAATAGATCTGTGGGATCTTTGTTACTGTTATATTTACAAATAACACAAACCATTGAGCGGGGGGGACTGGGCTTTGCAGTTCAGCATTGGCCTTGATTACATTATCATTTCTCATACGTGGAAAAAAGTATATTTGAACATTGATACAATGAAAGTGAATCAATCACAGTTCCTGTATTAAAGAGTTAGCCTCTCCATTCCCCTGTAAAAGTGTCAGCAGTGTACGTGCATTTGTATAGCTTATCCATCTGAATCAAAAGTGTATTCTATATGTGTTGAAAGAGAGAAACTTTTTGTGCCCTGAGTTATTTTTATGTTGTTCACAGTACCTCCTCTCTGTTCTCATGCCCTCTCAATATTGTGATTACAGCTGGTCAGAATTTTTTTGTCAGAACACTTTTTTGAACAAAAACGGCCTTTTGACTAAAATGAAAATTTTCACAGAACTGTTGGTCAAAAAGAATCTCCGGAACTAGAAATAGCTTTTGGTGACATTTTTTAGCTTACTGTAAAAGTATCTGGTTTTGATTATTAAACATAAAAAATGTTATCAAAAGCCAAACTTTTTTTACTGAAAAGTGGCATGTTTTTCATCAACTCCCTTCCCCACAAATCACAGGAAATTTTAATAAAACTAATTGTAAAAAAATCCTGAGAAAGATCATTGGCATTGTTTGACTATAGCTAATTTTGAGCCCTTATCAAAACGGTGATTTAACATTTTGAGTTAGAGTGAAACCTGCACTGAAAACCATCTTTAAAATACAACCCTCTACCTCAAGAGAGTGCTTCAAAGTATCCCCAGGATTCCAGGATATTTTTCCTTGTTCTGCAATTAAAAACATGTGAAAATTAATTTTTTTTCTGTAGTTCTTTGCATCCCAAAAAATCCCCAAACTGATTTTCAAATTGTACATTTAGGAATCACTTCCCCAAGCAATGAAATGCAGCCATCTCTGGGGTGGAATGCAGCCACTGTTTAACAAAACACACAACACAAAGAGCAGTTCAGGACAGGAAGTGAAGAAGAATAACTTCTCTAGTTGAAAATGGAGAGATTATGTAGAGATGGAATATAATTACCCAAAACTGAATCTTAAATATTCTGCTTCATCCGATTTTCTGGATTTTCAGTCTGTTTGCTTAGATTTAAGTGTCAGAAATGTAATTTAAAAGAAACAGAATAAGAAGACAGAAAACATTGGAATGAGCAAGAACTATTGCACAGCCAGTGTTAAAAAATGTCTCTTTGGGCTAGACTGCGGCATTTGTGCCACTTCCTGGTGTGGGGGATAGTGCACAATCTCTCCTGGGAGGTCTCAGGGTGTGCACAGGATAGAAGCAATCTACTCCATCAAAGTACAATGGAGCAGATTGTTCCATACAGTGCACCTAGCCCACTCCATGGATGAGTTTGAGGTGGGGAGTTGGTATGGCCTCTTCAGTCCAACACTTCCTGTCTTCAGGCAGTCCGGAGTCCCAAAGGAATGAAGACTCAGCTCCCAGCCACACAAGCAGACGACTGGCCAACTCAGAGTTGGGGAGGAGGTCCCCTTCTGATAATCACCCCTGCCGAGCCACCATGGAGTGGCAGTCCCATCACCCAGAGTCCTCTTCTGTGGTGGTGTTAGTCTCTCCCTCCCATGCAAAAGGCTTCAGAGTTAAGAACTCAGTAAAATAAATGGAGCATTCATCTTCCCCAAAAGATAAGGCTTTCTTCACTCACAATTCAAAACAGAAACGTAAGGTTTGGGTCAGGCAAAAAAAAAGCAGAGAGCTCTTTGCAGCCTGCAGTCCTGATATTATAACCTCCCCAGCCTCTGGGGGACCAGGTAACAATAGGATTTGATATACAGCAGGAGTTTATTTGAGGGATGTTGACAAGCCTAATTGCTTGGCTGCCACCACCAGCTGTAGGGCCTCTGGCTGGCTTGGGACAGGGGTTTAATTAACTCTTGGTTTGCCAAGTTTATGTAGGGTTTGCATTCCTCATCACAACTGAAAAAGTGACAGAAAGGTTGTAATGACCAGAGGCATATAGTGAGTGGCAAAAACTGTTCCTCTAAAATGTGCAAGTCTCTATACAGAAAGAGAATAAGGAAAATGCTGAAAGGTTATAACAGTATTAGGGGAATTAGTACTAGATCAAAATGGTTAGTGAGCCTAGAAATTGGATTTCTGTGTGAGTTCTCAGCATGGTGAAAGTAATGTGAAGTACTGCTAGCTCATGCCAGAGCAGACCTTTTTTGTGTGTTATTCAGACGGCTAGTCACTTGAATAGAAGTGATCAACCAAGGCAAGAATACCATTACAAATTGTTCTCCAACAGAAACAATGAGTCAACTTCTCTTAGCAGTGTCTGTGCCATTATTCCTCTTATAAGGATTTTACTGAACTTTGATCATTTTAGAAGAAGCAATTTTGGCGAATATATGGAACAGGTGACAGGAGAATACAGATCAGAAGACTAGGATTGCTTATCATGACATCAGGCATCACAGATGTTAGAGTCTGCATCATGTCTACCCTGCAGATGTGAGTAATTTGTAAGTCTAACAGCAAAGACCCTACAGTAGTGCATAGGCAGGTTAAAGTTGCTGTGGGAACTTTAACTGTACATTTCCTGATGATTATAGTGATAGTGAAATCTCAATTTGGCATTAAAGTTGTGGTTTTGCATTTAAATTTATACTATCATATGTAGAAAAACACACACAAAAAACGACATTACTATTTTTGTTAAGGAGCTCCCACTTGATCCAGAATATCCCTCATTGTGCCTCAGGATATCACGTTAATACAGGGTATTTTGCTACCGTTTTCAGGACCTGATTTTCAGGGATGCTGAGCATCTATAACTTTAGTTGAAGTCAAAATGGAGGGGCTCAGTACCTCTGGAAAATAGGCCCAAGTTGTATTAGCTACAATACCTTGCTTTTCTCATTTTAACATCAGTTTGAATGTATATTTTTATGATATTTTAAGGCAGAGTGTATTAAACTGAATATATGTCGGCTCATCCATCTAGTATAATCTCTTGGACTGGATCCTACAACCTCTCCTTCCTTGTTTCAGACCTGGCTCCCCTGTATTTTCTCTCAGGAAAGATTGTTTCATGTCCTTTTCCTGGTGTTATGCCTCAGTGTATTCTTTCTGGGAAAGGTAGTCATCATGATTCAAATATGCATACACAAGAGATGTCTTCCTGAGCCCTGAGAACTCAGAAAGCTTCCTCTGCACAACTCATGTGATTGTGTTATCTTTTGGCTTGGATCAGTGAATTGCACTTGTGCATCATTTTTGACAGGAATGGCTGGGAGTGCTTATATATCCATCCACACTGTCTGCTTATTCACAGTATGTTTCATCCATACCTCTCATTGGGGCAGAGCTTTTGATTTTGCCTCCCCAACCAAGGTAATTTAAAATGCTGTGTCTTTTTTTTTTTTTTTTGGCAATGTACACATTCTTAATATGACAGATCGTGGTCAGCTACCCACCAACAAATTAAAAGATCAGTTCCAGTAGCTACATGTGAGCTAACACACAGAAGGTGAGATTTTAGATAGTTGGTAAACTCAAGTATCGCTTCTGTTGGCTGTTATGGCATGAGAAGTTAATTTTCTACATTGCACTGAGAGTGCTGCAGAATACCTTTTTATCCATTTTAAATAGTCTCTTTTTTCATCATTTCTATCAGATAAGAGTACTTTGTCTTTGTTCACCAGGTAATAATAACAACTCCTTGTTCTTAAACACTTTTCATCAGTAGATTTCAAAGTGCTTTATAAAGGAGGTCAAGAGGGGGGAAACTGAGGTACAGGGAGGTGATGTTATTTGCCCAAGGTCACTCAGTAGGTTAATCGCAGACTAGAACCAAGGTCTCCTGAGACCTATTCTAGTATGATGTGCACTAGGCATTACCAGCTCCTATTTATTGTCTTGCTGGGCTTTTAATGTGCTGACACGTTGATGTATAAAGCTGAGCAGTTCTAGCATTTAATATACAGTATAGAACCAACATGATTAGATACAGTATGACGCCTCCCCAACTGTATACTCATGTAAATCCGTGTGCTTATTTTTATTCATTTTCTTCCGACTCAATCAAAAATAGCAGAAGAAGATAAAAAGGGATGCTGCAATCCTGATGGATCCCACCCATTAGTGTTTCTCTGTGAATTGATATTTTTTGTTTGTTTTGGTACTTTTAATGCAGCTCTCAGTGTCAAGCTATCCTACAGCATGAGCAGCACAAGATGGCATTCATGCCAAGACAGGAGAGGGTCACAACATTAAGGAATCTGCCAGTGTTGCCTATACCATACACAGATGATAGGAAGGGGGAAATTTTCAGTGTAGTGCAGAGGAATTAGACATTAAGAGATGAAGAATAGTGGCCACTTAATTCCATTCCCCCTGCCCATAAATATTGTTCCCAAATAGTTTGAAGTAGAAATAATTTGAAAAGCCAAAGGCCTTGTCCAATGGGCTGAGCACAAGCCTGAGACACAGGGATCCTGAATCTGGTATTGACCTAAACTATGGCCTTGAGTGAGTCATTGTCTCTTCTTTGCATCAATTGACGCATCTGTAAAATGGGAATAACAACAACTCCCTTGCCTCCCACTTGTGTGGTAACCATTAGTTTGCTGATGCTTTTAAAGACCTTTAGCAAGGTGTGTGTGGCTGAAGCAGGGTCTTGGATTCTATCCCCACCGCTGCCACTGATTCACGGTGTGGCCCTGCTCAAGTCACTTGCCTGCCTCATGTGCTCGTAAGCCACGCTGAGATATTCAAAGTGTCGTTACTGTGGAAGGTATTGGACATGGGTGCCATGCGAGGTATCAACTCCCTTCATGATGAGGAGCCCTGCTCTATGGAGTCCCCCTTATAACGACACATGGGGGTAACCATAAGTGGGTGGGGCATGAGTCTAATCAGGGCCAGCTCTATGGTTTTTGCTGCCCCAAGCAAAAAAATGTTTGGCTGCCCCCCATCCCAGCCCTGGGCTCCTCGCTGCACCCCCCTGCCGCCCCAGCCCTGGGCTCTCCCACACACACACCCTGCTGCCCCAGCTCTGGGTTCCTCCTACCCCCCCTCACCATTGCGCCCCCCACACACACACACCTCGTGCCGCCCCAGCCCTGGGCTCACCGCCCCCACCTGCACCATCCTTCCGCCACAGCCCTGGGTCACTGGCTCCCACGGCAGGTCATTCAGCAGGAATTTTAGATGTACACAGAACACAGACAGGATTGGTTCCCATATGGTTACAGAACTGCAATAAAGTGGAATAATTTTCAGCTTGTGTGATTGGAGGATATCTGGATGCATATTATAAGACTGTCCTACATAAATGAGAAAAAGTTGAGGTGCCTTTATTATTCTTTTGTTCCATTCTTTGTTTCTATGGGGAATTTGCCAATGCAATATCACTGTCTTCCTTTTAAACAAACAAACAAAAGGCAATGGCTGTTGAAAATAGCAATTCCAGTCCTAATAACCACTGGGAAGCATTTCTTGCTCAATTTTATCCTACTTTTTCTACAGCAAGTTACAGTGGATCAGTATATTTGATTTGGGAGAAATGAAGTAACAGCTGCCCAAACTGAGCTTGAGCACTCCTGAATTTTGAGGTGTTCAAATCTGGAAGGCAGGTGCTGGGGGAGGGAAGGGAGCCTGTGGCTCCGCAGGGGAGCACGGCAGCATGTATGCAGCAGTGTGTCTGGCGCTGCACGAAGCCGGACACGGTGGTCTGAGTGGCACAGTAAGGGAGTTGGGGGGTTGGAGAAGGGGTAGAGCATTCCAGGGTGGGGGCAGTAAAGGGACAGGGAGCGGAGGGGGTTAGATGGTTTGGGGGGGCAGTTAGGGGACAGGCAGCAGTTGGATAGGCATGGGAGTCCCAGGGGTTTGTCAGGGGACAGGTAGGGGGTGGGGTCCTAGAGGGGAAGTTGGGGGGGGTCTCAAGAAGGGGAAAGTTGGGTACAAGGACCAGTGGGGCCAGTGGAGTCCTGCGGGGCAGTTAGGGGCAGGGGTCCCAGGAGGGGGTGATCAGGAGACAGGGCGCAGGGGGGTTGGATGGGTTGGGGTTTCTGTGGGGGGCAGTCAGAGGGAGTGGATGGGGGCTATCCTCCCTCCCCGTGGAGTGTCCTATTTTTTGAATGTTAAAATATGGAATCCCTACTCACAGTGCAGCTCTCCATTCACAGCAGGCTACAGCAGGAGGTCTCAGCTTCCTCACTCCCTCATCCTCTTTCCTGTTGGTAGTGGCCAAGGGAATGCTGGGAAATGTAGTTCTTTCCCTGCTCCAGGGCTGGCTCTATAGGCAGGGGGCTAACCAAGGAACTACAGCTCCCAGGGGCCCCTGTTGGTTCTCAGCTCCCATGCTGGATCCCTGCCCCCCCTGCAAATGGGCTGCCCCAAGCACCTGCTTGCTTTGCTGGTGCCTAGAGCCGCCCCTAAGTCTAATGGAAGGATGGGAGGCCGTTAGTCCATTCTGGATCCTCTTGTTTCCTGAACCTACTGGGGAGCTATATAAAGCCATTTCAGTCTAAGAGCCAAAGTACCCTCTGCAGAGCCTCTGTGCAGCTTGTGAGATGTTTCCTCTTCACCCCCCATGTATCTTCCCTGTACCCAGCCTGGCTAAAGAAGCTGGGAGCTGGATGTGCCCCTAAATTAATGATATTTTTTCATAGGAAACTAAGAATGTTGCAAAAGAGGGGAGTTTGAGAACAGGCCTGATTTTATAACCTCCCCACACCCCGCCACCCCACCCTTGCTTTTAATTCCAGAGCTTCAGCATACATGGACCACGAAACACAAGGCCCTGGAGGCTATGTAGTTTTGCTGGGTAGGGCTACATTGGTGCTCCAAATGATACACTGAACATTGCTACCACTCTCATCCTTCAGGCTAACGATGCAAAGACTCGTTTAGTTTAGGGCCTGATATTTAGAGGTGCTGAGCACTCAGACCTCCCATTGACTTCAAATGGAGCTCCACATGCTCATCTCTTCTGGAAATCAGGTCCTACTTAAAGTCTCTACTCTCTAAAGCCTTCAGAAATAATGCATGCTGTAGCCAGTAGATGTCAGTAAGTGATAATAAAACACTGGTTTGTACCAAATGCTGCAGATCCTTGCTACAAGTTTCACTTCGACTGCACCCTGGCCTGCGTAGAGGCTGCATCACTCTCTCATGCATTAGTGAACTGCCACTGAATAGGGGTTTATTTCTGTTTGAAATACGCACCGATCTTGAATGTGAAATAAATACACAGATGGCACGGCTCTGCCCTGCCATAGTCTGCAAACACGATGTCAAATGTGTCAAATTTCCTGCTCTGTGTGCTGTAGTTTAGCTCTCAGATGCCAAAGAGAAAACCAAGTAGATAACTGTTTGGAAGCCAAATTAAGGCTGCAGGAGTTAGAATCCTGCTGTAGCGTGGGAGAGATAGTGCACCACCCAAGTAGTGGTGTCGGAAGAGTTTTTGCTCACAGAAGCCAGAAATAAGCATAATGCCTCCAGGTGCAGCGGGGAAGTGCACTAAACAGCACGTAGTACACATTTGAGCAGGTGTAGCACGCGCTCCCCCTAGCATACCAGTCATACCAGTGCTGAGCAGTCTGCAGAGGGTAGAGTGATGTCCATGCCCCACCTCATGCAGCTATTCTATGAGGTGTTGCTGGGGCAGCTCAGATCTGGGTCCCTGAGGAGTCCTCCACACTGCTTGGCACTGGGGCTCCAGTGGAGTCATCATGGCTCTGGCAGCTGTTCCTGGGGCCGCTCCTTAAAGGGAAACCTTCATCATGGCTGGCAGGGGAACTCTAACCTGACCTGGGCACTGGCATGATGATATGTGTCTCCTTACCATGGGCCTACCCGCTCCTCCCCCAGGCCTACCCAGACAGATCCTTAGACCTGGAGAGACTCCTCTGTGGGGTCCACACAAAGGGTGAGGCACTGAGCTCCCTTTCTGTCCAGGAGTAGAAGATCCATTCAGGAGAATCCCTTCCCAAAGTGGATCTCAGGAACACGATTGGGACTGTTGTTATCAGGAACCAAAAGATCAAAAACTTAGGCCTTGATCCTGAATCCCTTATTAAGGAAAATACTCAAGCCTTTATCTCAGTGACTGAAAACAAGGTTATCATTAAAAGTATTGTGCCACAAATAACTGTTGGATTTCTCTGCATATTTGCTGTTAGTTCTACACCCCTAGAACTCCTCTGTGGGAGATCAGCACCATTTGTCATGTTTAGTTCATAGAGGTTAGCTTTGCTCAGGGGTAGTCCACACACAGTTTTTGTACCACTATGGCTATATCAGTTTAGAAATGATTTATTATGATTTAGATTAGGTTTATGATTTAGAAACTGATATAGTTAAAATGGTACAACCCCTGTAGTGTGGATGCAGTTAGACCAGTGTAGAGATGCTTATATTGGTATAGTTTAGTCCCATAAATTTCTAAACTGACCGTTATAGTGGTACAAAAATTGTGTGTACACAAGTCCTTAGTGTAGCTTTGCTACTCCTGCCAGGGCTAGTAAACATGAGCGAGATCCCAGGCAAACATCCCTCCCAGGTACTCGCTGCTTGTTTATTCCCCTTCCAATCTCACTAGCAGGGCTGGAGAGAGGCAGGAAAAGTTAGTGCCATGTTTCCCTCTCTTCTGGGTAAACGCCTCTCCCCATCACTGAGGAAACTGAATGCGTGTGAGTGTTGACAGGCATATGGAAAGTTACTATGCTGTTGTGAGGAATTTTGAATGAAAGCCTCACAACTGAGCTTTGAACTGTCTGTGTCTGTACTTAGCTCTACAGGCCTCCAGCAAAGTAGAACAAATTCCAGTGGCCTGATGCCTGCAGCTGAACTTTAAAGCGAACCTCTGAGTAGAGGCATCCTGGAGGCAGGCAGGTCAACATGCACAAAAGAGCCAGTGTTTTACTTTTTTTTTTTTTTTTTTTTTAAACTCTCCTTTGTAGACCATTGGAAAAAAATATCTATTTATCTCACTTGGGGCCACAGGTAACATTGTCGTCATGATTTATTTTATTTCCAGGGCTTAGTGAAGAATGGCACCTGACTAATAAGCAATTAAGGAATTTTTTTTAAACGGAAACAAAGCTTTAAGTTTCGTGTGTGCCATTTCCCAGCCATGTATGTTCTGTCCACTCCAGCACTACGGCTTGCTTCTCTGCTGGTTTCATGTCAGTGTAACTCCATTAATGTCAATAGAATTGTCCTGGAGTAAATGTGATATAATACGGTGGTGAATCAGATCCCTAGTATAATACAGATATCTTTAAAAAGATTTCAAGCCCACTATCAGGGCTTTCTGCACCTCACTTCTAACCACTTTATTCATATGTAAATAAGCTGGCTGTGGAACACACTGGCATGGGTGGCCCAGCCCCAGGAGAACACTTGCTATCAGTGTTATTTCTCTAGCTCAAGTGGGAGAGGCCTGTGCTTTTGATGCTGGAAGTCTAGGGCTCTATCCCCATTGATAACCTCTGGTGGGGATCATTTTGAAGTGGCTGCATGCACAACGCCTTCCAGAGCTCCCCAGCATAGAAGAATGTATTCTTTGTGTGGCAAAGGGCCAGGAGTCTCCACCCTGTCCACTTCGGGGTGGCTAGCCTCCTGGGGGTCAGTAAGGGTACGGTGGGTACCTCTACACTACAATAAATCTGCGGCGCAGAGTCTCAGAGCCTAGGTCAATCGGCTCGAGCTCACGAGGCTTGGCTGCGGAGCTAAAAATAACAGTGTAGACATTTGGGCGCAGGCTGGTGCCTGGGCTCTGAGACCCACCCCCCTTGTGGGGACTCAGAGCCCAGGCTCCAGCCTTGAGCCCAAAAGTCTACACAGCATTTTTAGCCCCTCAGCCTGAGCCATGGCCATGCTGTGGGTTTTTTATTGCAGGGCAGATGTGCCCTTTGGGTATAGCTATGGGGTGTGATTGCAGCTCATGTAGACATACCTGAGCTAGCTTTTAATCTAGTCATCTTGGCAGCAGGCTGCCTGGGGGCCTGGATAATTGCTCAGGTGGCTAGTCTACTCTGAAGCCCTTGCTGCCATGGTTCTGCTGTTCCATACCTGAGCTAGCTAGATTAAAACTAGTTTGGGTATCTCTACACAAGCTGCCTTAGCGCCTCATGACTGAAGCATTGACATACTCAAAGTCAGCGAAGGAAGGGAGAATGCAGAACTGTGATTGTGGCTGGTGCTTGTGAAAGGGCTGAAGAAAGATCTTTGCATCCATCCCTAGCAATTTATATCAGGGACTGCCACAGTCTAGCCCTGTGTAAAAGTCTGAGAAAGGACCTCAGGATTTAGCTCTAAAACTTTAAAATTGTTAAACCTATTTTCTTCAAACTGGATTTGATTTTCAAGTCTCAAATAGCAACAACTCAATCCCATTGATTTCTATGACATAATTTGTGTGAATGAGATGGGCAGTATTAGGCCCCAGATTTGAGGCTTCTAACTTCAATCATATGGGGAAATATTTTTGTCACACTCAAATATCTCCAAAATAGCTCAGCCAATTTCACTCGAACAATTCACCTCTGGGCTGAAAACAATCACAGCAAATTTCAGCTTGAAAGGAATGCCTGCAGGAGATTCAAGCTCCTAAAAAAGTGAAGTAAGACTGAAGTCTTCTACCCAGCTCTTCCCAGAAGGTTGTCCAACTGTGTTGTGGTAGCTCAACTCTAGCATATTTAGTCCATGCCTGAACCAATGATGAGAGTCAAAATGGGTGAGAGTAAGGATGTTGAAATTCAGCAATGAAGTTTTTAGAAGTGAGGAAGCTCTGGGAGAAATTAAATAGTGTAAAACAATGGATGGAATGAGAAAAGGGAAAATAGGAAATGTGGCCAAAGGTTATAGGGGTCATCCAGTAATGTGTGTGATACTAAAAGTGAAAAAAGGTCAATTCAGATGAGGAAGGTAGTCCAAACAGTAGTCCATGTTAAGATGTTTCATTGAGGTCTAAAACTTCGAGAGCAGAAGACTGGAAAATTAAGTAAAAAGCAAAGGTGAAAATCAATATGGAAATTACATGAAGTTTAAAGGACACTTCTAATTGTTTTTTCATATTATTATTGATTATAGTAATAGTTAGTTTTTGGGCTCCCATACCCAAGACCTCGAGTGCATTAACAAATGATACCTCCAAAACACAACCAATCTGAACAAAACTAAGAAAAGGAATAAAAGAACAATGCAGATTCCCACCCTGACCATTAAATAACCCAACATTAAACAATTATTCAAATATTTCTTCCCTTGCTATTTGCAATAAGCCCTTGAAAGCTTGAAACCAAGCATGTGCATACACACAAACTGATTTGTTATTGTAGGTCACCACTGTTGACATATTTATTCTCGCAGTTGCTTGTAAGGCCTGTTCTTTTAATGGCTGATCCAAATCCCATTGGAATCAATGCAGGTCTTTCCACTAACTTCAGTGGCTTTGAATTATGCTCTTTGGTCCTGATCCTGCAGTCCATCTCTATTCAGCTTAAATGTAGGTGTGTGCTTATAGAATTTAAGCACATTTTTAATTGCTTTGTTGAATAGGGGTCGACTTAAACATGTGCTTAAATGCTTTGCTGAACTGGGACCGGAAAAATATGAAGCTTCTCTCAGTGTGCAGTGACAATCTGCAGATTAAACTAAAGATGTATGTATGAAGTTGAGTTTAGCAAATCGTACCTCCCAACTGCCCCCTTAAAAAGATTTTTTTTTTAAATAGTTTTCCTTTAAAGCTCTATTCTTACCAATTTTATCCTCTGTTTCCAGAAGATTAATGCCTTTTCCAGTATCCATCTCAGAAACAATCTCTCCCAACACACCAGCACATCTCCATGTCACATGCAGTGCTCTGACAAAGCAGGAAATCACCTCTGCAGCTCAGCAGGAAGCAGACCCAATCATCTCACTCCTGTTTCCACATGGAAAACCCAGCACAGTCTATAAGAACTCTGTTCGAGTGACAATTTTCCTTGTTTTGCTGCTGCTTTTCCTTTAATGTATGGAGATGCATCTAGCTCATTTGACAACTCTGAGTGCAATTATTTCCTTGTATCACACTGCAGCCCATCCATCATTCTCTCATTATATTAATTCTCTGCAGCCTGCTTCAGTTCAGTTTAAATATCAGCCATAGTTTTCCCCCTTAAATCCAAGTTACATTGAGTCATAACCCCAAACAATCAGTTATCCTCTCCTGCTCCCTTCATATCACGTTTTCACTCCTCTTATTAGTGAGATGTTTGCTGACAACTGGCAGGAGGAACTGTAGCATTGTTCTCTAGAGGCACCAAACCCTGTGCATTTTACAACACTTTAATTTTAACTTATTATTCTCTATTCATACAATTTAGATCTTTCACTGCTACTTTCTTTGTGTTGTCAGCCATTTCTTTTGATGCCTAAATTAACATTAATAGAAACTTCTCTCAACTGTTTTCACGTCTCATAGTCTCATTTTTCTAGACAGAAAGAGGGATGCATGCAGTTCCCGCTGAAGTCCAAAAGTGTTATTTTGAATGCTGATCTGCAAGTGCAACATGAAGCGTGAAATATTAACGGATTGAAATGGAAAGGGATATGGGAACCCTCCAGAAACATAAATGCCAACTGGCTATTTAGAATGGATGCTGGAAGCTAGGATCATACCATCCATTGCCACATAGCTTTAAAAAAACTGTGATTTTCTTGTGCGCGCAGGAAAAAATGTTGGACATCACTGAAAGAATGGAAGGAGTTTTCTGTTTCAATCTTATATCTGCGCATTGCCCTTCAATTTTACCCTTTAGATCCAGCCTATTCTAAGGTGCAATCTGAGCAATTTTCTTGGCTTTGTTTTATGGTGTAGTGTATAATACTGTCAAATCATGCTGAGTAAAAAGGCTGCCTCGGTGTCTCAGGGACCTATTTCAAAGGCCATGTCCAAGAAGTCCTGATGTTATTATACAGTGAGCTCTTTTCAAGAAAAAAAAAATAGCTCAAATCACTAACAAGCAACAAAATTTGGCAGGGTTGAAGCAGGATCAATGGAGAAGAGTGATCTTACATTTTTGATACAGTACTAGCCAAACTCTGAGATCAACTGGCATTCACCTCAGTAAGGGCTGAGTAAAAACTGAGTAAGAAGGCCACAGCCCTGTAAGTTTCTGTTCTTAACAGCATTGCAAGAAACTGTTGATATGTACATTTCAAAGATGTCACAGGACAAGGTCTGCAGTCTGCTCTATCAGCAGATTGTGAATTTGAGTCAGTTTTCCTTTGCTGCAGAGGGGATGTACCCAGCTGGCTCTGCAGTCATCTCCTATTGCACCAGTAAAGCCACACTGACCAGCATATGGTTAACGCAGGGCCAAGTCTCCACTCATTCCCTGCCTTCTCCCGCCCTCGTGTATGGGGGTGGGAGGTCATGTAAGTAGCTCTGTGGTGGCTATTGTCCCCTCTGCACAGCTACCCATAGTATGGGTGACTAATACAGAGGAGAAAAGGGGTGACTTATAGTCCCTTACTCCCTTGCACGGGCACACAAGACAGGCCGCAGTCTGGCCAATAGCTATGTACTATTTAGGCAGGTATAGTTATGAATTATGAAAAGGCATGTATGTAATCTGGAACATGCTAAATAGCTAGATAGACTCTGTGTGTCTATTTCCTCAACACAGTTGGCTGAAACCTACGTGTTACCTGAAACAATCATCTCCCCTTGACTGGGAAATGGCAGTTGTTTCTGCAAGAAGTTGAATCATGAAATCCTCCATCTGCAAGAAACATTATTCAGCAGCTGAAGGCAACCCAGGGACCAATCGGCACGATGTCATTGATTTTCCCAGTACTGCACACGCAGCACTTGGTGCTGTAATTTATCAACTATTTATAGAAGGGTTTGTTTATGCCTGCCTATTTTTGCAGGGGAAGCACACCATGCTAACACAAGCAAATCCAAGAATATAAATGGAAGTTTCTTCTGATCAACCAGAAGGAGTTACAGCTTTTTCTTTAATCTAGAATGATTTTGAATTGCACCACAGGACACACAAAAATCAAGCATTGTTGCAAAATTCTTCATCTTATTAAATGACCAGTAATGTACTCTAAAATACAATGTGCATTTTTAATAATAGATTATATGCTTCTGTAGGGCCAAATCCTGACCCCTCAAGCAGTCATTAGTCAAATTCCTATTGTGGTGATAGATTCGGACTCAGCAATAGATTCGGACTCAGTGCTCAACTCTGCCACAGCTTCCTGTGGGATACTGGGCAAGTTGTTTAATCTCTCTGCCCCTGAGCTATAAAAAGTCTTTTCTGCTTAGATGGTAGATGCTTTTCTTTGTCTCTTACTCTGTGTTTGTACAGTGCCTAACATCATCTCAGTTAAAGCCTCAAGGTACTGCTATTTTACAGGGGTTTTGATAAATGAAAATGTTGACAATGTTTTTGATTAACAAATAAAAATATCAAAAGGCACTGTAATGGGGTGGCACTCACCTCTCACAAGAGCCCCGGGTCGAGTCTGTGTGCCTGCCCTCTCTCAGTTTGTGGTGACCCCTCTCGGTGGTTTCTCAGGCAGGTTTTCAGTGTCTCAGCCCTCTGGCCAAGTCTCATACACAAGCCTTTAACTTGTCCTGGTATAATGCTGTGCCCCCAGAGCTGCCTCCCTGGAGACACTGTCTTCCTGCGTCCCTCCCTGGGGTCAGTCCTTACTCAGTCCCAGCAGCCAACCAGGAGTCCTTTCTTTGCTCCCCCAGACCCTGTCAGCAGCCATCCAGGAGCTCTCTCTTGCTACCCCAGCCCCTGCCAGAACTGAGCTGTCCATGGTGTGGCAGCTCTTTCAGCCAGCCAGGAACACAGTTTTTTCTCCTCCAGCTCCAGGCAGCAACTGGCTGACTCTGGCCCTGCAACTCCTTTTATGTGAGTCTATGGGGCCCTGATTCCCTGCTCCCTGTGGCCTCTCTCATTTGCTGCTTCCCCTCAACAACTCTAGGATGCTTGGAGGAAGTCTCTTCTGCTCCTCTCTGGGACGGGGTGTGGTAGGACCCTGAGGTCTCCAGGCCTAGTCCACCCCATCACAGGCACACTTTAGTGAAAAATGAAATGTTCAATTTTGGGAAAAAAGGCATATTTTCTACCAAAAAATTTCTTTTGAAATTTTCAACCAGCTCTAATCTAATGTCATGTAGTTAGTTAATGGTGTAAATAACTTCATATGATATAGCAAATCAGGCCCCCATTATTTGGTACACTTCCATATACTGTATGATCAGCTAAAGAATATAAAATGAGTAAAATGTATCTGTAAAAAAAGAAAAATATGGATGATTGACCAATTCTGATAAGAAGCACCGTCAGCTCCTACAGACTTTACTAAAGGCTAGAGTGCAATACTCTCACCCAGGTTGAGTGGTACCTTACTACTCAAGTGGTCCCACTGATTTCAATGGGATAACTCAAGGAGTAAGTTAGTGAGGAAGGGTATCACTTTAAAGCCCTGAGAGTTGAGTGTACTCAACACCTTTCAGGACTGGGCTCATTGAGAGGAAAATTAATTTTAGCATTTTGAGATGAATAAAATTAATCTTTATAGTATTTTCTAGGGTCTGAAAAATTGCACAATTTATATGCTAAATCCTCCTGGGGGACGGGAGGAGAGTAGCTCCAGTTTCCATTCCTAAGTGTCTGTTCCATTTAAAGCATGTTAGCCAAGCGAATGAAAAATGCATGAATCAATCAGCAACAAGGACCTTGATCTCAGAATGAGACAATGCTGAGCATTGAGATTTATGGTCTTGCTACCATAAACAACAATTGCAATGGGAGATGACATCAGAATAGTGAGAGAGTTTTTCATTTATTTTCTTTTCCTGTTGCTCACAAGATGTTGATTTCTGTGTCACTCTGTCAAGTGACTAAACGTTCACTGCTTTAAAACCTTACCAATGTTTGTTTAGTTAAATTCAGGAACATCTCAAATGCAAGTATGAAATTACCCTGTGTTTGCACCATGGATTATTTTATCCCCAGAACAATTACCTATTGCTCATGATCGTCCTGCACTTGTTCTCTGTGCAGAACTTCCACTGAAATTAAATCGCCAAGAAACATACTATCCTGAATGTCTTGCATTGATGGGGGTAGATAAGACACTCATTCTGACAGCTTGCAAACCCCATCTATCACATCCATGGACAGTTGCAGAATAGGCAGTAGAGCTGTACCCTGCAGCTATGAGACCTACAGTGTGCACTGATGAACTACATCCTAATCTCAGGCCATACTCTGTAAAGTGCTAGAGATGGGAGCAGTTCCAAAATCCACATGCAAACAGTTCAAACACCCCAAAGTTTATGGATGTTTGGATCTGGGGTTTTTGTTGACACTCGTCTCTAACGCAGGCAATTATAATGGGCAGAAATATTTATAACACAATATAATTAGCACACAGATAATTGTTGCCCACATACCATATATCCATATACTGACACTCCTCTAGTAGAAGACTGTGTACATATATACATGGTAGGAGGGTGGAGAGACACTCACTAGTAGCATATTATCGTGGAGATGTGTATTGTGACAAAGTTCCTCCTCTATCTTGGTGGGTCCTGCGCTTATTGGCGGATTTTCTTGCCTCAGAGATTCACCATGAGGGTTGGGGAACAGCCCAGAGACCTTCCCCTCTGGAAGAACCCACAGTCCAGGTCAATTGGGAGGTTTGGGGGGAACCCAGGCCCACCCTCTACTCTGGGTTCCAGCCCAGGGCCCTGTGGACTGCAGCTGTCTATAGTGCCTCCTGTAACAGCTGCATGACAGCTACAACTCCCTGGGCTACTTCCCCATGGCCTCCTCCAAACACCTTCCTTATTCTCACCACAGGACCTTCCTCCTGGTGTCTGATAACACTTGTGCTCCTTAGTCCTCCAGCAGCACATACTCTCAACTTCTTGCTCCCAGCTCCTCACACTCGCACCGCAAACTGAAGTGAGCTCCTTTTAAAACCCAGGTGCCCTGATTAGCCTGCCTTAATTGAGTCTAGCAGCTTCTTCTTAATTGGCTCCAGGTGTTCTAATTAGCCTGCCTGCCTTAACTGGTTCTAGCAGGTTCCTGATTACTCTAGTGCAGCCCCTGCTCTGGTCATTCAGGGAACAGAAAACTACTCATCCAGTGACCAGTATATTTGCCCTCTGCCAGACTCCTGTACTCCACTGGTCTGGGTCTGTCACAATATGCATTTGAAATTGGCTTCAAATATCAGATCCAAATCCAGATTTGAACTGCCCAAAGTCAGAGGATATTTGGATTTAGGGTTTTGTTTCATGGCCATTTCTTGAATGAATGGCCCCTGTCGTGTGTTTTATCCTTGTTGCAATGAGTACAGCTCAAGTGGGTAATGGGGCAGGAGGCCAAAAGGAGACTTTACACTACCTTTATGCCCTCCCTCACTTACTGATCCTAGAACCAGCCAGGGATAATCAGCCTCAGGGCTGATTCAACATATGCTTGGCTGCCTCTGGCCCTGGCCTCATCATAGAGCTGTAGATATGCCCCAGCCATGCTCCCTTCCATCCAGACATGCTCCCTACTCCAGGGCCCAGGGAGCCAGGAGGTGTGGCATAAAACTCAAGCTAGTGAACCTCTACACTGGGGGAATATGCCAATTACACAAGCATTATAGCTGTTCCCCACTGCGGTGGCACAGAGCATCCATAGCAAAGCCAGGGATCTGTCCCAATACCCATGTATGAGAAAAATCTGAGTACATTATATTGCTAAGGCAGAGTCACCAACCAAAGACAACATTTTAAACATGGTTTTGCACAAAATCCCTTAAATAAATCTATATAGGGTGGTAATCTGTCAGGTTAGTCAGCATAGGAAAAAGATACACAGAAATTGGTATATATACATACCCTAACCAAAAACAATTTAGTCTCTTGCAAGACTAGTTCCACACCTCTAGTGTATAGTCTCTCTCAATTACCTATTGTACACAATGGAGAGCTGCAATTTCACAGGACAGATCAAGCAATTCAGTGAGGTTGAATCAGTGACACAGCCAACTTTCAGGATGATGTGGCAATACATGAAGATGTTTGAGTCTTTGCTGCTCTTTATTTGATCTGTTAGGACTGGTAATTGGAATTTGCACCTTGCAGCACTGGAAGACTTTGTGAAATACCTTTTTGCTTTAGATTTAACGAACTATTCTGTGATGATTGCCTGGTACCTCCCTGACATATGGGAGGAATTTTGAAAAGGAAATTGAGTTATTACTATCACTCCAACCATTAAAAGTTGCTACCCTGCCAGGTTTCCATGCCTTTTCTGGATGTGACGCTACTGGCAAATTGGCTGGAAAGACCAAATTATCTTACTGAAAGGCATTTGATTTGACCTCCAAAGACTCCCTCATCACTCTGAAGGTGCTTGAAATGGCTGAGACAGTCACTGATGAGGTCATAAATGCACTGGAAGAATTCATATGCCATGTTTACCATTTGAAGACCAACATTACGACACTTTCAGAGCTATGTTGGTGGACGTTTTCCAAGAAGCAGACAAGCAGAGAAAAATTGCCACCACCAATGGATGCATTTATACCTGCTATCAAGAGGGCAAATTATCAAGCAATGGAATGGCTCTGAGATGATCGAGCACATGCAAAACTATCATCCCTATCGGGCATGGAGGGGTCTTGGAGGATAGACTGATCACACCAGTTATGCGTGAAATACCATGCACTCCTGAATTAATCCTTCAGCTAATCAACTGCTCATGTGCAAAGACCAGATGCTCACCACCTTGCAAATGTTTGGCTGGCAGCCTGTCTTGTATGGAGACATGTGAGTGCGGCGTGGACAAGGATCAACGTGACAATGTGGCTAGCAGTGGCACTCTAGATGGAGATGACACTGATGATAACTGATAAATAAAAAATGTTCAGTCCTACATGTCAATGCTAACTTCCCTATAGGATTACCAAAAATCCATGTCTTTTTATGTAAGCAATGCATCCTTGTGTTAAAGAATAATTTTTAAAAGCTTGATTTTTAAATATTTTCTTGAATGTATATCTACATCATTGTTCTAGGCTCATCATGTTTGGTACAATTGTGTTCAGGTGAGAAAGGGCTTTTGAATGATACCCAACTTGATCCATTTCTGATAACATTATAGTATCAAAATTTCCCCCAACTAGAGGACCTGGAACTGGGAGGCTGGGGCAGCAATTCCCCCCTGCCATGCTGCAGAGGCTGACAACATAGAAATTATGATTCTGTAGATTTTTCTGAATCAAATGACACCTCTCTTATCTTTCTCTCACTAACTTGCCAATGGAATAAGATTTTACTACATTAGGCTCCCAGACTGTTGGGTGCATGTAGAATTTAGTAATGTCCACTAACATAAGTAGGAAATACTCGTGTTATTACTCTACACTTTAAAAATAAAATAGACCTTGACCGAATAGTCCATATTGAAACAAATATGTTTGTACTTTGGCTTTACGGGTTTCAGCACTTCAGTGAATGTTTACCTCTGTTAATCTAGCCAAAATAATGAATGTTAAATTATATAAATGTTTTCATTTATATTTTCTAGGAACAGTGCTTAGTACAGTACCTCATAGAGAATGTCATTCAATTCTTAGTAAGAATTCTATGTCTCCTCGCAGGAACATCATTTAATCCACAACTAATTTCCCTAGAGGATTACTTGAACATTTATTTTAATTCCCTTTCAGTTTGTGAGTTTATGAAATCTTACATTCTTCATTTTAAAGCTGAAATACTTTTATCATGTCAAGTTACATTTTTATACAACTGATAATAAGACGCATGTACAGTAACAAATAATTCTATTGAATACTTAAGGCATGAGCTAAAGCCCAGCAGAGTCAATGGGAATCTCT
This sequence comes from Malaclemys terrapin pileata, assembly GCF_027887155.1. Lineage (NCBI taxonomy): Eukaryota > Metazoa > Chordata > Testudines > Emydidae > Malaclemys > Malaclemys terrapin. The sequence goes on along the minus strand of NC_071507.1, from coordinate 45,332,206 downwards.
CAGTGTAGACAAGGCCTCAGAGTGGCAGACAAACCTAGCAGTGTATCCGATATATACACAAGTAGGTCAAGTATAGGGATACCTACGGAGAACAGAATGAACTGCATGTGTCAGTGCCTGTCCATCCCTTAGCTTCATCACTGTATGGGCCTCAGCGGGACTCTGGGACTATAGGAGAAACAGAGCCTCCGGAAAAGGCTTTAGGGCTTGAGAGAAAGATAATAACCTAGAATTCAATATTAGGATTAGAAAGATTTAAAAGCTTCAAGAAGAAAAGTTAGGAGATTGTACAAGAAAAAAAGAAAAGCTGGAAATCAGGGAAATAGTAAAGCTGGGCAGAAAACAGATTTTCTGTTTTGTGGAAAATTCTGAGAGTTTCATAAGTTTTCCTTTCTAAAGAGGAGCAAAACCAAAACATTCTGAAATTTCCTGCAAAATCAAATTCTGGAAAAAAATATTTTGGTTTGACCAAAACATTTTGTTTCAATAAAATCAAAACATTTTGTTTAGATATTGACTTTTTTATATAAAATGTAAAACATTTCAACACAAAACCCTCCAAAACTTTCCATTCCCAAAATCAACAAGGAGTCCGGTGGCACCTTAAAGACTAAGTTTTATTTGGGCATAAGCTTTCGTGGGTAAAAAATCTCTTCTTCAGATGCATGGAGTGAAAATTACAGATGAGGCATTACATAATGACACATGAAGAGACGGGAGTTACCTCACAAGTGGAGAACCAGTGTTGACAGGGCCAATTCGATCAGGGTGGATGTAGTCCACTCCCAATAATAGATGAGGAGGTGCCAATTCCAGGAGAGGCAAAGCTGCTTTTGTAATGAACCAGCCACTCCCAGTCCCTATTCAAGCCCAAATTAATGATATTAAATTTGCAAATGAATTTTAGTTCTGCTATTTCTCTTTGAATTCTGTTTCTGAAGTTTTTTTGTTCAAGTATAGCTACTTTTAAATCTGTTACAGAATGTCCAGGAAGACTGAAGTGTTCTCCTACTGGCTTTTGTATGTTACCATTCCTGATGTCTGATTTGTGTCCATTTATTCTTTTGCGTAGAGACTGTCCGGTTTGGCCAATGTACATGGCAGAGGGGCATTGCTGGCACATGATGGCATATATAACATTAGTAAACGTGCAGGTGAATGAGCCTCTGATGGTGTGACTGATGTGGTTGGGTTCTCTGATGGTGTCGCTAGCAGGGCCGGCTCCAGGCACCAGCTTAACAAGCAGGTGCTTGGGGCGGTCAAGGGAGAGGGGCGGCACCTGCGGCAATTCGGGAGCGGCAGGTCCCTCACTCCCTCTAGGAGCGAAGGACCTGCCACTGAACTGCCGATCGCAGCTTTTTTTTTTTTTTCCAATTGCCGCCACTGATCGCGACTTTTTTTTTTTTTTTTGCTTGGGGCGGCAGAAATGCTGGAGCTGGCCCTGGTCGCTAGAATAGATAAGGGGACAGAATAGGCAATGAGGTTTGCTACAGGGATTGATTTCTGGGTTAATGTTTCTGTGGTGTGGTGTGTAGTTGCTGGTGAGTATTTGCTTCAGGTTGTGGGGCTGTCCGTAAGCAAGGACTGGCCTGCCTCCCAAGGTTTGTGAGAGTGAGGGATAGTTTTCCAGGATAGGTTGTAGATCATTGATAATGTGCTGGAGAGGTTTTAGCTGGGGGCTGTACGTGATGGCCAGTGGTGTTCTGTTATTTTCCTTGATGGGCCTGTCCTGTAGTAGGTGATTTCTGGGTACCAGTCTTGCTCTGTCAATCTGTTTCCTCACTTCCCGAGGTGGGTATTGTAGTTTTAAGACTACATCCACCCTAATCAAATTGGCCCTGTCAACACTGGTTCTCCACTTGTGAGGTAACTCCCGTGTCTTCATGTGTCATTATGTAATGCCTGCATCAGTAATTTTCACTCCATGCATCTGAAGAAGTGGTGTTTTACCCACGAAAGCTTATGCCCAAATAAATCTGTTAGTCTTTAAGGTGCCACTGGACTCCTTGTTGTTTTTGTGGATACAGACTAACACGACTAACCCCTGATACTTCATTCCCAAAATGTTGAAACAGAACATTTCGACCTTTTCAAAACACTTTCTTTTCCAAAATAAAATTTTGCTGCAACTGACTTTTTCATGAAGCATTTCACTTTTGATGAATTGCAATTTTCTGTCAGAAAAACATTGCTTCAGAAAATTTCCAGCTAGCTCTAGGAAATAGCTGTGAACAATTATCAAAAGGCCTCTAAAATGTAATTCACTTCCAGTTTGGTGTTTCCCTACCCATGCAACAACCATCATCTAGGTGGGTCTAACTCAGTCACAAACACTGTGAGGTTGCACCATCTTACACGAACTTTTATTCTGGCCCACTATTTCTAGCCAACAAGGAGTATTAAAAATATTAGTCACTCTCTTTAGCTATCTTTCATCCCTGCAAACACACACATATTCTTCCAGCCAAATGATCTAGAGGAAGCACCATGTCATAATTTCCCCTCACCTTCAAGCACCCCCTTGTAGATTGGCATGGTAATGTTGGGATTACTGCCTCAAGTGTCCCTCAAAAACTCCTTAAAAATTCCACCATACATTCTCTTCTGTCCAATATTATCCCTAACTGAGGCCAGTTTATTGTCCCACACAGTGCAAAGTAGTCCTTGAAAGCCCCAAATACAGTCTGTTTATCCCCCACACACAGTGCACATAGTTCATAAAAACCCCAAAACACAGTCCAATGGCTCAGCCCTTTTCAGCCTCCCAACACTGGCTCTCCAGTTCAGAAACATCAGCAGGCTAGTTCCTCCACTACTCACCGAGCCTTCAGCCCTTTTCAGACTCCCAGCACTGAGCATGGTTCTTCTTTTAAGCCCCTCCCTGGAAAACTACCTCTTGCTCCACATGTCTCAGGTTGGGCCGATTAGCCCCCCCCCCCCCCCCCTTCCTGGCTCCCAAGCCTAATTATCTTGGCGCAGATCCTCAAAGGTATTTGGGCTCCTAGGGTGGGATCCATGATGGTGCCTAAATCTCAGTTTTGGCTCCAATGTGATCCACAAAACTCCCACCAAACCTTGTAGGTGCCTTTTTCAGAGTAAAAGTTCCCTATGAATCTATGTTCCTGCCTCTGGGCATGTGCACTGCTGCCTCACTCTAGGCATCGGGATGCCTAAGCCTCAAATCACTTCACGAACCAGGGGAAGACAGGTGTTCAGCCACCTAAATTGCTTGCCTACATCAACAGGTGTGCTCAGAGGCCATGCATCAGATCCCACTCTAAAACCAGCTGAAGAAAGAGGTGCCAGCTGAAGAAAGAGATGCCAGGTTGTAACTTTTAGCCAAGTGGTTAGGGTTCAATTACCCTCTCTCTGCCAATGGGGAAGACAGGATTTGCCACCTCTCTGGAGAGTGTTCTAACTACAGGGCATCCACTGGGGAGGTGGAAAACCCTGAGTCCCTTTTCCAGCCACTCTTTCTTTAGCTATCCAGAGCATAACAGCTTCAATAGAAGAGACTGGGGGTGTCCCATATCAGAATACCTTATAGCTCAGTGGTTATAGGGTTACCATTCGTCCGGATTTACCCGGACATGTCCTCCTTTTTGTGCTAAAAATAGCGTCCGGGGGGAATTTGTAAAGCACTCACAATGTCCGGGATTTCCCCCTCCCCCGGCACAGCAGAGTGAGCGGCTGGGAGGGCTGCAGGAAAGTCCCGGGCTGGACTCTGGAGCAGCTGGAGAGGAGCTCCGCCCTGCATTCTGAGCAAGTGTCTCAGCACAAAGTGCAGCCCTCCCCTTTTGCAACTGGGAGCGGTTTCTGCCATGCAGCGTAGCAAAACGGGAGCGAGAGCACTTTGTGCTGATACAAGGGCAGCTCTCCCCTGCAACCCGGTCCGGACCTGGGACCGGGTTTTGTTGTGCAGGGCCAGGGACCGGGTTTTGTTGTGCTGGGGAGCTCAGCCACGTGTCCGGCTCGCACAGAGGCCAACACCCTGTTCTGAGCAGCAGGGTAAGGGGGGCAGGAGAAGGGGCAGGGAGGTTCTGGAGGGGGCAGTCAAGAAACGGGGGGGGGCTTTTTGGGGGGAGTGGAGAAAGTTTTGGGCAGTCAGGGTACAGGTAGGGGGTAGGGTCCTGGTGGGCAGTTGGGGGGGGGTCTTAGGAGGGGGCAGTTAGGGGACAAGGAACAGGGAGTCTTAGGTAGGGGGTGGGGTTCTGGAGGGCAGTTAGGAGCAGGGGTCCCAGGAGGGGGCAGTCAGGGGACAAGGAGCGGGGGGGGTAGGGGGCTGGGAGTTCTGGGGGGGAGCTGTCAGGGGGCAGGAGTGGGGAGAGGGATCGGAGCAGTCAGGGGACAGGGAGCAGAGGGGTTTAGATGGGTTGGGAGTTCTGGGGGGGGCTGTCAGGGGGCAGGAGTGCGGAGAGGGATCGGAGCAGTCAGGGGACAGGGAGCAGAGGGGTTTAGATGGGTTGGGAGTTCTGGGGGGGGGCTGTCAGGGGGTGGGGAGTGGTTGGATGGGGCGTGGGAGTCCCAGGGGTCTGTCTGGGGGTGGGGGTGTGGATAAAGGTTGGGGCAGTCAGGGGACAAGAGGCAGGGAGGCTTAGATAGTCCTGGGGGGCAGTTAGGGGCAGGGGTCCCAGGAGGGGGTAGTCAGGGGACAAGGAACGGGGGGAGGGTTGAGAGGTCGGGGGGGCGGGAAGTGGGAGGGGCAGGGGCGGGGCTAGGGCGGGGCTCCTCCCATCCTCTTTTTTGCTCGCTGAAATATGGTAACCCTAGTGGTTACCATCAGCCTCTAGCAAGGAAGAAGGCCCTTGTTCAAATCTTCTATCCCCTTGTGGCAAAGAAGGGTGAAATGAACCTGCATCTCCCATGTTGCAGGGGAGTGCTCTAACCACTGTGCTAAAAATTATAAGCCACTCCCCCACCCTCCATTTTGTGTGGAGCAGACAGGCACCTTGCTCATTCCCTCAAAGAGCATTTTAGGTGCCTAAGCTGTCTGACTACAGGTGGTGGGTTTCCCTTGGTGGATCGCTAAGCTGACATAAACGCTTACCTCAGAGAGGGGTGGGGCTTGGCATCTCCCATTGGCTAACTGAATTGGGAGGCTAATATGCTGGCTTTTGTGGATCCCATTCTTAGGTGCCCGTCTCTCCCCATAGGGAGCTTAGGCACCTAACTCAAGCTTTGTGGCTCACAATGTTGTTTCTGTGATTATCTAGGGGCCTAAAAATTGGGCACCATCATGCTGAGTGTTGCATCACCTGAGTCCCTTCATAGATCCTATGCCTCACATCCATTGAAATCAATGGATGTTAGGAGCCTAAATACCCTTAAGGATTTGGGCTCTCCTGACCCCAGGTTATACCCCTGCCCCTGACTAGGGCTAGCCAGCGTGCATCTGTTCAGTTACAGAAGAAGTGACACTCTTCCATAAAGGGGGCACCCATAAGGTCCTGTTGATGCCATTCTTGTATCTTCCAATAGAGGTTGCGCTGATTTACTCGGCGCATCAAAAACAGACAGTGCTACTTCAGGGGCCCCCAGCATGACAAAGATAATCTGGAGATTGGAAGTCAGGCCTTCCAGCTTAGCAACACACAGTGCTTTCTTATGTTGGCTTTTCTTTTAGCTAAGAAGGACCTTCCAGCATCACCCATTTCCCCAGCAAGGTTACCGCTGTAGGAAAAGACTGGCGGCAAACATAGTAATGAGCCTGTTTCCACTGAGATTTGCTAATCACTATTAATTCCCCCCCTGCTCCCAAATGCTTGAGGAACTACTTATTGAAATTCTTCTTCTCCTGTTTTACTGGAATCCAGCACTGCTGCTGTCAAACCTGCCAACAGGCGCAGCAATGCTACTGTGATAAAATAGGTCCAATTCTATCCCAATCTTTCTTTCCTAGGGAAGAACAGAACTCATTAAATAATTATCAACTGTGACAAGAAAGTAGCTGGCCAAACACTTGCTGCTAATCTAGGCATGACAGCAGGACTATACCTTTCAAAGCGGTAATTAGCTAGATGAACAACAACATAAGTACCAGACAATGACATGGAAAAGATTGTCCCTAAAGGACAGATTCATTATACGTAGGGTTTAGTGTTTGGGTGACTTATGAATGTTATTTTCCATTATACAATTACACTCCTCTCTTTCTCCCTCTTTTCATTTTGTTCTCTCTGTACAGTATATGGAAGGGGATAGTGAGAGAATTTGTAGCGGCGGGTTGGAGTAAGCAATGAGAGGTAAGTGACAGTAGCTACTATAAGGACACTGGTATTTTCATGAGTTAAGGAGTCACAGGATGGGGCAACACTGTCATCAATCATTCCCAACTCATGAAAATTTGAAGTTTATTACACAGCCCACCATCATTTTATATTTGTAAGCTATCTCTGTAGGTGACTGCAAAACAAGTCAGTGATAGTTATGAACTTCCAGAAATAACAGGCCTGATCTTCAGTTAGGGCAAACTGAAGTCAATGGGGCAGATTTACACCAATGAGCATCTGGCCTAATAATTATTGATATATTTATCTATGACTGGTATTTTGCAACTATACAGCTATATGCTATATTCTAATGCTCTATATACTAATTTATATTATAATGTTGTTTGTTAAACCACTTTCTCTTGCATGTCCCTAATCTGCCAGAGATAATTCCATGAAACTGCAAAGTTGACATTTTGTTGTACACTGGTACGAGGATCAGACTAGATTCTAAGGTATTTCTCCTCGACTGAACATCAAAGCATGATTCCTTTAAACCAAACAAATCATATACACCAAATGACCCGTGTTACAAGACGGACAATTACAGTGAACTGGTAATCAACACCAGTACTGGAGCAGTTGTTATACTGCATGAAATAAATCACAGTCTGGAGAAGTTCACTGCTAATAATAAATGCAAGAGGGAAGACCATGATCTCACTTACACTCAGGTCTGGAACTATATGCAGCCAAACTTGATTTAAATGGGATTCTTTGTATGTACATAAGTGTTTACAGGATTGCAGCCTTGCTTTGGAATGCTAGAATAAATCCAAGTAGTGATGGATTAGTTAGCAGAGTGCGGGTGAGATGGTCAAAGGTGCGTGCAGTTTATCGTATGGCTCTGTAATTTATTCTAGGATTAGCACAAGTGCATATTTGGCATGGGGCTATAGATACACATACACACATATATACACAGAACCAAACTTTTTTGGCTTGTGGGCCACACAATCATTTCAAACTGAGACTTTGGGCTGTACTCAGGGCCAGCTCCAGGGTTTTGGCTGCCCCAAGCAGCCAAACAAAAACAAACAAAAAAAACAACAACAAAAAGCTGCAATCGCGATCTGCGGTAGCAATTCGGCGGGAGGTCCTTCGCTCTGAGTAGAAGTGAGGGACCCTGCCGAATTGCCGCCAAACAGCTGGAAGTGCCGCCCCTCTCCGAAGTGGCCGCCCCAAGCACCTGCTTGGTAAGCTGGTGCCTGGAGCCGGCCCTGGCTGTACTTGTTCCAGGACTGCTTGTCTGTTTCTAACACACTGAAGTGCCTCAGGCTTCGGACTCATTCTTTATTTGCTTGCCCATTAAAGTTCTTATCTCACACTCCTTCTTGGCAGAAAATCCTGTTATTCCTGCTTTATGCTGGCCTAGGCCCTTCTTCTGCCTCTGTTCCTATTAACCTATGGCAGTGACAGGAGCAAACTGAAGCAAACAGCTGTAGACTCTGCTATCAGACTGTGAAACAGCTGCTGTGCAGAGGGACCACACTGAAAAACTTCTATATTTTGGCCACTTCGGACATGGGATAGGGAAAAGGGAGAGCTTCCATTTACAGATATTTAATTGCTGAAAAACAGGGGTGTGTGCAGCAGCTTTATTGGCTGCCACACAGAAGTAGCACTTTTCAGGTACAGTGGAACCCCGCTATAACGCGATCATTGGGGTCCAAAAAATTCAATCGTGGTAAATGCGGGGTCGCGTTATAGCAGGGTTCCACTGTACTTGTGTCCAGCTTCCGCGCCCGGGCTAGGTGGAGGGAGGGAGCGGGGGAGAGAGAGAAGGGGAGTGGCCAGGGCTTCCTTCAGCTGGGGCGCTCCAGCCGGGACAGCGGGGCCACGGGGCTAGCCGCGCTCCGGCCGGCACTCTGGCCAGGGGAGCGGGGCCCCCGAAGACGACCGCCGCCGGCCTGCCATGCCAACTGCCAGGAGGGCTCCGCGCCACTCTGCAGCCCGCTCCCAGCAGGGCGCTCCCCTCCTCTGCGCTGCCGCCCCCTACATTGGTCGGCGGGGAGGGAAGGACGCGGGCTGGAGCCGACCCTGCCGGGGACAGAGGTGCGCTGGGGCTGCAGCGAGAGTCGCGCCTGCTGCAGCCGCTGGGGCATGGACCACAAACACCCTGCGCCTGCCAGACTCGCCCTGCACCTGCTGCAGCCGCTGGAGCCAGACTCACCCCGCGTTATAAATGAATTTGTGTTATAGCGGGGCGCGTTATAGTGGGGTTCCAGTGTATTTTTTGGCACTTAGTAGTGCCATTATCAGTCTTTGCATCAGCATCCAGTGGGCCCATGTTGCAACTGTTAGTTTTTATATAATCAGTAGTATATCTAAAGGTGCATGTGTCTTATTAACTCTGTTTTCTCCTAGAGCTCCAGGAAGAAATCACAGCCAGTGTGGAACAGGCTGTCCAGCACAGTCTGTGATTTGGGGGGCATGTCATAAATATAAAGGAAAGGGTAACAACCTTTACGTATGCAGTAATATAAAATCCCTCTTGGCCAGAAGTACAGAATCACTTACCTGTAAGGGGTTAATCAGTTCAATTAACCTAGTTGGCACCTGACCAGAAGGACCCACTGGGGAAAGATGATACTTTCAAAACTGGGGGAGGGGGACTTTGTTTGTTCTCTTGTGTGTGTGTTCGCTCTTGAGACAAAGAAAGAGACCAAGCAGGTAATCCAGCACCTATTGAAATGAAACATCTAAAACTACAGAAATTGTAAGTAATAGCAAGGAAATGCATTAGATTATCTTTTGTTTTAGCTTGTGAATTTTCCCTATGCCAAGAGGGAGGTTTATTCCTGTTTTGTAACTTTGAAGCTGAGCCTAGGGGAATCCTCTGTGTTTTAAATCTTTTTATTACCCTATAAAATTACCTTCCATCCCAATTTTACAGAGATGCTTCTTTTACTTTTTTTTTATAATAAAGTTCTTCTTTTAAGAACCTGATTGGTTTTTAGTGTCCTAAAACCCCAAGGGTCTGGTCTGTGCTCACCTTGTTAAGCTATTTGGTTGGTGTATTATTCTCAAGCCTCCCCAGGAAAGGGGATGAAGGGGCTTAGGGGGATATTTGGGGGGGGGAAAACAGGGCTCCAAGTGGCCCCTCCCTGAATGCTTGTTTAAATCACTCGGTGGTGGCAGCAATACCGTCCAAGGACAAGGAAAGGCATTTGTGCCTTGGAGAAGTTTTTAAGCTAAACTGGTGGAATATAAGTTTAGGGGGTCTTTTATGTGGGTCCCCACATCTGTACACCAAAGTTCATAGAAGCATAGAATCATAGAATATCAGGGTTGGAAGGGACCTCAGGAGGTCATCTAGTCCAACCCCCTGTTCAAAGCAAGCCCAATCCCAACTAAAGCATCCCAGCCAGGGCTTTGTCAAGCTGGGCCTTAAAAACCTCCAAGGAAGGAGACTCCACCGCCTCCCTAGGTAACGCATTCCAGTGCTTCACCACCCTCCTAGTGAAATAGTGTTTCCTAATATCCAACCTGGACCTCCCCCACTGCAAGACCATTACTCCTTGTTCTGTCATCTGCCACCACTGAGAACAGCCGAGCTCCATCCTCTTTGGAACCCCCCTTCAGGTAGTTGAAGGCTGCTATCAAATCCCCTCTCATTCTTCTCTTCTGGAGACTAAACAATCCCAGTTCCCTCAGCCTCGCCTCATAAGTCATGTGCTCCAGACCCCTAATCATTTTTGTTGCCCTCCGCTGGACTCTTTCCAATTTTTCCACATCCTTCTTGTAGTGTGGGGCCCAAAACTGGACACAGTATTCCAGATGAGGCCTCACCAATGTCGAATAAAGGGGAACGATCACATTCCTCAATCTGCTGGCAATGCCCCTACTTATACAGCCCAAAATGCCGTTAGCCTTCTTGGCAACAAGAGCACACTGTTGACTCATATCCAGCTTCTCATCCACTGTGACCCCTAGGTCCTTTTCTGCAGAACTGCTACCTAGCCATTCGGTCCCTAGTCTGTAGCAGTGTATGGGATTCTTCCATCCTAAGTGCAGGACTCTGCACTTGTCCTTGTTGAACCTCATCAGGTTTTTTTTGGCCCAATCCTCTAATTTGTCTAGGTCCCTCTGTATCCGATCCCTACCCTCTAGTGTATCTACCACACCTCCTAGTTTAGTGTCATCTGCAAACTTGCTGAGAGTGCAGTCCACACCATCCTCCAGATCATTAATAAAGATATTAAACAAAACCGGCCCCAGGACCGACCCTTGGGGCACTCTGCTTGAAACTGGCTGCCAGCTAGACATGGAGTCATTGATCACTACCCGTTGAGTCCGACGATCTAGCCAGCTTTCTATCCACCTTACAGTCCATTCATCCAGCCCATACTTCTTTAACTTGGCGGCAAGAATACTGTGAGAGACCGTATCAAAAGCTTTGCTAAAGTCAAGGAATAACACATCCACTGCTTTCCCCTCATCCACAGAGCCAGTTATCTCATCATAGAAGGCAATTAGGTTAGTCAGGCACGACTTCCCCTTGGTGAATCCATGCTGACTGTTCCTGATCACTTTCCTCTCCTCTAAGTGCTTCATAATTGATTCTTTGAGGACCTGCTCCATGATTTTTCCAGGGACTAAGGTGAGGCTGTCTGGCCTGTAGTTCCCCGGATCCTCCTTCTTCCCTTTTTTAAAGATGGGCACTACATTAGCCTTTTTCCAGTCATCTGGGACCTCCCCCCATCGCCATGAGTTTTCAAAAATAATGGCTAATGGCTCTGCAATCTCATCCGCCAACTCCTTTAGCACCCTTGGATGCAGCGCATCCGGCCCCATGGACTTGTGCACGTCCAGTTTTTCTAAATAGTCCTGAACCACTTCTTTCTCCACAGAGGGCTGGTCACCTTCTCCCCATATTGTGCTGCCCAGTGCAGCAGTCTGGGAGCTGATCTTGTTTGTGAAGACAGAGGCAAAAAAAGCATTGAGTACATTAGCTTTTTCCACATCCTTGGTCACTAGGTTGCCTCCCTCATTCAGTAAGGGGCCCACACTTTCCTTGACTTTCTTCTTATTGCTAACATACCTGAAGAAACCCTTCTTGTTACTCTTAACATCTCTTGATAGCTGCAGCTCCAAGTGTGATTTGGCCTTCCTGATTTCACTCCTGCATGCCTGAGCAATATTTTTATACTCCTCCCTGGTCATTTGTCCAATCTTCCACTTCTTGTAAGCTTCTTTTTTGTGTTTAAGATCAGCAAGGATTTCACTGTTTAGCCAAGCTGGTCGCCTGCCATATTTACTATTCTTTCTACACATCGGGATGGTTTGTTCCTGCAACTGCAATAAGGATTCTTTAAAATACAGCCAGCTGTCCTGGACCCCTTTGCCCTTCATGTTATTCTCCCAGGGGATCCTGCCCATCTGTTCCCTGCGGGAGTCAAAGTCTGCTTTTCTGAAGTCCAGGGTCCGTATTCCGCTGCTCTCCTTTCTTCCTTGTGTCAGGATCCTGAACTCGACCATCTTATGGTCACTGCCTCCCAGGTTCCCATCCACTTTTGCTTCCCCTACTAATTCTTCCCTGTTTCTGAGCAGCAGGTCAAGAAAAGCTCTGCCCCTAGTTGGTTCCTCCAGCACTTGCACCAGGAAATTGTCCCCTACACTTTCCAAAAACTTCCTGGCTTGTCTGTGCACCGCTGTATTGCTCTCCCAGCAGATATCAGGGTGATTAAAGTCTCCCATGAGAACCAGGGCCTGTGATCTAGCAACTTCTGCTAGATGCCAGAAGAAAGCCTCGTCCACCTCATCCCCCTGGTGTGGTGGTCTATAGCAGACTCCGACCATGACATTACCCTTGTTGCTCACACTTCTCAACTTTATCCAGAGACTCTCAGGTTTTTCTGCAGTTTCATACTGGAGCTCTGAGCAGTCATACTCCTCTCTTACATACAATGCAACTCCCCCACCTTTTCTGCCCTGCCTGTCCTTCCTGAACAGTTTATATCCATCCATGATAGTACTCCAGTCATGTGAGTTATCCCACCAAGTCTCTATTATTCCAATTGCATCATAGTTCCGTGACTGTGCCAGGACTTCCAGTTCTCCCTGCTTGTTTCCCAGGCTTCTTGCATTTGTGTATAGGCACTTAAGATAACTCATCGATCGTCCCTCTTTCTCAGTATGAGACAGGAGTCCTCCCCTCTTGCACTCTCCTGCTTGTGCTTCCTCCCAGGATCCCATTTCCCCACTTACCTCAGGGCTTTGGTCTCCTTCCCCCGGTGAACCTAGTTTAAAGCCCTCTTCACTAGGTTAGCCAGCCTGCTGGCGAAGATGCTCTTCCCTCTCTTCGTTAGGTGGAGCCCGTCTCTGCCTAGCACTCCTCCTTCTTGGAACACCATCCCATGGTCGAAGAATCCAAAGCCTTCTCTCCGACACCACCTGCGTAGCCATTCGTTGACTTCCACAATTCGACGGTCTCTACCCAGGCTTTTTCCTTGCACAGGGAGGATGGACGAGAACACCACTTGCGCCTCAAACTCCTTTATCCTTCTTCCCAGAGCCACGTAGTCTGCAGTGATCCGTTCAAGGTCATTCTTGGCAGTATCATTGGTGCCCACGTGGAGAAACAGGAAGGGGTAGTGATCCGAGGGCTTGATGAGTCTCGGCAGTCTCTCTGTCGCATCGTGTATCCTAGCTCCTGGCAAGCAGCAGACATCTCGGTTTTCCCGGTCGGGGCGGCAAATAGATGACTCAGTCCCCCTGAGGAGGGAGTCCCCGACCACCACCACCCTCCTCCTCCTCTTGGGAGTGGTGGTTGTGGAACCCCCATCCCTAGGACAGTGCATCTTTCGCCTTCCAATCGGTGGAGTCTCCTTCTGCTCCCTTCCCTCAGATGGGTCATCTAGTCCACTCTCCGCATTAGTACCTGTAGAGAGAACATGGAAACGATTGCTCACCTGTATCTCCATTGCTGGTGCATGGACCCTCCTCTTTCTCCTTCTGGAGGTCACATGCTGCCAAACCTCTTCACAATCCTTCTGTCCCTGCTGCGCCTGCTCTGAATCTTCAGAACATTGTGGCCGTAGAAGCATCTCCTGACATCTGTCCAGGAAATCTTCATTTTCCCTTATGCAACGCAGAGTCAATACTCGTTTCACCAGCCCTCGAAACTTCTCTTCCAATATGGAGACCAGCTTGCACTTTGTACAGACAAAGTCGTTTCTGTCCTGGGGAAGAAAGACAAACATGGCACAACCTGTGCAGGTTACAACAGCTGATCGCTCACCTTCCATATCACCTTCCTCTTAAGAGCTTCCTCAGCTGTTGCAGGAACTACTCAGAGAAACCTGCAGATGAAAGCCTCAGTGCGCTCTCCCCAAGCGAACTCCCAGGCAAATTCCCGCTGTTAGCCTCTGCTGTTCACCGCTCAGCTGGTTCACTGCTGACTGCCCTTATATACCAGTCAGGCCCACTCAAGGCCCACCTGGAATAAAGAGTTCAGAGTAGGGAGGGAACCCTGACAGCAACTGTGGGCTGGTCTATACTACACAGTTACGTCAACATGAGGCAGCTTATGTCGACCTAATTATGTCAGTGTCTACACTACAGCTACAACCTTCCTGCCGCCAATGTAAATTCCCTACTACACCAACTTAATAACACCACCTTCACGAAATGTATATGGTTTATGTCCGTGTAGTTAGGGTGATGCAGTGTCTGTGTAGATACTGCATCCTTTACATCAGCTGTTGGTGGTCTTGTCAATTTCACAGCAATTGACAAGGCTGCCCCACTCCCGTTGGCGAGCAGGCAGGAGAGGAGTGAGAAGCCCTGGGTGGCTTCCCCCACTTCTGGTGGGAATGGGGGCAGCCCTCCAGGAGTCCAGGAGCCTGTGGGACAGCCTAGCTCCTGGCAGGAAGCTTCCAGCCGAGCTGAGAGATCAGGCTTTCAGCTCCCCACACTGCCCCTCTTAGGTTGGTGGAAGTGCTCCTGGTGAGGTTGACTTATGTTTCTAGTGTAGACATGCCCTCAGTGTGCAACTGATTTCCGAATTTTCTGTTTAAATTACTATATGTTAGTTGGTTATTTTTGGCAGGCATTTATTGATAGCATTTGGCACCAACTTCAAATGAGCAGCCAAATTCTGCTCTCAGTTACAACACTGTGACATCCGGAATAAATATTTATACAGGTGTAACCAAGAACAAAATTTGGTCCTTGTATCTTTATATAATATGTCTTACATATTATATCTGCATGTAGGTATAAGAGATGAGACTGAACGATAATCTCAGATCCAACTCCCATCCCAAGCTTTGGGAAAGTTTGAATTCTGATCTGATTTCAGATCTGAACTTTGTGGCTTGGGCCCCGCTCTAACACATATAATAGTACAGGCAGCTTAATCTTCAGCAAACCAGTCACTTCAGAAGACCATTGTATAATATATTGAAATACCACTCACAAAAGCAGCACGAAATAGACTGTACCACTATCAGCTAAAATATTTTACCTTAAGTACCTTCAGATTCTTCATCATGTCAAGCTACATTAATCACTTCACAATCCTTCTAGCGATTTCTAAAGTAAAAGAAATAAAGTAATTGACCAGGGCCTGGGAACTAGGTTTTCATATGAATGAATTAATGGAGAGTGAGGTACTCCAGATGACTGCACAGCTTACTCCACTTGTTCCATTGTGTGGTGTACCCATGCTGCCTGCATGTCAAGGTATATTTGTATACAGGAGTCTACATTGTCTAATTTTGGAGTGGATACCAACACAAACAAATATTTCAATTATGCCTATACAAAAACAATAAAATTGTATGCCAATGTCTATCCAATTGGCATGAAAGCCTGAGCTTAGGTTTGTTGCATTCAGCAAACATTAAAAAGCCATATATCAAGCCACTTTCCTGTTTATCATCTTAAAAATGGGAAATCGCTAACTGAACAAAGTCAGTCACCAAGGCCGCCAAGCTAAGTTTGCTGTGACATTGATGAATATTCAAGCCAATGTCTTTCAAACGTTATTGTGAATCACCTTTCCCTCCTTCCTTCCCCTGCTTCACTCATCTTGCTGGCTCAGAATTTTCACCTTTGTCTCAGACCTCAGCTGCCTTCAGTTTATTGCATATGATTGCTATTGTCTTTGTCTCTTTTATCCGCTTCGCTGTGTCTCATTTTCCTAAAGTACCTGGCACCCACTTTTCCATAACATTGTTCCTTTGTTTCAGGAAAACATAATTTCAGGAGGCAGCAGAAATACAGTTCCAAAGGACATAAGGTGACATCCTCTTTCACCTGATCTTTATTCATATCTGGTTTTAATTGCATTTTTTTCCATTTCTCAAGCACTCTGCAACTCCCTTCCTCCCTGACAGGAAGGCGCATTTTATTTCTCATAAAAATGCTTTCCTACTGATCTTCTATTCTTCAGAAGTTTCAGAGGCCCTTCTGTTACCTGTTGGTTTTCTCATGTGGGTTGACCTGTTGGCCTCACTGTAGTTTATTACTGTTTCGACATTTTTCCTCTTTCCTAAGTTAGGCAGGACTTTCCCCCTACTGTCATTTCTAATCTCTGCTGTCATTGTCTTCAGCATGAATCTTCCCAATTTATGTTTTTAACTGTGTGACTGATAGCTTTCAATGTCTGACCTGCTATGGCTTTCTTGAAAAGAACATTTACAATCTAAGGTTAAATTTTGTGCTTGGCTCAAACATAAACTTACCTGCCTAATTTAAATAGTTTTATTTCTTGTCAATGCCATCTATGTTCATTTCTACCAGGTCAAGGAAAGGACACTATCAAAATTATTGGCAAGTACCTTCTTATCTCCCTGATGCATTGAAAAAACCCTCAGATCACTGAAATAACACAAAATCACAGTTACTTGTGTAAATGGCATGTGATTTTCTGTGTATACTGTATTTTACTCCAGAAGGCACAGTTCCTATTGTACGTTCCATTTAGAAATCAAACACAATTGCCCTGCAGCTGTATGGTGCATTCCGGTGAAGTTTAAGGCAGCACACACTTGCCCATGAATCTATAGATCAGAGGCAGGCAACCTATGGCACATGTGCCAAAGGCGACACACGAGCTGATTTTCAGTGGCACTCATACTGCCTGGGTCCTGGCCACCGGTCCGGGGGGCTCTGCATTTTAATTTAATTTTAAATGAAGCTTATTAAACATTTTAAAAACCTTATTTAGTTTACATACAACAATAGTTTAGTTATATATTACAGACTTATAGAAAGAGACCTTCTAAAAACGTTAAAATGTATTACTGGCACCCGAAACCTTAAATTAGAGTGAATAAATGAAGACTCGGCCCACCATTTCTGAAAGGTTACCGACCCCTGCTGTAGATTAATGGGCCAGAGAAGTACTGGTATCTTCTTTTTTACCCACAAAAGACAGCTCACATGTTCAGATTGTGCTGCAGTCCAAAACCAAAGTTCAACTAGCCACTGGAGTCAAAAAAACCACACAGAGCCTATATCTCAGAAACTGCCCAACTCTTACGGAACACTCCTACAGAATTTAATACAAAATGGTCAGTTTCTACAGGTTTTTTTAAACCATCCTATTGCAGAGATATCTAGAATTCATTACAATGGTTCAAAAAAGGATATATAAAGGGTATCATTCTCTATCGGTTTTAGAGTCATTTCTGTAGAACCCCGTAACATTTCTATAGAACCCTCTGGGTTTCATGACAATTAAGTTACACAGCGCTTTTTCATAAGAGAGCTATTTTCTGATAAATGGTTGGGTGGCTTTCTGGAGATGTTCAGGGGATAGCTAGGTAGCTCGTGAAGGAGAAGCTGGGGAAAGTTGGGTTTGTGAGATTGTCCAGAGGCAAGTGGCCAGTAGAGGAGGAGAACTGTAGAGGTGCTTTGTAGGAGGTAAGGAACGATGGCAGCTGAGGGTTGAGGGAAGCTGAGTGTATGGAGCGAAAGCTGGACAGATAGCCTAGGGCCAGTACTGGGTCCACTCACCTTCTATCTCCACCTCTGCTCTGCCTACTCCTCCTGTTGTTCTTTCCTCTCTCCAATCCAGCAGAGTGAGCCGCTAGTACCATAGCAGGTACCACAGCCATGGTACCTGCTATGGTGTCCATGAGCCCTAATCGCAGGCCATTCCCATGGCCCAGATGAATGCTCGACATCTCAGGTGGGCTGCAGGTGTCAGGTAAGACATTTGTCAGGTCTGCACATGACTCCCTGTCTGGCAGCCCAGAAGGTATTGCCTGTACTCCTACAAAGCTAGAGGGAAGAACATTAATCATATGAAATAACGAATAGGAGTGTGTTCTAGATATGAGAGATGGTACACTTAAGCAACTGGCATGGAAAAGCTTGCCAATATGATGGCAAATGTGACCATAAAACCAACCCTGAAGAAGGAAGATTAGTCATCAGTGAAAACAAGTTTCTCTCCTTCTCCAAAGAACTGAAAAAAGGTCAGAAGTCGCTCTACCTTTCTTTGATGAAGTTAGTAATTTGATATTATTTCATGTTATTCTTATTACCATCCCATTATTCCAACACAAAAGACAGGTCCTAATGAGATAAGAATACCATGATTCGACACATATATATATTTTTAAAAGCGGTACCACATTGTGAACAAACATACAGTGTAATCCTAATTATTGTCCTAGATAACTATCAGACCAAAAAAATCCTACAATCACACTGGAGAAAACAGCTAAATTAAATGGAACTTTTGGTTCTAACCATCACTGCTAAACTGTGTTATAGTGTCACTGGATTCACTAACCTATTGTTTAACTTCCAAGAGATAACAAAAATTAAAGTGTCTTGAAGTTTGGCTCTTAATGTAAGCTGAATGCAACAAATTCCATATGAGCATAGGATGAATTCTGGTGTAGTCTGCACAGATAAGTGATTGAAGAAACACTGCAATAGGTTAAAACATTCAAGTACTCAGACATCTGCATTTACAGAAGTAGTAAATGAAATAAGCAACTTGACACCCATTTAGCAAAGCATTGGTTATGATAAGGGAGACATGGAGAACAATGGAAGCTAAAGCTAGAGTTTCAATTAAAGTTTTATGATCTATTGTCTTTTTCTTCTTCTATGGCCTTGACATAGGGATAACCATTAAGAACAGAGGGAGGACAGAAGCATCAGATTCCTGGATGTAGAAGATGGCAGGATTTGTCATGTTAACTAAATGCAATTCCTTCTAACTGCTGATGCTTTGCACAAAAAGAAGCCAGCTATTGTGGCTTGAACACATCCATCACATGGCCCACAAGGGTTTGCTGAAGTGAAAATAGCTGAAAATGATTCAGAGATTAACAAAATATAAGCTACAAATTACAGCAACTGTCTTTGAGACAGTTGACTCAGTAAAGTGTTGAACAACATCCCATGTGGTAGCTTTGAATCACCAACTGCTTATTTTGCTAATAAGGCTATCTTTGATAGGGACAAAATAGCTTCCTGAACGACATATTAACTATGCCTTATGTGCTGGAGCTCCGGCTTTGCCTTAGGGGGTCCTGCGCTTCTAGGCGGTTAGGGCTTGCCTCAGAGGTTTGCTGTGACCTTCAGTGTAGCCTCTCTCCCCTCCTAGAGGCAAGGGTTACAGCTTACTGCTCCAACTTCATCAATGGCCAGTCAATGCGTTTGGTGTAAGAACCCCAGGGGTGAAAGTAAAATGGAGCACTTACTGGTACGGGGCCAGCTCTCCCCCGACCCTGGAAGGGGCGGGGCATCAGGCGGAAGGGGCGGGGCTGGGGTCAGTGTTCCCCAGCCAGCCCATCTGCGCTGCCTGGCCCGCGCCACCCGGGGCTCCAGTGGCGATTTAAACAACCCGGGGCTCCGGCCACCGCTGCCGTGGCTTTAAGTCACTGCCCCTTTTGTGTCTCCCCCATTGGCAGCCCTGCACTTTAAAGTCAGCGGTACGGGCTGGTACTGGTGGCTACTTTTTACCAGTACACCGTACCGGTCCATACCGCCTTACTTTCACTCCTAAAGAACCCTTTTTAGTCCCTGTCTTCCTACTCAGGGAGTGTTTCTGTAAAGGTGTGGGAGGGTAGGGGGAACCCGGGCCCGCCCTCTTCTCTGGGTTCCAGCCCACGGACCCTAATGGCACCGGCAACAGGTACCTGTTTCCTATACTACCGGAGCTATAGCCCATCCCTGGACTACTTCCCCAAATGGCCCCTCCTAGCACCCTCCTTGGTACCTGACCATACTTGTTCTTCTGGGTCTTTTACTGCACATCTTCTTTCTCCCAGTCTTCCCACAACACATCGTCTTACTCCCAGCTTCTACCAGCCGGTCTCTCTGAAGGAGCTTCCTTTTAAACTAGTCCCAGCCGGTTATAAATGGGCTTCAGGTGATCTGATTAGCCTGTTTCCCTAATCAGTTCTTATTTGGTTCCAGGTGTCTTATGGAGTCTGCCTGACTTAATTGCTTCTAGCACCTTCCTGACTGCTCTGGCTCCTGCCCTCGTCACTCAGGAAAGAGAAAACTATTCATCCAGTGTCCAGTGTGTTTTCCTTCTACCAGACTTCTGCACCCAACCGGTCTGGGTCTGTCACACTTACTTATTATCACCTTATTAACTAGTCCGAAGCAACCATCTTATCTGGATCCGTTTTATCAGGTCTTAAATAAGGGGATCTAGCTTAGGCTTTTTCTACACTATGTACCTTTTACCGAGAGCTCTCCTGCCAACAAAGTGCTGTTCACACCAGCGCTTTTCATCGACAAAACGTTTGTCGTTCGGGGTGTGTGGTTTTTTAACACCTCTGAACAACAAAAGTTTTGTCGTTCAGTTGCCAGTGTAGACAAAGCCTTATAGCCACTAGACTGCAAGTCACTATCCATTCTATTCCAGAAAATTCATATCATCTGATTGCTATTTGGTGGCTTACGTGAAATTATTTTGGTGGTCTGAGTCCTTTTCCCAATGGATAGGTGTGCATAGTACTCCATGATTAACATTAATTGACACACTTTTAGGAAGATTCAGCAGAAAGGCCAAGGATTGAATGAGCTAGGGAAACCAAACATTAACAGTAATCATCATCATTTAATTGCACTCTTAGAGGTGATCCCTACAGAAAACTGTAGAAGCTGTGCTGGGAGCTTGATCAAAATGTATCTGTCATGGGGCTTTAAAAATAACTCCAGGACTGTCAGTCTGGCTCCTAAAATCACTTTCAATACTTTTTAAAAAAAGTCTTAGGTATATAGCTATTTTGGAACAAATATTTCATTAAATGTAAATGTAAAACAACACTGATGCTATTATGCTGCCATTATATAAATCGATGGTACACCTCACCTGGAATACTGTGTTCAGTACTCTATCTAGAACTCAGCAAAGTATAAATAGAGGGGTTTCAGAGAAAAGTGATGAGAATGATTACAAAGATGGATAAACTTCCATATAAAGAGAGATTGAAAAGACTGGGACTGTGTGACATTCCCCCCTGGTGTTATCAGGACCGGTGATCTGCTAGGTCACTCCAATCCTTGACTCTGGGAGCCAGCCTTACCCTGCTCTGCTGTAAGAACCCCCACTCCTGGGCTGTTCACGCACAGCCTCTGGCATGTAAGCTGCTCCTTGGATTGTGCAACCGAATGACACTAGCCAATATCTCCGGTCCCAGGCACAACCCTAGGAACCTCCGTCCTGCAGTGTCCAGTTATGCCGGCTGGATGCTGCAAGCTTATATGAGTTCATCAATTTAACAAAGAAATTGATATGTACCAGGCTTGTTATCCAAAGGGGAGTCTCTGACACACTTCAAACCAAATGCACTGCTTCAGGTAGAATAAACAAACAGATTTATTAACTATAAAGATAGATTTTAAGTGATTAGAAGTCAAAGCACAAGAAGTCAGATTTGGTCAAATTAAATAAAAGCAAAACACATTCTAAGCTGAGCTTAACACTTTCAGTGCCTTTACAAACTTAGATGCTTCTGACCACAGGCTGGCTGGTTGCTCTTCAGCCAGGGCTCTCCCCTTTGATCAGCGCTTCAGTCACTTGGTGTGGTGGTGTCTGTAGATGTAGGCAGAAGAGAGAGAAAGAGCATGGCAAACATGTCTCCCTTTTATCATGCCCTTTTTTTCCTCTTGGCTTTGCCCCCACCTCTTCAGAGTCAGGTGAGCATTACCTCATCGCAGTCCCAAACAGACCAAAGGGGGAGGGGTGACTCATAAGAACATAAGAAAGGCCGTACTGGGTCAGACCAAAGGTCCATCTAGCCCAGTATCCTGTCTACCGACAGTGGCCAATGCCAGGTGCCCCAGAGGGAGTGCACCTAACAGGCAATGATCAAGTGATCTCTCTCCTGCCACCCATCTCCATCCTCTGACAGACAGAGGCTAGGGACACCATTCCTTACCCGTCCTGGCTAATAGCCATTAATGGACTTCACCACCACGAATTTATCCAGTTCTCTTTTAAACTCTGTTATAGTCCTAGCCTTCACAACCTTCTCAGGTAAGGAGTTCAACAAGTTGACTGTGCGCTGCGTGAAGAAGAACTTCCTTTTATTTGTTTTAAACCTGCTGCCTATTAATTTCATTTGATGACCCCTAGTTCTTGTATTATGGGAATAAGTAAATAACTTTTCCTTATCCACTTTCTCCACATCACTCATGATTTTATATACCTCTATCATATCCCCCCCGTAGTCTCCTCTTTTCCAAGCTGAAGAGTCCTAGCCTCTTTAATCTCTCCTCATATGGGACCCGTTCCAAACCCTTAATCATTTTAGTTGCCCTTTTCTGAACCTTTTCTAGTGCCAGTATATCTTTTTTGAGATGAGGAGACCACATCTGTACGCAGTATTCGAGATGAGGGCGTACCATTGATTTATATAAGGGCAATAATATATTCTCAGTCTTATTCTCTATCCCCTTTTTAATGATTCCTTAACATCCTGTTTGCTTTTTTTGACCGCCTCTGCACACAGCGTGGACATTTTCAGAGAACTATCCACGATGACTCCAAGATCTTTTTCTTGACTTGTTGCAGCTAAATTAGCCCCCATCATATTGTATGTGTAGTTGGGGTTATTTTTTCCAGTGTGCATTACTTTACATTTATCCACATTAAATTTCATTTGCCATTTTGTTGCCCAATCACTTAGTTTTGTGAGATCTTTTTGAAGTTCTTCACAGTCTGCTTTGGACTTAACTATCTTTAGCAGTTTAGTATCATCTGCAAACTTTGCCACCTCACTGTTTACCCCTTTCTCCAGATCATTTATGAATAAGTTGAATAGGATCGGTCCGAGGACTGACCCTTGGGGAACACCACTAGTTACCCCTCTCCATTCTGAGAATTTACCATTTATTCCTACCCTTTGTTCCCTCTCTTTTAACCAGTTCTCAATCCATGAAAGGACCTTCCCTTTTATCCCATGGCAGCTTAATTTACATAAGAGCCTTTGGTGAGGGACCTTGTCAAAGGCGTTCTGGAAATCTAAGTACACTATGTCCACTGGATCCCCCTGTCCACATGTTTGTTGACCCCTTCAAAGAATTCTAATAGATTAGTAAGACATGATTTCCCTTTACAGAAACCATGTTGACTATTGCTCAACAGTTTATATTTTTCTATGTGTCGGACAATTTTATTCTTAACTATTATTTCGACTAATTTGCCCGGTACAGACGTTAGACTTATCAGTCTGTAATTGCCGGGATCACCCTTTTCAAATATTGGCGTTACATTAGCTAACTTCCAGTCATTGGGTACGGAAGCCGATTTAAAGGACAGGTTACAAACTTTAGTTAACAGTTCCACAACTTCACATTTGAGTTCTTTCAGAACTCTTGGGTGAATGCCATCTGGTCCTGGTGACTTGTTAATGTTAAGTTTATCAATTAATTCCAAAACCTCCTCTCGTGACACTTCAATCCGTGACAGTTCCTCAGATTTGTCACCTACAAAAGCCAGCTCAGGTTTGGGAATCTCCCTAACATCCTCAGCCGTGAAGACTGAAGCAAAGAATCCATTTAGTTTCTCCGCAATGACTTTATCGTCTTTAAGCGCTCCTTTTGTATCTCGATCATTCAGGGTCCCCACTGGTTGTTTAGCAGGCTTCCTGCTTCTGATGTACTTAAAAAACATTTTGTTATTACCTTTGGAGTTTTTGGCTAGCTGTTCTTCAAACTCCTCTTTGGCTTTTCTTATTACATTCTTGCACTTAATTTGGCAGCATTTATGCTCCTTTCTATTTGTCTCACTAGGATTTGACTTCCGCTTTTTAAAGGAAGTCTTTTTATCTCTCACTGCTTCTTTTACATGGTTGTTAAGCCATAGTGGCTCTCTTTTAGTTCTTTTACTGTGTTTCTTAATTTGGGGTATACCTTGAAGTTGGGCCTCTATTATGGTGTCTTTAAAAAGCGCCCATGCAGCTTGCAGGGATTTCACTTTAGTCACTGTACCTTTTAACTTCTGTTTAACTAACCCCCTCATTTTTGCATAGTTCCCCCTTTTGAAATTAAATGCCACAGTGTTGGGCTGTTGAGATGGTCTTCCCACCACAGGGATGTTGAACGCTATTGTATTATGGTCACTATTTCCAAGCGGTCCTGCTATAGTTACCTCTTGGACCAGCTCCTGCACTCCATTCAGGACTAAATCTAGAGTTGCCTCTCCCCTTGTGGGTTCCCGTACCAGCTGCTCCATGAAGCAGTCATTTAAAGTATCGAGAAATTTTATCTCTGCATTTCGTCCTGAAGTGAAATGTTCCCAGTCAATATGGGGATAATTGAAATCCCCCATTATTATTGAGTTCTTAATTTTGATAGCCTCTCTAATTTCCCTTAGCATTTCATCACTCGAGAGTCCAACAGATCCTTTGTTGTTGCCTAGGCCAGTGTCCTTTGTTCCTGTGAGGCTGGGCTGGGTTTGTCCCATACATGCCCTGATGAGGTGTGAACTGCCCCTTTGCTCTTAGAGAGTTTTTTCCTGGGCTTGCTTTAAGCCATGAGAATACATTTACAGCCTCATAATTATAAACATGAAATTATAACCTATAACATTACTATAACATTACCGTAACAACAATTACTATAACAACAATGCTCAGTGCATCATGAGCCTTCCGAAGACACCCAACATGACAAATTTTGCATTGGATACCACACAATCATTTTATAAGGATGACATGTGGGCGTAGAATGTTCCCACGAGGTACAGAACATCACAGACTGTTTAGAGAGGAAATGAAAAAGGAAGGACATGACAAAGTCATACAAAATAATGAATGGTATAGAGAAAGTAGATAGGGTGAATAGGCATGCCCATTTTCATAATGCAAGTTCAAGGGAACATTCAATGAAACTGAAAGGCAACAACAGGATAAAGAGGATAAAAGGATATACTTTTATACATGATGCACAATTAGCTTTTGGAACTCAGAGCCACAAGATATGGGAGGCTAAGAGCTTAGTAGGTTTCAAATAATCAATTGACATTTATATAGTTAATAAGAACATCCAGAATGATAAAACAAGAGTTTTGGAAGAAATGTAAGTCCCCATGCAACAAGGCATATGCCAATCTCCAGCTGATGGGGAAGAAACTCCTTATGGCCAGGCTATTCCATTGCTGCCTATTGGAAGGTTTCTTGTACCTTCAAACTTCTGGTACTGGCTATTGTCAAGGAATCAAGCTACTGGACTAAATGCACACTGCTCTGAGCAGGTATGGTGATTGCTATATTCCTATGTTCCTGAAACGTGCACATTTCCTACATTCAATCAAACCAAAGCTCCTCAACCTTTGATTCTGTCATTCCTCTCCTCCTGCAAGGCACAAAGAAAATAGTCATGCTTCCCATGATTGTAAAGTCCAATATTAAATATCTGTGTTAATAAACAAGTAGACATCTTTACAGCAATTTGTAACAGTGAGGATAAGTAACCATTGGAACAAACTACCAAAAGAAGTGGTAGATTTTATCTCTCTTGATATCTTCAGATTAAGACTGGATGCCTTTTTGGAAGTTATGCTTTAGTTAAGCACAAATTATTAGACTCATCAAAAGAGTAAGTGGGTGATATTTAAAGGTCTGTGAGATACAGGAGAACAGATTAGATGACATAATGCCCCTCTGCCATGTACATTGGCCAAACCGGACAGTCTCTACGCAAAAGAATTAATGGACACAAATCTGACATCAGGAATCAATATACTCAAAAACCAGTGGGAGAACACTTTAACCTGTCTGGTCATTCAGTGACAGACCTGCGGGTGGCTATATTACAACAGAAAAACTTCAAAAACAGACTCCAACGAGAGACTGCTGAGCTAGAATTGATATGCAAACTAGACACAATCAACTCCGGTTTGAATAAGGACTGGGAATGGCTGAGCCCTTACAAACATTGAATCTATCTCCCCTTGTAAGTATTCTCACACTTCTTAACTGTCTGTACTGGGCTAGCTTGATTATCACTTCAAAAGTTTTTTTTCTCTTAATTAATTGGCCTCTCAGAGTTGGTAAGACAACTCCCACCTGTTTATGCTCTCTGTATGTGTGTATATATATCTCCTCAATATATGTTCCATTCTATATGCATCCGAAGAAGTGGGCAGTAGTCCACGAAAGCTTATGCTCTAATAAATTTGTTAGTCTCTAAGGTGCCACAAGTACTCCTGTTCTTCTTTTTGCGGATACAGACTAACACGGCTGCTACTCTGAAACCTGTCATAATGGCCTTGTGGCCTTAAACTCTAGGAATCTATAGTTGTGGGTTTTTAGGGGCATGCTAAAATGAGAACCAAAAAGGACACTCACCCAGAATATAAGGGAGAGCCACCAGCCCTCCCCCACCCCCTCTGTGAACTTTTTTATTGGGAAAGTAGGCACATAAGGACATAGTTCTTCTCAATAGACTGTGATTGGGGAAATATGTGGCCTTGCTTAGTCTTGGGTCCGGGATTACAGAGGAGGGCACTATGTCCATGTAACTAGAAAGAGAGATAGTGCATAGTTCAGTGGCCTTGGGATATACCCACATGTCAGTAAGGGTGAGGTGGCTTACTACAGATAGTGGGATTCATTTAGTGTCATTCACCTGTGTCCCTGGGGACTTGCAGACATTTCCCTTGTCTACAATGCCTTTACAAGTAATAGGATAGATATGATGACCCTGGGTATCTCATTCACTATCCTGGCCAGGAATCTGTGGGATAGATTTGGTCCCAGGAAGTGCTCAATGGGTCAAAGATCTTGCTCAAGTCCACAGCACAGCAAAAGTTGCAGATAAGCAGCAAAAGGGAAAGTATGTGGCAACTTCATGAGGTTGTGGTAACCTTGGGCCAGATCCTTATCTGTTGTGAATAGGTGTATTTTCTTTGAAGACCCTGGAACTATGCTGATTTACATCAGTTGAATATCTGACCCGTGGTTGCTCATTGTTTTTTTATTTGCTTGAGTCCTGCAGTGGCTCTTTAAGCAGAAGGTAATGCAGATCTGGCAGGGGCAAGCTGGAGTTAACACAGAATGGCAGTTATGAGGTTGCTGATTCTGTGTGAACTGCAAACATCTGAGTGTTGAGTGTCACTTTCACACCTAGCAGCTGCCCTTGCCTGTTCCCTGTAGTCATCCAGTTCTGTCAGCTTGATAAGGTCCTGAAACTGCATTTGCGCTGCTGTTACTTTTTGTCTTTGGTAATTTGATATTGACATATCAAAAATGCTTGCAAACTTCACTTAGTGGATTGAAATACATTAATCTACAGGCAAACTAGTTCCATACAACAGACAAAAATTCACATCTTTGCAACTTTCAGGCCAGGGCCTCATTCTCCCATATGCAGTAATAACCTGCACTGGGGATCTAAACTTGGAGAGTTGAAATTTGTGGAGTTCTATGGGAGTTCTCCCGTGGGGCAGTGGGGAAAGGAGTTTTCTTCGTTCATGGTGTAGTAACTAGGCTATGTCTACACAGCGCAGCTTACAATGGTGTGGCTGTGCCGCTGCAGCTGCAC
Organism: Malaclemys terrapin pileata; assembly: GCF_027887155.1. Classification (NCBI taxonomy): domain Eukaryota; kingdom Metazoa; phylum Chordata; order Testudines; family Emydidae; genus Malaclemys; species Malaclemys terrapin. Next base: position 45,304,961 of record NC_071507.1, on the reverse strand, counting down.
CATTGTAAGTGCGCTGTGTGGCCGCTTTTTGTCGCTGGGAGAGAGCTCTCCTGGCAACAAAATAAAACCACTTCCAATGAGGGGCAGTAGTTTTGCTGCCAGGAGCGCGGCTCCCACCGACAAAGCGCTGTCCACACCGGCGCTTTTCGTTGTTAAAACATTTTTTGTTCAGGGGGGTGTTTTTTCACACCCCCGAGCGACAAACGTTTTAGTGATGAAAGTGCCAGTGTAGACATAGCCTTAATCTGTGTTAGCCCTGGAGTTCGGGAGGGAGGAGAATCTGATATCGTTTGGCTGCTCCCCCAACCTAGCCTGCCCCATTAGAATCTAGGTACCTGTGTTGAAGGGAAGGAAGGAGTATGTCACAGAGGTAGCATTCCCCATTTCCTTCATTATGTCAGCTGTGAGTATGTCTACACTGCAATTGAAGGTATCATTGCAGCTCAGGTACACATCCATTCCTAGCTTTAATCTAGCTAGCATGGGGACAGCAGTGAAACCACGGGGGCACAGGTTTCAGCGCAGACTAGGAATGTAAGTATGTGTCAAGGAAACCAGGCAGGCTTATACAACCCATGCTGAAGCCTGTGCCATAGCAGCTTTACTGCTATTTTTAGCTGTGCCAGCTAGATTAAAGTTCGTGTGGGTATGTCTACCTGAACTGCAATCACACCTCTGCTTGCAATGTAGACAGATCCTGTGATTCACTGTGCATAAAGAAGTTATGGGGAGCAAGATGGCCTTAATTATTTCTATCTTCAAAGCTTGGTTGAGTCTGAAAGCTAATAAGTGATTAACAGTGGGCAGTTACTAATCTCTCTTGCTCCCTATCTTTTTCATTAGCTCACTGTTTCCTGGCCACCCTATTCATTATTATTTAAAAGCTAGTGGGAGTTTGGCTGAGTAAGGAGTGAGTAAAATCTGAGTAAGGGGGGGGGGGGGGGGGCTCAGGATTTAGAATATTTCCATTTCATAATAGTACCTACCACTCTTATACTGCATTTCAAAGAAGAGACAAGGTTACCAAACCAGACCTCTCTGGAAGCAACAGCACCTGATATAGAAGAGTTTATATCTGTTTTTTTCTTGTCCTTTCTCTCCTCACAGGCTGATGGCCTATGATTAGGGCCCTACCAAATTCATAGCCATGAAAAACGCGTCACGGACCGTGAAATCTGTACAGTATAAGGTAAAACACACAAAAGACCAGATTTCACTGAGGGAGACCAGCGTTTCTCAAACTGGGGGTCCTGACCCAAAAGGGAGTTGCAGGGGGGGTAACAAGATTATTTTTGGGGGTGTCACAGTATTGCCACCCTTACTTCTGTGCTCCCTTCAGAGCTGGGTGGCCGGAGAGTGGAGGCTGTTGGTCATGTGCCCAGCTCTGAAGGCAGAGCCCCATGACCAGCAGCACAGAAGTAAGCGAAGCAATACCGTACCATGCCACCCTTATATCTGTGCTGCTGCCTTCAGAATTGGGCGGCCGGAGAGTGGCGGCTGCTGAATGAGGAACCAGATGTGCAGGTAGCAGCGCAGACGTAAGGATGGCAATACCATACCATGCCATCGTTACTTCTATGCTGCTGCTGGTGGCGGCTCTGCCTTCAGAGCTGGGCTCCCAGCCAGCAACCCCTATTCTCCAGCTTCCCAGCTCTGAAGGCAGAGCCATCACCAGCCCCAGTGCAGAAGTAAGGGTAGAAGTACTGCAACCCCCCCTCCCCACACACACACACAATAATGTTGCAACCCCCCCTCCCAACTCCTTTTTGGCTCAGAATCCCTATAATTACAACACCGTGAAAATTTCAGATTTAAATAGCTGAAATCACGAAATTTACGATTTTTAAAATCCTATGACCATGAAATTGACCAAAATGGACTGTGAATTTGGTAGGGCTCTAGCTATGATCATTTCTTACACATACCCATAGCTGATTTTTACTCTTGACTCACAGTTCACTTGAGGCTTTAGGTCTTAGTGACTGACTCCCTGTAAATTCCAAGTGAAGGAGCTTGCTTGGCAAGGTCTGTTCATCATGGTACATAATAGAAAAATACAGCTTTCAATGTAGGCTGCTCAAAAGTTTCTCAGGAATTCAGATCATGTTAAAATAACTGTATTGATTCACTAACTAAACTAAAAATCTTTATATCATCCAGTAAAATGCTCACAGTTTTCCACAGAGCAGTTCCAAGGTTGTGCATGAAGGTGAATGGCTTTGGTTCTAAGCACTTCTTCATTTTAAGAAATTCAAAGAACAGACACCGCACTTTGTTCTTTGACTTTCTTAAACCTATACCACACTTCAGATCCTTCCATGAGCTTTCGTCTTTCAGTTCTAAAACACAAAAACTTCAGAGTTTATAAAAAAGATAGAGAAGCAGAAATGTCCTGGGACACATGGTACCATTTAGAGATTTTATCACCCACCATTCCTGCAAGGTGTCCTCAACACCCCTTGTAGGTTTTGGGAATTGAGAGCACTCAGGCCCAGCTCCCATGGGAGTTAGGTGCCTAAATACCGCACCGGATCTGGGCCTCAGCTGCTCTCATGGGTACCTAACACTTCACAGGAATGTTATTTGAACAGCAACTGCACAAATATTTATACGATTAACTTACTGAGAATCAGTATAAACTGATTAACCTATGTTTTTCAATACAAACACAATATTTGGAAGCTAGTGTTTGGCTAGAATATCACTTTCCAGGTAATTATTCATTCTGCCATTCCGACTGATTCCCAAAGATCCATTCATATAAACTCACATACCATGAGAATGAGCATGGCACGAAAACTTTTAGATAAATTAGACAGATCAGAACACTATGTTTTATTAGTTTAAATATGTAATTTTATAACAGGGAGAAAGAGAAAAGGACAAGATATTTACAAAGTTATTTTTATTAATAAACTGTCAAACCAGTTTTGGAAAACATCCAAAATATGTTAAAGCTACCCAGGCAACTGGGTGAATTTCTCCCTAATGATTTAAATGGAGCTCAGGGCTTACGGTAAGTTTCACCCTATGTAAATAGATTCATATATTAACTCTTAGAAAGTTTGTACTATAAGCTAAGTTATCTAGGGTGAACTGAATAAAAGCCAATTTAGTAAATATATTTTTTTAAAATATAGAAATACAGATGCTTACTCTGGAAGAGGGCCAATGAATTTCAGATTCTGCCTCTTTATCCTCAGCATGATCCGATGAATATGCTTCTTCCACTGACGCTATATTTTTAATGGTGCAAGATGTTGAGCATTCTGTGGGACATAAGCCAGTTAAGCACAAGCTTAGCAAGTGGTTAGGCTCATTGGTACAAGTAAGGACATGATGTGAAATTCTGGCCCCATTTAAATCAATGGGAAGTTTTGGCATTGACTTCAATGGGGCCTAGATTTCACCCCTGGATTATATAATAGTATTTTATGAGATTTGTTATGCAAGTTATGGACCACTTTTCATGTCACTAAAGTATATATGTCACCACGTGGGGAATCAGAAATTTGATAACAGAGGGCTCTTCATCTAGCAGACAAACGTATAACAAAATCCAATGGCTAAAAGTTGAAGCTGGAGAGGTTTAGACTTGAAATAAGACAGAAAATGTTAACATTGAGGATAATTAATCTTGGAAAAACTTACTCAGGGTTATGGTGGGTTCTTCATCACTGGAAATTTTTCAATCAAGACTGGATGTTTTTCTAGAAGATATGCTATAATTCAAACAGCAATTAATTCAGGGAAGTCCTATGGCTTGCTTTATGTACGAAGTCAGACTAGACTATCACTAAAGGCCTTTCTGGCTTTATAATCTATGAATCATACTGGATTGAACACCAGACCAGTTTCTCAAGTAATGTTGAGTTTCTTCATTCCATGGACTGCATTATTAATTATTATTTAACATTTATATTGCAGTAGTGCCTACAGGCCAACCAGATGAGGGCTCCATTGTGCTAGATACTGTACAAATAAACAGTAAATAACAATCATTATCCCAAATATTTTAGTTTTTGATATTTATTTAGAATCTATTTTTGGAGTTCTAACTGACTATAATTCCATACTCAGTACCCGTAAATCTACGGTGGTGCATGATTAACATTTAGGAGGAGGGAGTGGTATTACATTTTTTAATTACTGAGCCATATTTTTCCATTTTGGTTGCTGACCCTTTCCTCTTAAAAAGATGTAGCAGTTGGACATAATTAAAATAATTTAGACCCAGAGGGCTGAATTATTTTTGTAATGCTCCAGTTATTTCAATGTGTTAATATGAGAGAGAACATTGAAAAACAAGAACCATAACTGGATGGATGCTGACATAAAAATGTTTGAAGTTTATATTTAATAGCTTATACAGAAAGACTTTTCTATCATGGCAATTTGAAAGTTAATTTATCTTCATTTCTTTTTATAAGCAGCTAAGTCAGTTATATCAAAATAAATATCATTGAAACCCAGCTGTCAAGCTGTTGCATCATATTAGAAGGCACAAACATCAAGGAAGCGAACAGTTCATTTACCTGGATAGCACCAAACTTGCCAATGGAGACCTCAAAAAAGAAGTAACATCAAGGATAGGAAATGCATCCACAGCATTCACTAAACTCAACAATGTATGGAAATCAAAGGTATACAGCACCAAAATAAAACAGAATTTTCAACTCAAACATAATCTCAATGCTAACTTACGGCTGCAAGAGTGGGAGATCTATTAAAATATTAGATAGAAAACGAATTGCCTTTGAAACTAAGTGCCTAGAAAGATTCTAAGCATTGAGACTGTATTACCAGTGAAGAGATCTGAGAACTTACCAGCCAGCAGCTTGTCTTCACTAGAATTAGAAGGAAGTGCTGCATGTATTTGAGGCATGTACTCTGGACGCCAACACAGAGACTCCCACATGAAGCTGTCAACTGGAAACGAACTGGTGTGAGGAAACGAGAGTGCCCAAGAAGAACCCTTGGCAGGGAGGGCAGAACAGTCAATATTAACACCATAGAGCAGATGGAAGTGGCAGCTAACTACAGAGAGGGATGGAAGAGACTGGTTTCTGCCCTATGCACCAATATTGGTGCACGAAAGACGTCGGTGCTGGAACTACAGGTGCTGGGGGTGCTTCCACACCCTCTGGCTTGAAGTGGTTTCCATTATATACAGGGTTTACAGTTTAGTTCAATGGATCTCAGCACCCCCATTATACAAATTGTTCCAGCACCCCTGAAGAAAGGTATAATGATAAAATAAAAATCAAATAATCATTAAGAAAGTGAATCATTCAGTTATTTCCTTTTTTCTGTGTAACTGTACACTCTTAATATACCAGCTTGAGCCAAATTCAGAGGTAAATCAAAATTTGTCTAAGTAAACCTAGTGGGAGTTTTGAGCGTATCTTCTTTTGGCACGTGGATTACACTAGTTTGGACTCTATCTACATTTAGTTAGACTCACTTACACTTGCTTGCTTCAGCCCTTCTCCCTTTTGAGCCCTCCCCCCGGAAGGCTCTGCAGGCACAGAATGCCCTTTGTTCAAAAAGTGCAGTGGTGAGAGAATGTTTTGCATTTTACATTTACCTACTGGTAATTATTTCACATTTCTCTGCTGCTATTTGGTTAAGATCTTCCAGTGCAAGGACTGGATTGGAACATTTTGGTTAGTATTAAAACTCTATGGCCCACTCCCATAGTGCTTATTTAGGGACCGCTTCGGATCTCATTTACAATAGACTAACACCAAGGAAGGGACTCTAACTTTACAGGGTATAAATGGCCCTTCAGTTTTACTGGCACTAAAATCAATGAATGGGACTCAGTTTACTCTTTTAGTTCACGAAAGTCTTTCTCAACATTAATTTTTTTATTCTTGTTTTGCACCCTCTTTGATTTCTAGTTTATTCATTTACTTTTCCTTGTGAAATTTTTCATTTTGTATATTCCAATCTGCACATATAGACAAACTGTTTCCAGGTAATTTATTGTACAAATAATGTCATGTAAAACTAAATGACCACCTATTTATAGCACAGATAACATACCTTGGATGACTGTATTAATCTAGAGTACACACGTACTACAAGTGATGCAGAAAATATTTATATCCATCTGCATGCTTAACTCGTATTTCTGAAATGAATATCCTTCCAGTGGTAAGTCCAACTGCTGTATAACTAACAAAAAAACTCATGTATTGAAATGCTTAGGCACAAATGTGTGAGTTAAGAGCATTATAATAGCCTTAACTAAGCTTTCTTGAGCTTTGTGGCGTTGAGCCTTATCTTGAAGATAACTTTAGTATAGATTTATTGCATTTATTATTTCTAACGTAATCAAAGGTAACACTTATTCCTAGTTTGAGTAAATTTAACATTTCCTAGCTCTGATGGCTTTTAGACACATTTCTGACATTATTTCTTCTGTTGCACTGGAACTTTTTGTTATTTGTTTTGTTGCTAATTTTCTTGTTTATAAATGGGCAAGCCTCACCCAGGAGGCTAACTAGTTGTAGGTAACAAATAATTACCCCCATTAATTCAACATATTTCCTTCCAAGCTATCAAAATATTGCAATATTCTAGAGTAATGCCCCCATGGTCCTCCACTTCTCATTTTCACTGGTGTAAATACGGAATAACTCTGCTGAAGTCAGTGGAGTTGCATGGATGTAAAATTGAGGTATACTTTTTATAAGTAGGGCTTCCCAAAGCATCTGCAGTCCCTGCAATTCAATTCCTAAGGTTCCCTCATGGATTCCATGGGGTTCACAACTACATGGCGGTGCACGTAGAGTGACGTTGTTAAGTACCATTTTGCTGGGTTTTTCTAGATTAGGAAGCTTTGTCATATTGGAACCCTTTCCAATAGCTCAGCGTCTTTGTGAGTGAGATAGCAAGAAGTTCCCCAAGGCCTGTAGTATTGATGATTGTATGGGACCCACATGACCTTGCTCACTAGCTCTGTTTATAAGGCAAGCAACAAATTTAGAGGCTGCGTGTGACCTACACAGCAAAAATCCTCAGCATGACCACATCTTCTGCATCTTTCTTTACATGCTTAGCTGCTCTTCTTGATAGAGAACCTGAGGTTGGCCTTAGCCAATACTGGTCCTCTGGGATTCATTGTCCATTATACCTGCCCAGGATCAGGTTTATGATTGAGACTAAGGGTTTATCTATACTGGATAGTTTTGCTGCTTTAGCAAGACCAGAATAGTTAAAGCAGCAAAACCTGCCTTGTGTGGATATACAGCTTATTGTGGTTCAGGAAGAATAAGCTACACTGGTATAAGGCACCTTGTCCTTTATACCAGTATAACTGGATCAACACTAGATGGCTTTTGCATGTAGTGTTATAATTATATCTGTAAAAACCCACCCCCTCAACCAACATAGTTATTGCTATAATTTTTGGAGTGCAGAGCAGCCCTAGGGATTTCTGCAGCTCTTAAGGCTGAGCCAGCAATCGGAGAAGACTTTCAGTGCTGATTCCGATGACCAGACCTCCCCAATATTAGGGGTTTTGTTTTATACAGGCAACTGTTCCCCCCTCCCCCCAATGTCCTGATTTTTCCCACTTGCTACTTGGTCACCCCAGTGCTGATGCCACAAGCACAGCTGTCAGAAGAGGGGAGGATCAGAGAGAAAAGTCCCCTGCAGGGAGGCCCCAAGTTTTGAGCCATGGCGCTGCCCGGGTACACTGCATGTCTCATGATGCCCTCGGCCTCTTTTTTCAGTCTCAGAGGTGGGGCGGCGGGAAGCAACCGCCCTGTCATGCCCAGCAGCTTGGCCTCCTCCAGGGCTGTGGGCACCCGGTGGCGGGCGAGGGGCGGGTAAGCGGGGCGCCCCCGGAGGATGGGCGCACGGGGTCCGCCCGGGGGAGGAGGGTGCTGCCTGGCAGGGCGGGCTCTAGGACCCGGTGGGCTCCTGCGGCGGTTTCCCGGGGAGTCGGCTGCCGATGTACGTGGTGCCGCGCGGCTGACTCGGCTCCATTAGTAGCGGCCTGGCGGGGAGCCGCGCGCCTGGCCCGGAAGGATGCGGGCGGAGGGGGGCCCGCGCGAGGAGGGCCTGGAGCGGTTCACCAGCCCGGGCAAGGGCCGGGGGCTGCGGGCCCGGCAGCGCTTCGCCCCGGGGGAGCTGCTCTTCAGCTGCCCGGCCTACACCTGCGTGCTGACCGTCAGCGAGCGGGGCAACCACTGCGAGTGCTGCTTCGCCAGGTACCGACCGGCCCGGCTCGGCGCCGGACAGCGGCTCCCCGCGGGTCCTAGCACCGCCCGCCTGCTGTGGGGCCGCGGCAGTGCCCGGCCGAGCGGGGGCTGGGCACGCCTGGGCCCGAGAGGGGGTTGGTGGGGAGCGGGGCTATCTCCAGGATGGGTTGGGCTTGGGGAGGGAGGTTAGAAGTGAAGGGTGGATGGATCTTGTGAACAGACTGAGCCTGGGCGGGGCAGGGGAGGTGAGATCCCCAGAACACGTGGGTTTCTAGTGGTAAGAGAGGATGGGTGGAGTCCAGCTGTGGGGGGTGTTGGCCTACACTAGTGGTTTTCAACCTTTTTGTTTTTCTTCATTTGTGGCTCCCTAAAAATTTCAAATGGAGGTGCTGACTCCTAGTTTGTGGACCCCCCCCCCCCCCCCAGTCAGCAGACCCCAAGTTGAAAACCACTGTTCTATGGTAGTGACAATCTTTCACAGAGGCCTTTGATGTAGATGTTGAACCCCCAGGGGTCTGTGGACCACAGGTTGACAATTACTGCTTTAGATTAGGCCTCTGGGGGTGACTTGGTTTCAATCCTGTGCCTTGCCATAGGCTTCCTGTGTTACCACGAACAACTCACTTATTCTCTCTCTCTGCTTCCTTTTCCCATCTGTAAAATGGGAATAGTATTTTCCTATTTCACATGGATGAATTAGGGTTGCCAACCCTCCAGCATTGTCCTGGAGGCACTAGGAATTAAAGATTAATCTTTAATTACAGATAATGTCATATGATGAAACTTCACTGGAATTTATCCAACCAAATTTGGCAACCATATTTGGCATAAATATGTTAAAGGCTAAAGCACTCATATATTAGGGTAAAGGGGGGGCTCTATATCTTAGATAGCAGGGGCATCGGTGAATACTGCTGCATCCATGATTGGCATTGCCAAGGGCTTTTACATTGCTGAGACACTTTCCCCAGCCTTTCATTCTCTCAGATTTTCTCTCCCTCAAGTCTATACTCATCTGAAGATCCATTGACATCCAAGTTTGTCATTATTACACTGTAATTTGATCTTTATGTCCCGATTTTACTCCCTCCTTTTTATTAATTAATCGTGGAGGTGAGCACCACAGACCTATAAATACATTCATAAAATAATTCCAAATATGGGCTACAACTTCCTGTGGACTCCAGGATCCTCCTTTAAAAAGTTTTCCTTTTTACAGAATTGTTTCTTTCTTTGTATAAACTTTATATGGGTCTTTGAGTACAGCACTGTTACTAAACTTCTTCCTTAAAACTGTTTTTCTTTCAGTTCCATGTTCAATTCTGTGTAGGTTGTTCTATCGTGCTCATCACCATAGTATCTGAGCACCTTTCAGAAATGCATTAACTAAATGACTAACATCTGCTCTGTATGTTTGTTCCTTCAAGTGTCCCAAAAAAGTGTCCCATTTCCTCTTGAGAATATTCTCATACTCTGTGGCATGATTCTGAAAACTCTTAGGCTGAGGAATAACTACTCATGTGAATAATTGTATTGCATTCAGTGTGACTAAAGTTACATGCATGCCTAAGTCTTTACAGATCAGGGCCTGTACAGTAACTCCCCACTTAACTTCCTCTCGCTTAACATTGTTTCGATCTTATGTCCCTTCTCAATTACAGAAGATGCTCCATTTAAAGTTGTGCAGTGCTTCACTATAACGTCGTTTGGCTGCCTGCTTTGTCCACAGCTCGCACCCCCCCATCAGCTCCTCTGTGCCGCGCCCCCACCCCCCAGCCCTCCTGCCCGCAGGCAGACCCTGGGGATCAGTGCCTTCCCCCTCCTCCCCCCGCCTCCTGCCCACAGCAATCAGCTGGCTTGCGGCATTGGGGGGGGGGGAGCGAGGACTCAGCACACAGGTTCCCCCTCCCTCCCCTACCTCCTGAACTCTGCAAACCAGCTGATTGCTGTGGGCAGGAGGCAGGGGAGGGAGGGGGGCGCCTGTGCGCCAAGTCCTCCCTCCTCCCCCCTCCCTACTGCCCCCTGAACGTTGCAAGCCAGCTGATTGCCACGGGCAGGAGATTGAGGGGGGAGGAGTGAGGACGTGGCCCACTTCCCCCCCTCCCTCCCCTGCCTCCTGCCCGCGGCAATAAGCTGGCTTGTGGTGTTCAGGAGGCAGGGGAGGAGGGGGAGCCTGCGCGGCACATCCTCGCTCCTCCCCCTGCCTCTGAACGCTGCAAGCCAGCTGATTGCCATGGGCATGAGGCGGGAGAGGAGCGAGGATACGGTGTGCAGAGTAAAGGGAGGGGGGGAGAAGAGGCAGGTTAAGGGTGGGGGCTTGGGGGAAGGTGTGGCGTGGGCGGGCCGAGGGTTGAGCCCCCTGCCCCTGGTGCTTGCAGAGTAGGGGAAGCTGCCGCTGCTGCTGCGCAACGTGCTTCTCCTAGCCTAGAGCACCTTCAGCCTCCTTGCCTGCCTCATTGTCTCCAGTGCCAGTGGGCTGTGCCTGTGTAGGGTAAGGCGGGGGCCACCTCCCAACTATAGTACTGAACTGTACGACCAAAAAAAAAATTCCCTGGAACCTAACCCCTCCATTTACATTCGTTCTTATGGGGAAATTGGATTCGCTTAACATCATTTCACTTAGTCGCATTTTTCAGGAACTTTAGAATGTATCTAACCAAATGTTGCTCAAACAAACATTCACCAAACTTCACCTGTTCGGCAAGATGTAGTTAAACGTGTACTTTTCATGGGTCTTCTCTGTTCTCTGGCCGATGCCTTTCAATCTCCATGCTTCCTAAACCGTATTTGAAAGGACACCATTAAGTTGAAACTGTCGATTTCAGCAAAATTAACTAAAATACTTTTGGTGAAGTTGACCCAGATCCCGGCACATTTTTTTTTTTTAAATTTAGGCAGTTTGTTTGTTTTTAAATGTTTCCCTCCTCTATTGCTTTTGGGGGGGGGGAGCCTTTCCCACAGCCAAACACTCAAATAGGTGGAAACTGATTATACATGGGGGAAACAGTAAAACTGATCTGCAGAGTGCTATCAGATACACAAAGCTAATGAACTAAAATATATAGAGGAAATGCTAATGACTTTTAGATATAGTACTCTTAAAGGTTACTCAATAGTAGGCATACAGTTTTCAGATGGAAATTTTTTTATTGATGGTGGTGACCTTTAAACCTCAACAACTTTTTTTTGGGGGGAGGGGGGTAATGGAGGGAATACAGTGCACCTTGCAGCAGAATGAGGACTTCCCTATGGTATTTGCTGTGTTATGGATGTATACAAATGAAAAGGGACTGTGGAGGGTTGAGGGAAACTTTCATAATACATTGAGCGCAGAGCAGATGCTGTACTCAGCATTCAGACACTTGATAACAGGATACTGAACAAAATGTTTAAAATGTTGTGTGTTTAGATTTCAGAGGGCTTGTTGATTAATAAGAACATTTTCAACCACACAAAAACTATTAGATAGACAAGCAATAGAACTAAAACATTAGGACGCAAAAGATATACATCTCTACTCCAATATAACACGAATCTGGATATAACGCGGTAAAGCAGTGCTCCGGGTGGGTGGGGCTGCGCACTCCAGCGGATCAAAGCAAGTTCGATATAACGCAGTAAGATTTTTTGGCTCCTGAGGACAGTGTTATATCAGGGTAGAGGTGTATATCCAGGATTAAATCAATCAAGCAACCAATACTTAGAGAAGAAGGAAAAGCAATATATCAGTGTGTGGGATGTAATTACAAAGTAGCAGCATAGAATAACATGTTTCTGAAACTGTGGCTTGATTAGGATAGTAAAGTCTTTTACATAATAACAGCTATTAGGAAAACTTGCATTTGAAATGCTAAATAAATAAAACAAAAATAAATAGACTAGGTTCAAGCTGTAACCAGAATATTCTGGACAGAAGGTCATTTGATTAGGGAAATACTGTGTATTGTGCAAAACTATTTAAAAATAAGTGCATTCCTGTCGCCCAGAGCATATTCACTAAGTCATGAGTGTATGTCAAAGCTATGGGGTATAGCCTCCCTATTAAATTCACTATTAGAAGATAGATATAACTTCTGTTTTATGTTTTTAAGGAAAGAAGGATTGTCCAAGTGTGGAAGATGTAAACAGGCATTTTACTGCAATGTGGAATGTCAGGTATGTGTTACAACAACTTGTGAGGAGGGTAAGGGTTCACTAACGCAGTAAGCTGCACGTATCATTAGTTTAGTACAGCACTGACAGGCTGTAATCACATCTACTGTTAAACTGGTCAGTTTCAGAATCCCACAGATGCTGAGAATGGAGTTGTGTCTTGGACAATTACAGGATTTAGACATGTCCGTATTAAGTCATTCAAGATGGGCTATGCTGGGACATGGTATTACTGAGACATTTGATTAGTACAGCCTACCAGCCCACTAATTACTTCAGTAACCAGCCTACTTTAAATATACTCAGATTTAACGTTAGTCCCCTAAACTGGTGAAGAAGTCCCTGTCTAGCTGAAATATCAAAAATAAATATCTGAGTTAGCTTTTTCAAAATCTGTTGCAAGTGTTACTGTTGATGATGATAATAATAGTGTATATTAGTTTAGAAACCTACTGTGCTTCTTCTCTTAGTCTTCAAAAAAGAACGAGATAGGTTCCTGGAGGATAGGTCCATCAATGGCTATTAGCCAGGATGGGCAGGGATGGTGTCCCTAGTCTCTGTTTGCAAGAGGCTGGGAATGGGTGACAGGGGATGGATCACTTGATGATTACGTGTTCATTCCCTCTGGGGCACCTGGTTTTGGCCACTGTCGGAAGACAGGATATTGGGCTAGATGGACCTTTGGTCTGACCCAGTATGGCCACTCTTATGTTCTTATATTCTCACACTTCTACTAAGAGGCAGAGATAACCAGAGTGGCCATTCTCTGAATTTCATGTTATGGAGCTTTAATATGCTTTAAAGTAGAATAGAATGAAGGACTGGTTCATTGAAAAACACCCCAGTTCAATTATAATTCTATTTTTTCTTTTGTTATGGAGGGAGAGCTTGTTCTTATCTAATTCACTGAATCTAGCCAATCCAGTATCCTGCCTTTGCATGCTGTCAGCTTGACCTAAAGTAACCATGCGCCTTATGTTTCCCTTAGTAGTCATCGTCCCCTCACCCCCAGAGGGCCGGTTTCTGATACCTTACTCACGTCAGTAGGACTGTTTGTGGAATAAGGCATTACCCAATGTGAGTAAGGGTCCAGAGTTAGGTACTAATCAATGTGAGTAATGGGCAGCAGGATCTGGTCTCCTTTGATTTTCTTTCATCTGCAAAGGACAGTGGACAAGGGTATATTTGCCTATTAGCTTTGTTTCATGCCCCCCCCCCTTTCGCTTTCTTTATTTCCATTATTTATATAGGATGGAAAGATCCCTGGGAGGTGGTAATATGACCAGACTTGTTCATGACAACATCTGGGAGGCGATTCATAGACTCTAGGACTGGAAGGGACCTCGAGAGGTCATCGAGTCCAGTCCCTTGCCCTCATGGCAGGACCAAATACTGTCTAGACCATTCCGGATAGACATTTATCTAACCTACTCTTAAATAATCTCCAGAGGTGGAGATTCCACAATCTCCCTAAGCAGTTTATTCCAATGTTTAACCACCTTGACAGTTAGGAACTTTTTCCTAATGTCCAACCTAAACCTCCCTTGCTGCAGTTTAAGCCCATTGCTTCTTGTTCTATCCTTAGAAGTTAAGGTGAACAAGTTTTCTCCCACCTCCTTATGACACCCTTTTAGATACGTGAAAACTGCTGTCATGTCCCCTCTGTCTTCTCTTTTCCAAACTAAACAAACCCAATTCTTTCAACCTTCCTTCATAGGTCATGTTCTCTAGACCTTGAATCATTCTTGTTGCTCTTCTCTGGACCCTCTCCAATTTCTCCACATCTTTCTTGAAATGCGGTGCCCAGAACTGGACACAATACTCCAGCTGAGGCCTAACCAGCACAGAGTAGAGTGGAAGAACGACTTCTCGTGTCTTTCTTACAACACACCTGTTAATGCAGATGAACTATCCCTCTTCAGATCAGGCTCCCCTCTCCCCCCGCCCCATATTTTAGTGTGCGGGAGTAAAAATCTTCAAATGGCCTCCTACTTTTGAGTCACAAGCTGGTTTGGAAAGCTTTTAGCAAAGGCAGCTTAAAAATGTAAATACTGATATTGGCTTACATAAGAGGTTGGAGGAGATTGTCAGGAAAGTAGTTGCATAGAGCAGAAAGTGAAAGCTTCGTGAAATTAGCATCTTTAAGGATCCAGGTGAAAGTCCTGCAAAAGCTTAATAGGAAGCCTAGGTAAATCCTCTGACAACCCATAATCTCATCATGAGAAGCACTTGCACTTAGTTGTAAGAAGTGCATGCTGGGAGACATTGTTTCAAACCAACCCTGTACAGTTCATGTGAGAGAATCCAATAATTTTTGCAATAAAATTGCTTTGTGGTCTATAACATCTTCCATCTGAGAATCTGTTTCTTCACAAACAAGGAAATAAGCTCCTGTGAAGTAGATAATGGCTATTGTTGCCATTTTACAGATGGATTAATTAAGGTAAAGAGAAGTTAAACAACTTGGCCCAGATCAAACAGCAAGTGCACATCGGAGGCAGTAGTAGGACCTATATCTCCTGACGTTGAGTCATTTGCGTTATCCACAAGTCCATCCTCTGCCTTCCAGTATTCTGGAATCTACACTCCAGACTTGAGGAGCCTTATAGAATAGGAGCTGGTTCCTCTCCTCCCTTACACATTGGCCCCCCAAGAACAGGTATTAATGTATTGTAGATCTCTCATTATTTTTTACAGTGTGAGGTAGTGTTTGTATCTTGCTATCTCTAATGTTTTTAAAGGACCAGAACACCCTTTATTATGATGAAATGTCCTTCCAAGAGAAAAAGTCCTCTCACCATCCATTCAGGAAGACAGAACATCCTGAAAACTTCAGGAGACAACATTTAGCAGAAGAGCTGTTTGTGTGCTAAGCTAATGATAATTAAAACCCTTCCTACATATGTATACATAATGCTTTGTATATAAAATCATTCAGTAGTGTTTCAATGTCTTGAGTGTAGTGTGATGTGCCCCAGCATTGGCTCTTTCTTCATCACTACATGTGAAATGCTTAGGGCTTCTTGCTCTCTCGGCATAAATCTATCTTCAGTGTTTTGGATCCTTCTGAATCACTCAGATGAAATTTAGGAACGTTGCTGGGATTCAATTCTTCTGACATTCTTTCAACGTTATCTTCAAGCACAACATTCTTTAGAAACCGGTCCCCACTGACTGTATATGCTGCACAGACAATCTACATCACATCTTCATCCTTGTCTTGTTCAAAGGCACTTTTCACCAATTCAGCAATTCTCTGTCAAAGCTGAGAAGGACATCTGTGCCTTGATATTGAACTTGTAACAGTGGGGTGTACAGTAAATGTTTCCCTTTCAGCTTCCATGGATGTGGGACCTCATGCTTTGGCTTTCTTCATACCAAACTGATGAAAGTCTGGAGCTGCACTTAAGAGCTTTCTTATAGCATTGTTCATTTGATATTTTTAGTACTCTATGAATCCACACCCATTTGCCCAATTGAACTAAAAATTGCCCTTGCCAACAAGAACCTGGTATAGATACAATGCTATAAACATAATCTGAAAATCACTCAGTCTGACAGCTGTTTGTCACATTCGGTGTACTATGTGGGACATGAAATCAATTTCACTTCAATTCACACTCCCCTTTCTAAAACAGTTTAAAACATAAGAACGGCCATATTGGGTCAGACCAATGGTCCATCTAGCCCAGTTCCTGTCTTCTGACAGTGGCCAATGCCAGCTGCTTCAGAGGGAATGAACAGAACAGGGCAAATCACAGGGAGTGATCCATCCCCTGTTGTCCAGTCCCAGCATCTGACAATCAGAGGCCTAAGGACACCCAGAGTGTAGGGTTGCATCCCTGACCAACTTGGCTAATGGACCTATCCTCCATGAATTTATCTAGTTCTTTTTTTAATGCAGTTATACTTTTGGCACTCGTAACATCCCCTGATGACAAGTTCCCCAGATTGACTCTGTGTTGTATGAAGAAGTAAAGTACTTCCTTATGTTTGATTTAAACCTACTGCCTATGAATTTTATTGGGTGACTCCTGTTTCTTCCTGTATGTGAAGGAGTAAATAATACTTTTTCTCAACACCATTCATAATTTTATAAACCTCTACCATACCTCCCCTCCATACCAATCATCTCTGTTTTCCAAGATGGACAGTCCCAGTCTTTTAATCTTTCCTCATATGGAAGCTGTTCCATAACTCCAATCGTTCAGTTATCCTTCTCTGGACTTTGTCCAGTTCTAATATATCTTTTTTTTGAGATGGGATGACCAGAACTGCATGCAATGTTCAAGGTGTGGGTGTACCATGGATTTATATAAAGGCATTTTGATATTTACAGTACAGACCCGTTTACATGTGACCTGTTTACATACGAATCCACTTAAAGCGCGGTAGCGTCATGCTCCCAGTGCTACCTATTTAACACGCGAGACTCATTAACACGCGGTACAGGGACTTGCTATGGAGCACTACAGATTCGCTCATTAACTCACTGACATAGAAATCGACAGGAAGTGCAGAGCGGAAATGTGTTGTATGTCTTTACCATCACGCACGCTTAGTCATTGTCACGCTAGAGAGATATATAATATATACAGTAGTACTGTAGTTGTATAGTAATACAGTATATATACTACATTAGAAAATGTTAACCGTAGGCATAATATAATGGCAGAGGGCAAGCATCAGCGTTCCTACACTGTAGAAGACAAGCTAGCTGCAATAGGTCGAGTAAATAGTGGAGAAACCCAGGCCAAAGTTTCAAAAGATATTGGGATTGCCGAATCTACTCTCTGATGATGGCTAAAAAACAAATCTAAACTGAATGGCTTTGTACAAAATATTGATTCTGCTGCGGGGCTTAAGTGAAAACATGTGCTTTGTTCAGCAGAACCCACAATAGACAAAGCCATGCGCACATGGTTTGCTCAGGAAAGGCTGCAAGGAATGCCACTAAGTGGGCCAATTCTTCAAGCCCAAGCGACAAAATTTGGAAATTTAACGGGGATGAATCATTCCAAGCCAGCGAGGGGTCTCTAAGTCATTTTAAAAAGCATCATAGCATAGCGCAGGTGTAGATTTCTGGAGAAAGCCGATGATTCAGCCGCAAACGCATTTCCCACCGAGTTAAAATCTATTGTACAAAATGAAGAGTACCACGAAGAACAACTTTATAATTGTGATGAAACCGCTTTATTTGCAAAACTGCTACCTGATAAGACTTTAGCCTTTAATCACGAGACACAGAAAACAGCTGGATTTAAAAAGATAAAAGATCGTCTGACTCTTCTTTTTTGTAGTAATAAGACAGGCAGCCATAAGCTTACTCCTCTTCTCATTGGCTGCTTTCATAACCCTCACTGCTTTAATCACCTCAGCAGAGTCAAACTACCAGTAATATACGCTAACAGCAAAAATGCTTGGATGACGAGACACATTTTTGACGACTGGTTCCACAACAGCTTTGTTCCAGCTGTTCGTAAGCATCTGTGTTAATTACAAAACAATTTCTATGGTTACTCAATCCATAATTCTGAAAAACTTATCCAAAACCTTTTGTTTGCTATTTTAAACTTGCATACAGACTAATGTATTATCGTAATTCATATATCTCATGCAATGTATTGTATTTTCCTAATAAAACAAGTTATTTTTTATATATTTGAATGATGCAAAAGTAGGGCAAAAATCAGGGGGGGAAAAAGATGAAATTCAATGCAATAAGTGCAGTGTAATGCACACTGGAAAGCATAATCCCACTTCTATATACAAAATTAGCTGTTACCACTCAAGAAAGATCTTGGAGTACAATTTTGGGCAACACAGCCACACAGCCTCAGAAAGTGGGGATCAAAGATGATTTTAAACAATTTTTATCTCTTCCCTTTCCTGATCCCAGCCCATCCAGGTCCCGGTACTGCAATTTAGGGTAACCTCATGGCTCCTCTAAACTACACCCAGCTGCCCAGAGCTCCAAGGGGCTATTTTGACAGCCAGGTATCACCAGAGCACAGTGACCTGGCTATTCCCTGTTTTCTGTCCATGCCTCCACTCCAGGGGCCAAGTGGCAAGGGTCCACTGAACCAGCCTTGTGCCACCTGGACATTCCTATTAGTAAGGGGAATGCTGAGGAGGTGGATTTAAGTCCAATATAACTTTGGAATGTTTCTGTTATGTTCAAATTTCATTTAAGTGAACATGCCTCTGGGCTGGGAAAGGAGAGTGAAAGGAGACTTACAATCCTTGAGTTATCAAAATTACTATGGATATAGTGAGAACTGATCAGGAGCTCCTATCTTACCCTTCCCTTTAATATGAGAACAAGGGGACACTTGATGGAAGTTTAAGGCAGTAGGTTTAAAATAAAGGGAAATGCTACCGTAATTTATATACATTGTAAAGTCCATGTGTGGTCTTCACTCTCAGGAGATCATTTTGAAAATACTTTTTAAAAGGATTAGGTGATTTGTGTACATTTAGTTGGGCAGTTCCTAGAGTCCTTACTTGAGACATATTCACATTGGTTTTAATGAGAGTTTTGACTGAGTAAAAACGTCAGGATTTGGCCCATTGTTGATAAAAGACCAAATGTTCCCCTCTGCTTCCAAGAGGGGAGGGTAGCAAAAAAAGCACTGGACTTGGGGTAGAACTGGGAGAGGTGTAGGGAGAAGGGTTCCACTGTAGTACTCTGTGGTCATGGAGGTGTGAGGCATTCAGGTAGATATCCTGGGCTTCTGAACAGATCACCTGAGATCTGCAGGTTTTTAGATCAAGCACCACTCTGATGGAAT
This sequence comes from Malaclemys terrapin pileata, assembly GCF_027887155.1. NCBI lineage: Eukaryota > Metazoa > Chordata > Testudines > Emydidae > Malaclemys > Malaclemys terrapin. Next base: position 45,285,805 of record NC_071507.1, on the reverse strand, counting down.
GCTCAAACAAGCTGTATCTACTTCTGAGATTTCCTGTCTCCCACATGTGAATAACCAGCGTTGAGTCCATATTTATCCAAGTTATTAAGTCAAAGTATTTTGTGTGGCAGCTGTACAAGCTAAGGCTGCACTCATGGTAATCAAATCTCATTCCTTGCATAGAGAAGCTACCTTACTGGTCAAACTGTTAGAAGTGTTAGTATATGGAAGTTTTTGCTTCTCAGTCTCTTGTCCCTGTCAGCTCAGGACTCATTTAATTTAGGTTGTGACTAGCTCCACCTGGATCTCTCATGTTATTTCTGCTAATATTGCCCCATTGTCCCCTTTGCCCTACCAGCCTCACTATCCCCTTCATTTCTCAGTCCCACTCTCATGTTCATGTCTCCTTCCATGTTGCTCCATGTGCCTGGAATGATCTTCGCTTCCGGTGGGCCACTCCCTCACCCTTTCCTCATTGAAATCTGTCATAAAAAGACTCACTTCTTCTGGGAGTCCTTCAAACGCTAACCCATGTCAATCTCGTATCCTCTCCAGCCCAACATTTTGTAAATGGGGACGAGAGGGAAAGAAGACACAAGAGCTTGAACCTGAATCACGTATCACTGGGTGAAGCACTTCAGGGCCATATTGCAATACCTTTACTCAAGCTCAACAGTAACATACACCACAAGTAGTCCCACTGAAATCAGTGGGATTCTTTGTGGGGGCAGGAGCACTGCCCAACCCAAGTATCAGTGGTAGAATCAGGCTCTAAGTGTTTGCATGATTGGGCTCCATTAACCCTTTCACTGGCTTTCCCAGGACCTTTTTGTCTTATCTGTGTATCTGTATTCTAGACTCTCTAAGCTCCACTGGACAGAGACTATTTTTATTTGTGTCTTCTTTTGTACCAACAAAGCACATCACTGCCATTTAACAAACGATAGTAATTTTACATGGGACTGAACAATGTTTCCCTTTGGGCTTGTATTGAGTACTGTTTTTTTTGTAGTATGCTGCACTAGTCTAGTCTTCAGGCAAATAATCCAGTAGTCCTAGCTGATGCAATCGTTTTGAAGAACTTGGTGGAGGAAGTTACTTTTCCACTCTCTTTGATGTGGAAAACACAAGGCTTAGCAAACTTCCTTTCCAAAAGTGTTGTCACTCTGCCTTAAATGAGGGGAAAAATACAGGAGACATAATGAAAATAGGAAAAAAAAATCATGAATACAGCACTGGGGATTCAGCTAGAACAATGATACCCGCTATAATTCAAACCACTCAGAGAAAACGTGGAAAAGAATGCTAAATGCAATCCTGCTGTGATTGCAGAGAAGGGCTCTCTGAGTGTTTTTATACCAGGTATTACTCAGTCATCACTGTTCTCTATTCCTGCAATGTTTCAGGCTTTTATCTTGCTTTGCACAATCCAGCCGTATCTTGTCCCTTTAACCTCCCTACTAGTTCACATAACTCAGTATGAGTCTGCCTGAGGAAAGATTTTAATTAACAATGCTTAGAGAATAAAGGAAACAAATGCATTTTGAAAACATTATTTTGAGACAGGCATATAATTTTGTATCTTGGCTTTGTTTTTCAAGTATTCTTATTAATTAAACAGTATATGTGAACATAAGTCTGTATTAAAAAAAATGTAGGGTCTGATCTTACACTTCTTCTTGCACACCCAAAACTCATCAAATTGAAGTCAGTGGGAGTTTTGGATGTGCAAAGAATGAAGGACTGGGTCCTCATTGTGTAATTCTTGAACACACAGGCTAAAGACTAAGGGCCCATAGAAATTTTCCAACCATCTCTCAAGTGCATAGGAATTCAGTATTTCCAAGGACAAATTTTGCAATGTGACTGCTGCATCAGTGGGAGCATCCAAGATATTTTTTTAAATGATATGACTAAAATGTAAAATACTTTAAAATTCTACATTGTTGTCGCCTCTTAGAACGGTCAGACCTTGGGGTTGCTTCACGTAGGCTACATGTAAAATCTCAATTTTGGATTTGAAAAAAAGAAACCAAGGGCAATGGGCCTAACTTGGCAAGGTGCTGAGCACCTTTCACAATCCGTTGAACCTCCAGTGTGAGTTGAGGGCCTTTGTTCCCTCCCACGGCGAGTCCCTAAAATTTATCTCAGTGTATGGGGCAATTACAAATGGCCATTTCCAATGGAAACTCCTGAGGCATCAAGATGAGACAGTGGGTCTGACTTTTATTTTGGTATATAAAGCCTTAAATAGCCATGGGTCAGTCTACCTGAGGGACATTGAGTTGCTCCAAATCCTATCATGGCACTTGAGGGTGGTGATGATGGTCCCCATGCTGGAATTTTTCAAGGGTGATGTGCAGGGTTGTGACTTTGGAGTATGTGTCAGAGTGAAACCTTAGTATCCCTCTAGGGGCAGCCAAAGGCTTCTATGTTCTCACTTTAGCTCAGTGATAAATTTGTGGGACTTGTTATGGTATGCTCCCCTGTCTTTTCTCCTCTCCACCCCACACCTTCCTTGGCTCAGGTGTTTTATTTGAGGATAGAGATTGATTGCCTCTTAAGTATTAAGGGACAAATGCATAAATGTAACCCATTGTGTGGGTTTTTACCACTTCATATGTCCTGTGGGCATGAATGTTAGAACTATATGATATAAAATTGAACATTGATTTATGTTCTAAATATACAAATAAGGTGAAATACACTCCAGTCCAGGAGAGGCCTGAACCACAGCCTGTGTATCACTTAAATCTGTTAATGTGGATCTCTTTGTGCAGGCCTTAATGACCTGCATCCATTTCATCCATAGAGTGTTCAGGAAAGTCTCATACACCCGAGAACAGCTGTTCATAACTTTGCTTGATTGCAAAAAATTAATTACATGAAATGTTTTACTGTATTTAAGGGAAGTATGTAACATTAAATTTTAACTAAAGGGTGTTTGTCCTCTTTCAGCCACTAATCTTGCTACTACTGCATTGGAGAGCCCCAGGCGTATTCTATTACACTTTGCTAACTAACAAAATAAATCTGAAGAATCTATTCAATAGGTCTGATTCTGATCTTATATACACTGTCTTTATATTGATGCAAACTCATAGATTTCAGAGGACTTACTCCTGATTTATACCAGGGTCATATCTGAATCGGGGCCAATGTATTTATTAAATGGAAATTGAACCCAGTCTAACCATTAAGCGAGAACCTATTCTCCCCTTCCATGCTTGTTCTGAACAATAAGGATTGATTTAGAAACAGCGTTTCATGTTTGTTTCTTCAGAGTTTATATTTTATTTCCACCAAATAAATGAAGATAGGATGACCTTGACTCATCCTTGGCGAGCATGTTTAAAAAGAAAAAGACAGCTTTGTCCCTTAAAAATTACTCCAGCTTTTGTTCCGATTTAGCAAGTATCATTTTATTTTTCTAAAGGAAACACATTTCACTTGACCTCCAGGTTCTGGTGGGACTTGCTGCATCCTCTTTTTTTCATCTCTTATTCTACTGTGCTTCTTTTTTTTTTTAACCTTCCAGAAAGCAGATTGGGCTATGCACAAGCTGGAATGTTCTGCTATGTGTGTTTTTGGGCAGAACTGGAATCCCTCAGAGACTGTGAGACTGACGGCGAGGATTCTTGCCAAACAGGTGAGCAGAACGCAAGACTTTGTCTGCTTTCAAAGGGGGGGGGGTGGAGGCGAGGAGCCGGAAGAGCAGAAAAATGAAAATTTGACCTACAGTAACTGTCCCAGCTTCGTGTTAGTTTCCTGTATACAGATTGGCTGCAGTGCTGAGTGTGAGCAGCTGAAAAAACTGACGGCTGAAATGGCTAAGACGGCATAACGTCCAGTTGGATGTTCTGAGAGGTGTTAAGCTGATGTCCTAGTAGAACCAGTGCAGTGTGGGCTCAAGAAGTCAGTGCATAGCATCAAGGCCAAAGTAGCATAAATGAGAGGGGGATCAGACTCAGTGTTTGTGGTTAAGTTGATGGATGCCACACGTGGTATCTGTTGGCAAACACCGGCTTTTTAATGGCAGCCACTTTTGTTAGACTTGTGTGAAACAGAACTTCCTTCAGATTGTACTGTATAGCATTGTATAGTTATAGCACCGTTCACTCTGTAAGCACCCCATAAGTCCTGATTCTCTTCTCATTCAGACAGATGCATATAGTTACATAAGAGCGGCCACACTGGGTCAGACCAATGGTCCATCTAGCCCAGTATCCTGTCTCTGACAGTGGCCAATGCCAGCTGCTTCAGAGGGAATGAACAGAACAGGTAATTGAGTGATCCAATTAGAATGAATGGAGTGACCCTGATGTAAAACCAGTGTTGGAGGAAGGAAAATCAGTCCCTTCGTCTTTGGAAAGAGAAGGATTATTTATAGGAAGATACTACGCTAGTGTGCTTGCTCTGATGTTGCATTATTAACTCCATCTGTAATATTCCTTGGAATGCAGAATTTGTGATAGTGGGAAGGGCATAGCAGAAGTGTTTGCAAGGAAGAGATTGGACCTGTAAGTTTCAAGGTTATTACACTGTGTATTTTTGCAAAGCTCTAAATGCTCTCTGCAAAAACAAATCCTCTTTGAAGCACATTTGTATGATCGAGGTCTGCGTATATGACAAGGGCAACCCGGATACTGTATATAGAGAGGATTTTGATGGCCTGCTGGGAAGGTAGCCTGCATATTCCCTCTGTGCCTGTGTGTGTGGGTTTAGTTTTTTTAATTAAAGCACAGTCTAGTGGTGATCCACAAACAAAATTAGATGTTTAATGATTAAAAGTCATTGGAATAAATTTGTGCTTGAGGGAGGGGAGAACCTACATGTCATATAAAAGCTAAATATGCAAACCATAGTCCCTGAACCTCAGCTGCTGGGCCACCTGCAAAGCCATATATAATGGCCAGGATTACAAAGAAGTGGCCTTAGGCCAACAATAGAGCACTGCTTTTGAACTCTGTCAACAGTGAGTTTATTCACTTTCCTCAAAGCGAAGCCTGTCTCTTGCCTGCTTTGCTGCTGTTAGTAGCTTTCTGGGTTTCTAGAACAAAGTAAATGACATATTTTAAAATACTGTACTGGTTATGTGTGTATATTTGATTGGAGTCAATTTATGCCTGCTTTATTTGGCACAGCAATATTTTTTTTTTTTTATGGCTTGTAAGGTTAGTCAGTTTGACCAGATCACTGTTCATTGACCTTTATAAAGCCTGAACACAGTGAGAGTTTTATGTTTTTGTTTTATGGGTAAAAACCCTCAATATAAGCGTTGATTGACAAAATATGTGATAGTTTCACTTTTTTTTCGTGTCATTGCAATCTTTTTCTGTTTCTAGAAAACCCACCCTGAAAGAACACAATCAGAAAAATTGCTTGCTGTAAAAGAGTTTGAATCACGTAAGTAGAGAAGACTTGCAGATAACAGGAGCTCTTTTCCATAGTGCATTTAGGAGTTGCTTCATTACCCTTCATCAAAACCTTCTCCAAGCATCTCTGTTATAGAAGGAGGGAGTGAAAAAGAGAACTGCATTTCCAAAATTTTTTGTAATGCTTTAATTTCTTTTTCTGTTGGTAGCTTGGGGGAGTGGGGAAGTGAGGGTGAAACTTTAGACAGATTAATTATGTAGTGTTCATCCATCAGATGGCTTTCCTGGCACTCTGGTGACTTTTCTGAATTGTAATGTTGCAAAATTAAAATAGCTGGTATTGTTACCAGGAGGCATAAAATCAGAGACAGCACAGTTGTTTGATGGTGACAATGACTATGGGGCTAATTGCAGAATCCTCTGGACTGCAGTTCAGTGTCTGTCACTGCCAGTCAAATTTGACATGTTCTCTATGATTGTGTTGAAATTCCATGTCCTGAATGCTCCAAAGTGATCTGAGGAAGGAGAGAAGGCAGTGGCTTGCTTTTATCTGGAAGGTTACTGTTTCCACCCCCGCGCCCTTGAGGCAGTTAGAAATTGAGCAACTGTTAAGAGTAACCGGCCTGGAATAGTCTACATGGCGTTGCAGTGTTGCTCCCTTTCTTGGTATTGATAGTAATAAGGAGAAGCTGATGTGCACATACATTTGAGAGGATGAGGCGATAGTATTGTAGGCTTACATGCCTTTCATCCTGAAGGATTCCCAAACACTTGACAAAGTGCTAGACAAATGCTGTCATTGATGGAGTGAGAGGTGGCAGTTATTTAACCAAGCCCAGCAAGACTACAGGACAGCTTTAGTACAGAAGGTGAATGAGATTGCCTCAACTGGAACTGCCAGGGGGAATGGAATAGGTAAAATGTTGGCATTTGTCCAAGCCAGAGCAGCCTACACAGAGAGGAATTTCGAGGACAAGTTGTCAAACAAGCTAATGGTGGGAACCGAGAGGTGGGTGTTCATAGAGGGTTTTCTGTGGATTCTGCTGAATTTTAGCCTGCGTTAATATAAATATCTTACTCATTTGGAAGCCCAAAAGGGTTGGGGTTTGGGTCAGTGGATGCTTATCCAAACTGTGGCAGTGCCCTCCTAAAGCACTGAGATGCTCTGCCACCACAATTCTGCCCTTCTCCCCCAAAGGCTCCCTTGCTATTTCTGGCTGTCTTGATGAGAAGCCCCCTCTGCTGCCCGTTACCCACCCCCCTTTGGCATCTTCAGCAGTTGCCCCCCGCCCTCACTCTCTTCCCAGGGATGGGTGAGTGAAGAAATGGCATAGGATTTTCATTGGAAGGCTTCATCTTTCTTTCTTACACCTGAGCTCCCCCTAATTCTCATCCTGAAATTGTCCCATTTCAGTGTCCCCACTATTCTGTGTCTCCCCTCAGTTGTCCCCACTCTTACATGTGTCTCCCATTTGTGCCCCTCCTTTTCAGCTCTTTTCCCTGTAGTCTCTCTTCTCACTGCTGTCATATTTTGGGGGGTGCAGAGGGGAATTGTAGCATTACTTTGCTTTGCAGGTGTGACTTGGTACTCCTGCTACTGTGCAGAGTAGGGAGGACGACAGTGGTAACAGCTAGGCACTCCATTCTGCTTCTGTTAGAGTGAGAGCAAAAAGTGTCTCAAGCAGAGAAGGGACTGGGAAAATGCTCAGTCCACAGCCCCCTCGAAATGTCAGATGGCTTAGCTGCCCAGGGTTTTGTCTGGAACCATGAGTGGGACTGGATATAAAATACCAGGACAGGACCAGACAAATATGCCAAGACACCACTGCTGATGCCCCAAGCCTTGCAAATAGTAGAGATCTTCAATGTCTGCAAGTGGTTAGGACCTCTGCTGTTAGAGATCCTGTCTTTTGGATGAGGGGCAGAACAGTCTCTTCTAGTATTCTACTGGGACACTTTCAGTACGGACTAGGACACGTCTACATGGGGAAGGTCTGTCATGTTGGGAAATGTTTCACTAGCATGATACTAAATGTGGCTTAGCACCTTTTGTAGACGGGGCCAAGTAGTGTATAAGAACATATTCACAGCCCTGGTTAACCCTAGGGCTAAGTTAACCATCAGCTAACATGTTTTAAATACTACTGTTCTTGTCCTCAGGGATATTGTGTTTAATCTCTTGTTAATAAAAAAGTATCAGCCAACATTTTCTAACCTCATGCATTTTCCCAGTGTATACACGTGGCCTTGGAAGGAGAAGCAATCACAACCACTTCTTGCAATACCTCCATACAGCTGTTCCTTGGGTGTCTCCCATCCAAGTTATGACCTGTTCTAACCTAGCTATGGCTGCAGTTAACCAGAAGAGAGTTCCTTGTATTGAAACAGGATGTCTTCTTTATCCACAGACCTTGATAAACTAGACAATGAAAAGAGAGAGCTGATTCAGAATGACATTGCTGCTCTTCATCACTTTTATTCAAAGCACATAGAGTACCCTGACAACGCTGCCCTTGTAGTCCTCTTTGCACAAGTAAGTTGGCTAGAATAAAATCCATTTAGGTAGGTGGGTATTGTGAGAATCTAGACTTCGTGAAAGAAGCAAAAGACAGCAATGAGAACAGCCTTCCTTGTATCCACAGCAGAGGGGGTAGTGGTAAAGCATTGCTATGGTGTTCTCTCCCAGGCACAAGTTTCTAAATGTGATCCAGTAGTTCATTTATCACCGCTCTGGACAGGTGGCAAGGAAGCAGAATGTTATTTTGGATAACATTTTGAAATCTTAAAATGGTTAATTTTACCTCTGTCTTTTATCTTGAATTTCACATATATCCAGACTTCATGTATTTTATTGGACATAGTAGTAGTTGTGATGCTTTAAGAGTGACATTTCGCCTTCATGCCTGCGTCCTCTCATCCCCCCCCCCCCCCCCCCCCCCCCCCCAAAGTGAATGCACATTTTAATCCAGAATTGCGAAGCATCACTCTATCTTTCTGTCTGGACTGTGTGTTTAAGCCTCCAACAAAGGGTGCCATGCCGTCTGTGGTGGTAGGTTTTTGAGATATGGACAACTGCCTACTATTGGACTGAGACTGCCCACTCATTTTGTATAGGCCAGTGCCTAGCAGTAAGAGGTCATCGTTGCTATTATTACCTTAATTAGTGTTTAAACTGCTGTACTTCAGGTGAAAGTTCCAGTACTGTATTCCATTACTTATCCTCTAAGCCATCTGGTTTCCCATGATTCACTTTTTGTTTTTGTTTGGTTTTCTTTGGCGATTGAAAAGTTTTCTTTCTATTTTTTTTTAAACCTTTTCAGCTTGTCAAGTGATCTAGAAGGAGATGCATCCAAAATTCAGCTACTTTCTGCATGCTGCTGACCCCCCATTTCCTGCCCTTGGGTACTGCAAAGCTCTCTTCCCCTGCATCCCTGACATCCGCATTGTTCCCTTCTGTCCCTACAAAACCCAGCTAATGAGATCAGTGTTCTAGCCTGTCACCGCGTCCATGTTACGCGCTACATATTCCTCCAGGTCCTTCCACTGACAACCCTTCTTGATCACATCATGCTCAAGGGGCTTGTCCCCTTCTTCTAGAGTCTGCATAACTCTGCCCCCAGCTTTCTTGCCTGCTTTTGTCTCTTATCCTCTATTGTATCACTGATGCCAGCCTTGAATGCCGTTCAAGTTTCACAAACTTCCCTTTACACATGGAACGCTCTCCCTGAATTAAACTCTAACCCACTAACCTCTTATCCTTCAAATCCCTTCTCCTGACCCATTTCTGCTATGATGCTTACAAGAAAGAGGCACCTACCGATGACTAGGCTGAGAGTAGTTGGAGGTACCCGACTATATATTTATTTAAAAAAACAACTTACAAATCAATTGGAACCATAAAGTTTTGTGTCCGTCACCAGCCTATGTAGCCCTGTGTTCTTATTGCTGTTAACCCCATCCTCCTTCCCGCCTGTTTTATGCTCACCTGTTTTGTGTCTTGTTTTAAATTTGATTGATGGCTTTTGGGGCAGGATGTTTGTACAGCACCTAGCATGCTGAGGCCCCCATCCTGACTGGGACCTTTGGATACTGCCACACTACAAGTAATAATTATTAGAAGTTATTTTACCATTCTGAAGGTGGTGGTGAGGACTCTTTATTTAGAACTATGAATTCTGCTTATGTAGTTCATTGATCTTTATCTGAAGGATGGTCGAGGTGGGTTGGGGGTGGGGTTTCACACTGCTTCTAAAGTACAGTTCTCACTGTAGTGTGGCTAGTGGAGTATAGATGTATGTTCCCAGTAGTTTTAGTAAAGAGAAAAGACGAGGGATTCTTTCAGGGGGCTTCATGTGTAGTTGACAATCCTACTAGTCTATACTTGATCGGCCACACCTGGGTCTATTGTGTCTTCATTTGGCACTTGTGAGACAACAGTTGTGTTCATTCCATTCTGGTATCAGCATGGAAAGGAGAGCTTATCGATACTGGCAGGGAGATATATGGAGGGTTAACTTTCTGCGGGCATAAATGCAGCTATCATCAACATGGGGCCTAAACTACTTGATTGGGGTTGAGATGGATTTTAATGACTGTGAACATAGACGGGAAGTGCAGCTTTAAATGTTGTTTAGTGCACATGCATTGACACTGAGACTATTGTGGGCCAAATCCTGAAGTTCCTACTTAGACTAAGGGCTTGTCTACACTACCGCGTAAGTCAATGTAAGTTACATCACTCAGGGGTGTGAAAAAGCCACCCCTTGAGCAGTGCAAGTTACATCAACTTAAAGCAGTGTCCACACCTGACAATGTTGGTGGAAGAGCACCTCCGGCCCACCGTAGCCTCCACCTCTTGCAGAGGTGGAGTAATTATGCTGATGGGAGAGTGCTCTTTCGTCGGTGTAGCGTGTCTTCACCAGACGCGCTACAGCGGCACAGCTGCACCCAAGCAGTGCAGTAGTGTAGACTAGCCCTAAGTTCCCATTGAGCTCAATGAGAGAAAAAACATGAGCAGGGATTTCAGGACATGGCTTTATGGCCTGCTTGACTCCTTTCTTTCAAGTGTATTGACAGATATCTGGCCTTGTCCTGTGTCCATGTATTTTAATTAAACCTATCTGCTCCTGCCCCTCCCACTATGTCTCCACCGTCATTTATTCCCATTGTTAGCTTCTATTCTTTTTGCCACAAAGTTCAAGTTCTTCGTCCATTACTAATAATTCAAAATAAATAAATATTTGTACTGCAGGTGCAGTTTGAGGCATTGACCAGGTTGCAGCCCCACTGTGCCAGGCCTTGTGTATCATATTCAAGGCACTGCACAGGCCCTTCACTGTCTGTCTGGTTTTGTTCACCCTCCCTTTTCTTTGTGCACATAGCTCTGTCCAGTCTTCTGTTGTTAGCATTCCTCTGGGCCTGATCCTGGTCCCATCAACATTCGTAGTTAAATTGCCATTTGAAGCAGGATTGGCCTCTTTTCTCTCCTCTGCCACTTCTCAACTTTGTGCCTTGCTTCACAATGTCCTCTCTGCTTGGAATAGTCTCGCTCTATACAGGCAACCTGTCTCTCCTTCTTCCAAACTCTCTTTAAGCCTCATGTCCTGTCCTTGGCTATCCAAAGGCTGATTTCCTCTGTGTTGTGATCTGATCCTACTCTGGTGCACGAGTCTTTATCCTTTACATTTAGTCTGCCTAAAAGACTGTAAACTCCTCAACATGAGGACTGTAAACTCCTCAACATGAGGACTCTGAACACTAGTAGCTCTGTATAAATACTGACTAAGAATAAACAAAATTGCAACCAGATTACTGCAATTTACTGCTCAGCATGGTCCCTTATAGCCAGAGTATGTATGTAAACATGGAATATTAAACCAGAAGATTGTGATTACCAGAGATCTGAGCTAATCACTCTCTCTTTTCCTTAGGTTAATTGTAATGGCTTCACAATTGAAGATGAAGAACTGTCTCACTTGGGATCAGCAATATTTCCTGAGTAGGTTGGATTTTATTTTTTAAACAGACGTGGTAAATTGAATTAACCCATGGTTATGATTCTGTCTCTAATGAAATACTCCAAGATACTGGAGATGTAGCACAGTGGCTTCAAAGAACTGTTTCGTGTATATAGAGGGACCTGTATAGTACTGTGCACTGGAGTTGTGCAAACTTTTTATAATGAAGTTTCACCTGCTTTTGTTGGAAACCCAAAAGTCAGGCCATCTTTGCCAAGGAGTTCAATAAAGTCCACCTACCTTTTGATAAGGGTACAGTTTCAGGTGGCTGTGAACCAGTTTATGATTTTAGACTGCTTTGATTTAAAAACTTTATTATTTCAGCAGAGTTACCCTTTCAGTTTGTTTTGAAACCATGAAACTCAGGGTGTGAACCACATCCAGATTGATCTGAATCAATGGGCTTCTGATGATCAAAATAAATTGAAAATAGTTGCATAGATGACTTCCCCCATAAAATCTTTCCATTTTGTTTTAGTTTGGTGGAGTCCTTAACCTGGTGCTCTCTGAGCAAGTGATTAGTCTCTGTTCAATGCCATCTCCCAAGCTTTGTTCCTTTTTAAGTAGCGGATCTCCTTCCTACATTCCTCCAACCACCTCCTCTGATGTTTTAACAGTGTGATGTGTTATGTTGCCATGACAGTGAAAAATTATGTACAGACTCTGTCAACTCTAGAAATAAATCACAGATGTTATTAAAGTGCTGTTCATGGAATAGGAGACATGGGTCTTTCTAGTGCTCAAGAGGAAGAAAGGTGCCCCCTTCAAGGGAGTTGGTTTGCAAATTCCCCTCTTGCTGCTGACAATATAGCCCATATTGAAAGCATTGCTTAATCTGAGTTTTCTAAGGTATTGAGCACATCCATCGACATCAGCGGGAGCTACAGGGTGATGGTTGGTTGTATTACAGTAACATTTAGAGTCCTCAGCTGAGGACCGGGTACCATTGTGCTAGGTGCAGTTTATGTTGTACATAAACAGAATAACACAGTCCTTCCTCCAAAGAGTTTACACTCTCTAAAAAGACAAGGCAAAGGGTGAGAGACAGGCAGGGATGCTGTTGTCTTATTACAGATGGGGAACTAAGGTACAGAGAGACTTACCCAAGTTCACAGAGGCAATCTATGGCAGAGCAGGGAATTGAATCTAGAGCTTCTGAGTGCCAGTCCAGTGCCTTAACTGTAAGACCATCCTTTCTGTTTGAGGGTGCTCAGCAACTCTGTGAATTAGGCCTTTTGAATTTAACAACAATTAGACCTTTGAGCTAAAAGTTCTCCTTTTTGATCTCTGACCAAAGATGCAATTATTATTTTGTGGGGGGTGGGTTAAAGAAGGTATGTTAGCTACTATGTCTAATAAAACAGACGAACTGAATTTTCTCAGAGCCCAGAGTGCTGGAGGACATGCTTTCCCCCAGCAATTAGAATTTTTTTGCACACTTTGTGTGCATAACTGAAAAATATTTTTTTTTTTTTTTTTTTTTTAGACTTGGGGCCTGCTTTTGCTCTCTCTGAAGTTGATAGGAGTTTTACAGTTGGTCTCGGACTCCAGTGCAAACAAGTGGCCTTTTGTGTACTAAGTTTCTGTCTGCATTGCTTTCAAGTATAATACTTAGTGCTTCTCTTCCCCAAGGGATCCCCTGGCACTTCTCAAGCTATGAGCCTGGCTCTGGTCCCACTGAGACTTGCCATTGACTTTACAAGGCCTGCTCCTGCTCCCATTATACATACCACTGTAATATAGTCACCTCTGGAAAGCAGCTACCCACTAGCATTTAGCACACTGCACAACAAGGGATGGAAGGACCATTTGTCTGATCCTACCCTATTCATTAGCAGGACCATTCGTTGTAATTTTATAATAACAATACTATAGCCTTTCCTAAGGTGGCCAGACAGCAAGTGTGAAAAATCAGGACAGGGGGTGAGGGGTAATAGGAGTCTATATAAGAAAAAGACCCAAAAATCGGTACTGTCCCTATAAAATCGGGACATCTGGTCACCCTAGTTTTCCTAAGGTTACCTATGTTTTTAGCTGAGACGCATCTTGCAGAGCAAGATGACTTGAGCTATGAGATGCTGAAGTGATGCTTTTTGCTTTCAGACACAAAAATTGCCCTTTTGCTTTTACAGTGTTGCACTGATGAACCATAGTTGTTGCCCAAATGTGATTGTAACGTACAAAGGGACCTTAGCTGAAGTCAGAGCTGTTCAAGAGATTGAACCTGGAGATGAGGTAAATATGCATATCATGTGAGTGTAAATGCGGTGGTGTGTGGGCATGCACGTGGTAAAGTGGGGGTGAATTTGGCTTGTCAAGCATCACTCCAGTTAAAATGGAAGCCTGTTCCTCATGTCTCTTGTCTTTCAATCAATTCTGAAAACTCACTTTAAAAAAAAAAAAAATCAGGGGTAGGGCAAGAGGAGACAGTATCTTTTTGTTGGTTAAACCAGGGGAGTGTGAGGCAGGGCATATCTCTGCCACCAGTTCAACACAGGAACCTGACCCCTCTGTGCCTCACTTGCTCCATCTGTAAAATGGGTATAAGTAGCTACCTCACAAGGTAGCTTTGAGGCTTGAGTTATTGATGTTTAGCTGATACTTTGAGATCCCCATATGAAAGGGGTCAAATGAATGTAAACTATTACTGTAATGATTACCATTACCAATATAATAGTATTGTAAGGAAGATGTGGAGGTAGCCAGAACAAGACCAAGTAAAAGGAGGACTGATCACTTCTCTGCTATCCTACTTCTGTCTGGACAGAGTGTTCTTGTAACATGGAGCTCATCCAGACCAGACTGGGTAAAACAGGACTATACCATGAAAGAATGAAGTTATTTTGACCTCTATGACCCCGGGGGGGGAGGGGCAAGACTGTCAATGAAGGCTGGATTGAATTTCCCATGACTAGAACAAGGCATTTTAGGTTGCGTCAAGCCAATCTGGGTCAGTCACTGATCTTTGACAATGTGTCTTCATCAGCAAAGACCACCTTTATCTGTTAAATTTATCTTGGGCAGGGTGGGGGAGGTGCTCAACCATAATCTTGAGTGACAACAATGGTTCATTTGCTAAATAATCATGGAGTTTGTGTATGATTTCACTGTTACACCTCGATAATGGCATATGAATGATAATGGCTAATCATGTTAAAATAAGTTTGAGGTTAATTTTGGTGGCAATTGCCTATTTATTTATTTGCTTGGGCTTTTTATTTAAGTGTAATGAAAATAATGTGACTGAAGTCACTAAGAGGAGGAAAGCTGTTTGGGGTCAGATTGTGAACACTCCTTATTGACAATGGGTAAAGATTTACTTGCCTGAGTAATGGGACAACCCAGGTGTACAATTCCTCCTCATTCTCAGTAGGGGAGTTGGTCACAGTAACATCAGCACACATTGCAAACAAAGTTTAATTAATGCACATGAGATAATTACAAGCTGGCTATTTAGTGTGACATCCTGGACATACACGTCTACCCCGGTAGAACGCTGTCCTCGGGAGCCAAAAAACCTTACCGTGTTATAGGTGAAACCACGTTATATCGAACTTGCTTTGATCCGCCGGAGTGCGCAGCCCCGCCGCTCCGGAGTGCTTTCTTACTGCGTTATATCCGAATTTGTTTTATATCGGGTCGCGTTATATCGGGGTAGAGGTGTAGTATCTTTTATAATGGACTTGCTGTTTGTGGGGTTAAAATGAGAAATAGAACACATCTCTTGACATCTTGACTTTTAAGGCTGGATTGTTATTTACAAAATGATTGCTGATTCTTTGGTAGAAAATTCCCAAAACCGGAATTTTGTATCCCATAACTGGTCTTTTAACATGTAAAAAATGTGCAGTGTGTGGACAAAGTGTGTTGGACTGAATCTCTTTGCTTGTGTACTACAGTCACATGGCCTGTGTCTCCATCTTCTGGTTCAGTGTAGCCATTGCAACAGAAAACTGTCAGTTTCCACTTAAAGCTCCTGCATCTTGTGTGTTTTGTGCCTGGGGAACTAAATGGAGTGCCAGCATAGAACAAAAACAGGTGTAAGTGAAATTGTCTGCTGTTCAGAGAGAGTAAAGACCAGCAAAGACTAGATCAGATTAGCACAACATTTTAAGACTTGGTTCAGTTTTCTTATTTATAGTTTATTTTCTTGCTCTTCAGTGATGAAGTGGTCAACTGTGTTGTGTATTTAGGATGTTTCTTGGGAGGATACCATTTTAAAACACAAAACAGTTTAGTTAGTGCCAAGAGTTCCACTGTGCAGGGCTCAGAAGTAGAGGGAAATTAAAACTAATGAATGAGAAATGCCTGTAAATGAACTATAATAATTTTTTTGTACTTTAAAAATATCACTGCTTTAAATCCTGATAATTTTTTTTTTAAATACCCTTCCAGAACTGAAGCACTGGATCCCTTTTGGAAAGTGGAAATCTCCTCAATAAATTAAAGCTCTTGTCCTAAATTTTCCAAAACTGCTAGTGATTCTGGGTGCCCAACTGGAGACACCGTAAAGGGACCTGGTTTTCAGAAAGAGCAGAGCACCCAGCCTCTGACAATCAGGCCCCTTTAAGGTTTCTCAAGTTGGGCACCCCAAATCAGTAATCACTTAGGCCCCAATTTCTAGCCTGGCAGGAGCCGAGATGGCACACTTAAAGCCGTGATATTTTTAGGTACAGAAAAGCTCTCTTGCCCAGTCCAGAATCTTGCCTGTCCTGAGCCTCCATTAGAGGGGAAATTCCACCCTTAGAAGGAGGAAGCATTTCTCTGGCAGACTGAATTAATGAAATAGCGACTGATTGGAGCTGCTGAGAAGTTTTAAATGTAAGAATTAGTCCCTGGGAAGTGGGATTAGTGGACAGGTGATGTGATTGTAGGGATGTGATCTGTTGTACAGGTATATGGTGATCTGATTATATTAGATATTTGAAATATATGGATTGTGTGTATGTGGTGTTTGTTATAAAATGTGGGTGCACTTGCATAATAAAGTAAGTTTTTTTTATTTGATTTTGTATGTTTTTCCTCTAGATTTTTACTAGTTATATTGATCTGTTGTACCCTACAGAAGATAGAAATGATCGGTTAAGAGACTCCTATTTTTTCACCTGTGACTGCAGGGAATGCATTACTAAAGAAAAGGTAATATAACCATGTATAGAAGTATGTTCCTGGTGACCTACCCACATACCAGAGGCTTTCATGCTGTTTTCTATCTGACTAATCAGATTTGGAATGTAGGGAGTGCTTTCTGTCTGAGACCTTCTCTCATACCCTTTCTCTCCACTGTAATCGTGAAGTATCCTGGAATAGCCTGGTGGGTACTTGCTTAAAGGTAATATGAAAACTGTTAGACCCAAGTTTTTGTACTGAGTGTCTCCACAAACTGGATGTATGGGGCATTTTGCACAGAAATCAGTTTTTTTTCTGACTTTGGTATTCTTTCCTCCCCTCTTCCCCCCCCCCCCCCCCCTGCATATTGTGAAATTCTCTTGGTTCTTCCTGGCTTTCTGAAAGTATCCCAGGATGCAACATTACAAATACCAGAAGTCTCTCTGCAGTTCATGGTACCAGTGATGTACTGAATGATTGATTAATTCTGGTCTTTCTTCTGTGAACCAAGAAGTACCACAAGGATTTCACAGGGGGAATTTAGGGCTTGATCATGAACCCATCGGTGTCAATCCTGGCTTGCCACTGACTTCAAAGAGTTCAGTTAAAAGAGTTAATTAAAACCTAATTCTGTGCTGAATGGCTCCCACAGCCTGATAATTGGGGATTTTCAGCAAACAAATCTCTGCTTAACTGAGTTCTTGTATTTGCGCTGCAGCTCAGCTTTAATGTGACAATACATGTGTGGCACTAACTATCAGATAGGCTAACTTTTGTATCACTTCCATGACCTTGTGTGTTACCCTTGTTATATGTAGTCAGAGAAAAAAGGCATTATGATGGTAGCTGTGGGAACAAAGTTTCAATAAAAGCTCTTTATTAAAAAGAAATCTTGTTAGGCAGAAAAAATAATTGATTCGTTACATACTGTAGGTTACAGTTAACTGTACAAATTAATCAAAGACCTATATATAGATGACTTTATTTTAGTAAGAAATATGTCACAATTACCAGGCTGACTGCCCCTCTGACTCCTCTTGATCTCTTTGAGTACACCCTCTTTCAGGTCTCTCGCCTGTAGCGATCAGCTTTCTGAGGGTGAAATTACACAATTCTCCCACTCAGATCAGATACTGGGCTGCAGGCCCCTGTGATCAACCATGATTACTCAGCAGGCCTGACTTGTGCGCAGCACCTGCAGCTCTGTTCTCTCTAAGGCAAAGACAGTGGTAACCAGTGACCAGCGTCTCTTTAAAGCAACATATTTAATATAACAAAAGCATTAAGAAAAAACAGGTCTTAAAACAATAAAACAGACTGTACTCATGTCTAGTTTACCAGGTATCTAACTATTTTCCACATAGGGATCCTGTAAGTCTAAGAGTCTTATGGACCCCTTGTGAGACGGGGTCTGCAATCCTACACAAAAGGAAGGCAGGCAGGCTTCTCACCCCCTGCCTGCCTTCCTTTTGTGTAGGATTGCAGACCCCGTCTCACAAGGGGTCCATAAGACTCTTAGACTTACAGGATCCCTATGTGGAAAATAGTTAGATACCTGGTAAACTAGACATGAGTACAGTCTGTTTTATTGTTTTAAGACCTGTTTTTTCTTGAAGGCAGGCAGGGGGTGAGAAGCCTGCCTGCCTGCCTGCAGACAGCAAAACCAGTCCCACCCTACCTCAGCTGTGAGAAATCTCAATTAGGGAGAGAGAAGGCCCCAGCTGCTGTAGCTAATGAGGGCGAACCCAAGTATAAAGAGGGAGGAAGAGACCAGGTAGAAGAGCTCAAGACTTCAAGGGAGTAAAAACTCTTTGTTAGAGAAGCTAGTGTCTGCCTGCCTCTGAGAGACTACTTCCCTCCTGGAAGTACAAGGGAGGTAGCTGGAGACGGGAGTCTTAAGGACCAAAGGTGGTTTGACTCCTTCATGTGATGTTTATGGACTTGGCCTCTTTTTCTTGCTGATTGGATTTATGCCACTGTTGCCCAGGTCCAGGACTGACCTAGGCTGCTTGAGCTGGGTCTTTGTACAAGGTTGTGTCGGTCATTGCTGACACCCGTCCTGAGAGTCTCATTAGTGAAGTCTGTTCCCATAACTCACAAACCATCCTTCTCCCGCACCCCCACACTCCCCTAAGGGAGAATGTCCTTTCAAAGCTGCTTAGTCCTTTTGATCTCCAGGTTCCCAGCCTGGCAAAATAAAACTTGCATCCTCCTTGGAGACAGGATGAAACTAATTGCTTCCCCTGTTGTCTGTCAAAGGTGTGCCTGGATATTCTTAGCTGGGACCATTGTGTTTCTTTCCTGCTTAGTCTCGCTGTAGTCCCCACTGATTTTAAGCATTACAGACCTATAATAAATATTCCACAACCCCAATATAAATTGGATTCTCGTTAACTAGGTAGGATCTCAGTATTCTTAGATTATTATATAGGAACTCCATGACCATCACGCTCAGTTTTCTATAATATAAATATAGGGTGAAATCCTGCCCCTGTTGAAGTCAATGGGAGTTTTTGCCACTGGCATCTATGGAGCTGGGATTTCACCCATAACATTTAACAATGTACCACTCACAAAACAACCTGTCGCTCTACCTCTTATGGAAGTATCTACAGTCAAAAGGACATGAAGGGGAAGTATGGAATGGGATTCATTTTCCATTGAATTAAGTTTCTTGGGCCTAAAGTGTCTGGGTTTTTAGTAGGGGAATTTAGAAAACTTGTGTCAAATAAGCAGTGAAACTTTTTATTTTGAAGTGGGTTAATGACTGACAGTGCGACCAGTTACTACAGTGATGGACACCTTAGAAATCTGTGTAAAAACAATATTGGAAAACTCTCTTGGTTTATGGACAAAGGAGGGCAATGTCAGATGAGCAGATCAAGCAAATACAGAACAGTGGACAAAATCTGCTGTTATTCCTACACAATGGGGCCAGACTATTTGAAATTCTGTGTCTTGTGTTACTCAGGTGAGACTAGATGATCAGAATGGTCCATCTGGCCTTAAGATCTGTGAAATCTGTAATGTGATTGAAAGCAGAATTTGGCCATATATAAAAATGATTGGAAAGGTGAATTTAGAGAAGTTTGATTAGTTCCAGTCATGCCAGATGTACTGCATGTACAGTAGAACCCTGCTAATCCGCCCTTCATTAGTGTGCATGCTAAGGATCACCCACGCACAACCGGCAGTCTTCCCCCACCTCTCAAAGCTCACATAGCCAGGACCAAGAGGCTTCTGACACCAGGAGCTCACACTTTAGTTTAGAGTTCACACTGGGGTTAACACTGGATGCTTCTAAAAACCCAACGTCACAAGGCAGCAGTTCCGAGCTTTTGAAATTCTTGGAGAGCATCATAGTGTCTAACTGGGGACACACTCTTCACCTTCTTGGAGAGGCAAAGGGGCAATTGACCTGCAAGGGGTGCTTGTACTAGGTGAGGAAGCCATTGCAGAGATAACGAGAGCAAGCAGTAGCTTTCTGGTTTGTAGCGTTATAGCATGACCCCACAAACCAGCACTGTTTCTGAGAAAGCCATTTTGCCACGTCATCCCCCGTAGCAACTATATCCTTGCTTGTACCAGTGTTGTTCTCGTACTTCTGAGGCACCTATTGTATGGTGCCCAGCACTATTGGAGAGAGAGCAGGGGGTTTTGAGTCCTGTCCTGAGGCAGTGCCTTGTGAGATGGAGTCAGAGGCGCTGCTGAATCGGTGCACTTTGCGCCGCTTGTAGCTTCCCACCAATACTGTGGAGAAACTATGGCAGCTGGATCTGAGTTGAAGACCTTATCACAGATGTTGCAACCAGCTGGTACAAGTGACATTTATAAAATGCCTTGGGATAGCTCTTGCATTGTGGATGCCGTCATCATCCAGGAGTTTGCAAGCTCAGAGCATTCCAGCCGAAGATTTAGAGAAAAATTACAGAGGAATAGTCTACTTTATCTGTTTTCTCCCCTACAGATTTCAGTGGTTTCTTTGTGGGAGTCTAAAATTCCAACCATGCCTTTTATTTTATTAATTTTATGTAGCTTTTAAACTGTGTGTGTGGATGTGCCTTTACATGTGAGGTTTGGGATTGCATTTGTAATTCTTCTGTTTCCTTTCAGGACAAAGATAAATTGGAAAAACGCAAACTGAATGAACCTCCATCAGCAGAAACTGTCCGAGACATGATCAAATATGCCCGAAATGTGATTGAGGAATTCAGGAGAGCCAAACACTACAAATATATCCTTTGCCTTGCCTTTCTCTTGCCCCTGCTGGCTTGCTTTTGCAAGTTTTAAATCTTTCTGATATCCTGAGGCTCACTCCTTTTAGACTGCCCTTACCCCCCACAATGCACTTCTGAAGGCAGCTAGAAACTAGACAGTCTTGTTCTCCTCTTTGTTTGTGAAGAGAGAATTTTCTCTGAAGTGGGTGCATGCGTGTATGAGAGGGATTGTCAGAACATTGTGTTGCTGCCTTCTCTTTACAAAAAGTGTTGTTGTTATGCTGAAGAATGTTTGTTTCCCTTTAGACTGAAAATGTTTCCTGTCTTGAGTGAGGTACGTTTTAACAGGTAGAAAATATTCAAGTAGATCCACCACATCCCAGAGCTGGATGGCTTTTTGGCCAATCTGTGTTTGTGCAGAAGCCCATACTTTCTAACTCATAATGAGTAGAAAACTAAAGAACTGAGCCAACAGCGGGATGATTTTAAAACCCTTAAAATGTCAAAGCAGTTAGGAAGGTTAGTGATACTATTTACAGAGAGTCTCGTCTTACTGTCCTGAAGTTAAGGACTAGTCCAATGGACCGCAGTGGCTGTGGCCCTTAGCCAAGCCGTACAGGCTAATTGCACACCGCCAGAAGTTTCCTTCTGTTGGGGTCCAGGCCAGGTCTGTGTCTGTTGTTTTTTTAAAGTGTTACATCTGAGCCAGCCTCAGCCCTGGGTGCACTCAATGGACTTTCACCCCTTTATACCAAGTCTGGATTTGGCCCTCTGGCTGCACCTGCCCCAATTTGTCACATGTGACAATTTAGCCCTTGAGACTATCTGGAGACTCGGCACCAGAATCCGTGGATGTGGCGGTAGTAGGGGCCGGTGGTTGACGTTAAAGGGTCTCCCTAGCTGAACTCAGCAATGTCAAGGGCCATGTAAGGTCTGAAGATTTAATGATAGAATAGTCTTGATTTTAAACATTGGAAGGAGTGGCTACGAGGCCTTAATCAGGGGGGGTCTCTGTGCTTGTGCAACACAGGGTTGCAGCACCTCTGCAGAGCAGCAGCTGCAAACATCTGTAAAAATAAAACTCAGCTGAGCGTCCCACCCTGCACGCTGAGCCTGGTTTTGCAGAAGAGGAGATAGGTGTGGCCCACAGAAATCTGTTTCCACTGATAATTAAATTGTAAACTCTTGAAGGCAGGGATTGTGTCTTCATGTGTGTTGCACAGAACCATTCCCTGGTCGTGACTGGGATCTGCGTTTGCTAGTGCAAAATAAGCATGGCATAGAGCCATGGAGGAAAACCCTTCAAAAGGCTTTTAAAACTAGATGGAGTTTGTTTGTATTTTTAATCTTAAAAACAAAAAGCTTGCTTGAGCAGTTTAACCATCCACCTGACATCCTGGGTGAGAGAGGTGCAGAGAGCAGACCCAAACATAAGATCATCTAATGCTCACACTAAGGACAAGCTGGTCTTACTATAAAAATTGAGGGAAGACCAGAAATGACAGGTAAATACCATTGAATAGTGAGTTGAGGGGTGGTCTTGTATAACGTTTGTAGATTATGAAACTTAAATTGTTTCCTTTAAAAATTACTCTTGGAATGCTCAGAAGGGTGTGTGCAAGAGGGAAATGTGTGTGCAATTCCAGAGCTCTTCAAAGTGCTCTGCAAACACTAATCCTCACAATGCCCCTGGGAAGGAGACAAGTACTGTCTTATCCCTTGGATCAACTGGAGCATGGAAAGGTGATGCAGCAAGGCCAACTTGCAAGTCTGTGACAGAGCCAGGATTAGAACGCTGGAGTTCCTGTCGTATGCTCAGCCCACTAGACCACACTGCCTCTCTGCGTAATAGAGGCTTTCCGTTCACACGGCAATGAAAAAATTGTGCCGTGCCAAAATAGCTCCCACCAGCTATTGTTAAAAATAGTCTAGGGATGAAATCCTGGTTCCACTAAAGTCAATGGGAGTTTTACCATTGACGTCAGTGAGGCCAAGACTTCACTCTGGATGTCTGCAGTCACAAGGGCTGGGTGTCTTAGGGACAGAGTAGCACTCACCACCAAATCCTTGGTGTTCCTCTACTTGTGAAATTGAAAGCATTGCTTCTTCAGTTGCTGTTATCCACTTCAGCAGGAATACCTGTGTGTTGCCATGGAGTAGGCTAGGGTCCAGGAGTAGCACGGGCTCTTTGCAAAATGGTCGTGCTTAGTCTTTTGAAGGCAGAAGAAGAAATAACTTCCATCACTCACTGTAGAGCATGGCCATGAGAACTTTATGTAGAGGATGTGGAAGCACTTAGGGGAGAGATGTTGAAATAGGAGGTGTAGCTATATTCCCCCTGTGGCCAGATGCAGTTTGTAGTCCCCCATACCCTGTGACCCAATCCTTTTCTCAGCCTTGATGCAGGGATGGGCAATTCTGCAAGAGTTGTGGAAAATTCCACTCTTCACTAGCCACTGCTGCCACACTGCACTGCACCTCCCACCCCCCAAAGTACACCAGCAGTGGTGCAAGAAAACCACTCTGGTCTCAAGGCCAGGTTTGCAGAGCTGACAATTGGGCGGGGGGAGGGGGAGAACATGCGAACTGAGCACACCTGATCTGGAGTTGCTCAGACCTGGAACCCCTTGATGCCATTTTTAATAGTTCCTTTTTCAAAGAAGAGCTGTACTTAAAGAAAAGCTTCTCAAAACCATTCTTTACTGGACAACCATAAGGTGGGTATCCTCAAGCCGTATAACACAGGTATGTAGTTGGAAACCACTCATTTAATGTGTTCCTTGACTCCACTGTACCGCCTAGTGAATTACTGGAGGTTTGTGAGCTTAGTCTGGACAAGATGGGCACCGTGTTTGAAGACAGTAATGTTTATATGCTGCATATGATGTATCAGGCCATGGGAGTCTGTCTGTACATGCAAGACTGGGATGGTGCATTGCGCTACGGGGAAAAAATTATCAAACCATACAGGTAAACTTAGGAGCTTTTATTTTTAATTATATAATGCAGGAAGTTGAACACATGTTTAAACAAAACATAGGGGCAGGCATCACTAATCTGATTGCACATTGTATATAGATGCACTGTACAGTAGTGAATGTTTATGGCCTGTTTAGAATGAAATGCAGGTCCAGATTCAGATAGTGTTTACTTGACCAGAATAGGGCCAAGGTATTAACAATACTTGGCTTTTTGCAAATTCCTGCCACAGAATTGCAGGACCTCTTTACACCCCCAGCTGTCTTTCCTTATATTGGTGACTGTACTAATCTTGCTTAGTTACTGAAACATGTGTTCATCTCTAATATGGTATTGATAGTTTGCCTAAGAGTAATTTTTTAATCTTAACCCTGTCTGAATACTGTAGTTAATATCCTGGTCCTTGCATATTAATAGAGATTCCAGTCGTCCTGTTGGTTCACTTCATTCATCACCCCCTGTGGTAAATGGCTACAACCAGGCTCTTTTCCCATTGAATGGACTGGGCAGCAGAGGGAGCTTGAACTCTGCTCCTCCTGATTCTCAGACTGAGCTTGTCAAGTCCTTGCTGCTCTTGGCTACCTCTCCCTTGGAGCAAGAGCCTGAGAGAATGTGCAAACTCAGGGCTCTTGCACCGGGACAGGGCAGTGCAGCACAGCTAGCACCACCCAGATGTTACCTTTGAGAGGAAAACAAAGAATCTCTCTCTGTTGTTGGGTTTCTTTTCTGGGCCATGCTTCCCTAGCTTGTGACAGCCAGTACATTACACATGGGTCTGACCCCGCCACAGGTCTCCCCAGGAAATTCTAATCTAAAGGTGTAATTTGCTCTGCAGCTGCGGGAGTGCAAGTGAACCTCTCCTTTTGGATGCCAGTGTAAAGTCCTAGATCGGCTGGCAGGGAGCTGTGAGTGTGCTGGCTCACTCGCTTTCTCCCCGGGGGCTGAATAGTATTGATCATCCTTGTGACTTGCCCAGCTTCCACTGGCTCGGAGCCTGGCATTCCAGGTCAGCCGCTGAACCTAGCTCCTGCAGTTTGTAGTTTCCTTTGCTGCAACTGCAGAGCTGCATTCCAAATACGTATTCTGTACACCCCCTCGGCCACCCCCATACACGCAATGCTGACAGTGTGCCTTGGAATAAGAAGAATCCTTGGTGCTTAGGGGCGGGGGTGGCTCAAGGAATTGGTAATGATGCAGAGCTTTTCACCCTAAATCCAGTGACCGCAAGTCACTGCCACCTGGTGGCTGTTCAGAGGCCTGGGGTGGGTGAAATGAATGTTGTGATCTCAGTCCAATTCGCAGTTGTGTCCACCTCTCACAAACAATAGATACTAACTCATGGCAGCCACAGCAGAGAGTGCAAGGATTGAATGGGCAGGGAGAATGAGCCAGCTTCTCACACCTAGAGCCAGGGAGAGGGGTTGTGGGGAAATATTGTGGAAACCTTTTTGGCAGGATCTGATTATGCCAAGTTTTTCTTTTGCAGTAAGCATTATCCGTTATACTCTCTGAACGTTGCCTCCATGTGGCTGAAGTTAGGAAGGCTTTATATGGGACTTGAAAACACAACTGCTGGAGTTAAAGCTCTAAAAAAGGTATTTCCACCCTTACCCAGTAACTAGCAATTTTAGCTAGGCACGTGCTCATTGAAGTGTTACCATTTCTTAACCAATGAATGACTTGCTAGAAAACTTATCATGCCTTGTATTTAGTTACTTGATTTTCATCCTTTCCTTAATTCAACGTGTGATGCAATGCAACTGCTGTTACATCATTTCACTGTCTGTTATGCAAAGCAGGTCTTTCCTGATCTTTTCACAATTAACTTTAATACTTCAGAAGCAAAATCGTATGTATGTATGTCATATTCCCTGCCTATTCCCTTCATTGAGTCAGAGTTCCACTTCAGCTAGAGAAGTAACTGTAGGTGCAGTTGCATTTCATTTACATGCTTGTCGAATGAGCTATGTCTCTTCCTTCCATCCACCCCGCCCCCCGTCCTGGCCCCTGAAGCATCACATACTTTATTTCTATGGTTCATATATTGTTAAGCTGCTCAAAAACTGAACATGTTTCTGGCTCTCACTCATTCTGGAATAAGACACAGGCAGATTCATTTTCATTAGATGGGTTGAATTTTTAATGCATATGATAGATTATATTGTGCTGTGATAGCAAACCCTTCACATTTTTCTTTGATTCCTCTCGTCCCATTACTAATCTGTAGTGAGTTTCATGATCCTTTCTTCCCCCTGTTGTTTTTGGATGCATACCCTCTTTGATACAAGTAAATACCCTTTTGGTTTCCTTAACCTCAATGATTTTTTTGTTACTTTGGTCTGGAATTCCCTGATTTTTGTAGAGGTTTTTTAGGTAAGACAGACTTGAGCCAGTATTAAAGCACATCTCCAGCCTACAAGAGCCTGCATAAATTATATTTTAAATGTATTTTTTAACTAATTTAATGTTGGTCAGAATACAAACAGTGCAGGTAGATCTGTTGGCAGTCAGTTTCCCAACATAAATATATTTTTCTAAAGTCTCATTTCCAAAAATAGCCTCCAGGAACACTTGAACACACTGGCAAAAGCATCCCAGATACTCTTGAGGCTTATTAGAAAAACAAAACAATTGTCTTCTCCTGTCTCTTTGGAAATAGCTCAGACGGGATCTGTAGAGCTCACCCTTTGAGTGAGATGGGAACGCACGGGTCGTTGTTGCTGTTCACGAGGAAGTTAAATCTTCTAAAGCCAACAGTAGGGGATAATCCTAGTCAATATTCCCTCGGTAAAATGGGTTCTAAGATGTTGTGAGCTCTTACTCCATGGTCTTTCAGGCTATGCACAGTGTGCCCAGCCATTTGATAGCATTGTCACCAGCCCGGTGAAGAACTGGGAACCCGCAGTCTAAGTCAGCGGGCACGCGTCAAGGATATGCGACAGTCTGAAGTTGACCACATCTACATTGCAGGTCATTACAGAAACCCCATTTGAAGAAATTGGCCGCACAATTGCCCAGTCCTGTTCAACACCAGTTCAGGAATGCCTACAGGAGCCTTGGTCAAAACCTGGTGGGCAGGTGGTTGGGTCAGTAACAAGAGCATGATTAATGACCGTCATCACTGCCCACTTGTTATGCCAAGCAGATTCCACAGTCATGTCCTGTGGTGGCATAAGTGACCAAAAAGGGCGTCTATAAGACATGCGAAGAGTTGAAGATGGTTGAAGAGGTCTGAGTACAGAGGCAAGTTGCTGTTCTCACTGATCTTGGCCAGGAGCATCATGGAGGCATCCCCACAGTGAATGTGAGGTGGTGTTATGTTACCAAGTATTGGCAGCTATGGCAACAGAATTGCACGCAAAGTCCCAGTAACAATGCGCATAGCTTTAAGCTCTACGTCTACCAGCCTCATGTGAAACAACACCAGACAGGAACACACTACTCTACTGTTGAATAGCAGAGGGCAAGGGCTGATGTTCTAAGCATCTGGACACCCCAGGTTGAGCTGGCCAGTTTTCTAAGCAAGTTGTTCCAAGGGCTAACTTTGGCTGCTGTCTTCAAGTGGTTGTGGTATGTCAATGACCTATCCAGTGTCATGCTGAGGTAAACAGGGTTTGTTTGGGTTGTGCTGCAGGCGTTGGATATTTAAGAAAATATTTAACTCATGGCATAGGCTTGCATTATGCAGATAAAATGTGATAGAAACCGGAAAAGCTTGGCTGCAGCTGTCAGACTACAGTAGTCTGCCATGAGCTTCATATTCTCATTCAGGACCCTGTCAATTTCTGAGGCGGATTGAGCGTGCTAGCTGTGGCCAATGTCATTGGCATAGATAAACTTGTGTGAGTGTGTTGCTGGCAAGTCATCGATGTACGCATTGAACAGTATTAGTGAAAGAACGGAACCTTGAGGAAGTCCACTAATCTGACACTTCCAGGAACTGCAACCATCACCCATGTGGACTCTGAACCACCTGTTTTTGAGGAAAAGCTTTACTACTTTGACCACCCAAGGCAGGGCAACTCGAGAGAGTTTACACAGAAGACCTGTGTACCAAACGGTGTCATAAGCAGTGGTCAAATCCAAGAAGATGGCCCTGTCTTTAGATTTTGTTGAAAACCGTTGACTCCATGGTGGCTTCTGTCCTTGGCAAAGTTTGGTCTTAAACTCTCCACTGACTGTTTCCACCCCCATATCTATGCATTCCACTTCTCCAGTCTCACTTTCTTCTCTGTCCTCATTATTGCACCTAAGGCTACTTATTTTTCTGCTACTCTTTCACAGATGGATAGTCTCCCTCAATTATCACTTTAAAACCCCATTTTTCCATTGGTGCAATACACCCATTCTAAAGCAGTTTGGACACTGTCAATAGCACCAATTGGTTTTGTCTACTCACAGTTTTAGATTTTAAACTCCTGGGGGTGCGGTGTGTCTTCAGATGGAGAGTGTAGATCACCTTATACAATAGGCCCCAGTCCTGTGTAGAGCCTCTACATCTTATTGCAGCATAAATGCTTAAGTCTCAGCACTATTTTCCTTTCTGATGTGTGGTGTGATTACTTGATTATGTGCTAGTGGGAGTGGCTTAGTGGTCTAAGGCACCAGGCTTGAAACATCTGATCATGTTATGTTCACTGAAGCCCTTTTGACTTGCTGAGATAAATAAATTGGGTTCCAGGCAATTTACCATGGGTATAGGAGAGGAGTTGAACTCATCACTCTGGAACATCTGTCAAAATATTCCCTACTCCAGCAGTTCTCAAACTGTGGGTTGGAGTCTCCAGGGCTGGTGTGGTGGGGCTCAGGTTATAGGTCCCCTGCCCAGGGATGAAGCCCTTGGGCTTTGGCTGCCCCCTCTGCCTGTGATGGTGGGGCTTGGGCTTTGGCTCCCCCATCCAGGGTGGCAGGGCTCAGGCTACAGTCCCCCCTCCTGGGGTCATGTAGTAATTTTTTTGTTGTCAGAAGGGGGTGGCGGTGCAGTGAAGTTTGAGAACCCCTGCCCTACTCTATTCCCTAGCTTGCAGCTTTCAATCTTAGAGTTGGCAGCATTTCCAGTGGCGCTGTATGTACATAGTTTTGAAAAATGCTTTGAGATCCTTCAGGATGAAAAGTGCTGTATGAATGTAAAACTTATTCTATAAAATGGAATTCATATGGTTTCCTATGGAGGAGATAACTTTAAAGGGATAATAGCAAGAGGTATCTCCGTTCCATACCCCTGAGGAGAATACTTCTAGCCTAATGCTAACTATGAATCAATTATGTGAATATTTTTTCCTTTCACAGGCAATTGCTATTATGGAAGTAGCACACGGGAAAGATCATCCATACATTTCAGAGATCAAAAACGAATTCAAGGACCACTGAGCCTCTGAATCTATGCAGTCCTTCTACCTTTATTTAAAAGCCTTGCTACCAAACCTACAAGAGTGCTTTGAAAATCGCTGTCTTATGAAAGCACGTCTGTAATATAAGTGGCATGACAAACATGTTGTGCACTTGGGCCTTGCATCTTGCATTCTCTAAGGCTTATGCAAAACATCTTGAGCCTTTGCAAATTCTCAAATGCTTTTTTAAAAAAGGAAAGATCATGGTTTCATACAGTTCATGCCTTCGACAGCTCATGTGCAGAAGACCAATTTTTTTCCTCTACAAATTTTAATGTGTTAGCTGTGTAAAGTAAATAAAAGTGGTACATTGTCATGGCCCTACTTGTTTGCTTTGTGCTTGCCCTAATTTTGTGACAAATTTTCTCTTACTCTCTGAAGAATTAAATATTTTGAGCAGCTACTTTTCCTATATCCATTGTTTCCAGTACTTTTCTTTAGGAGCTTGAAAATGTCTCTATTCCTACCAATTTTATTCCATTTCAAAAACATTGAGCTTAAGAGGAATTGTTTTAGGCTCCCACCCCAATGTACTTCAACTCAGAGTGTTTGTAGGCACAGTAGCAGCTTCTATAGAGGTAGCACATATAGGCCTTTGTCCACTCAGGGGCATAAGCTGGACTATACCCTCTGTCACAGGGGTTATCCTAGCATAGGCCAGGGGCTAAGGTTAAAGTTCCATGGGTTTGGAGGGTGATGAAGTTGGATTCGCCTTCATGCTGAACCCACAAGGGAAGGTGCCATAACTTGCTGCTATTATCCCTTAGCGATTTTGGAACCCGGGTTCCATAGACAGTCTTAGGCTGGAGAGTACCTGGCTGCAGGAAGCCTGTAACAGGGACACTGGCTGGGGGTAAAGTGAGCTGGTCTGAAGTGGACACGCCTTGCCTTGTTAGAGAGAAGCCCTTTTGTCTCCAGCATATTACAGGGAGCTGCCGCCAGAGGAGCCAGAACATCCCTGTCTGTTAGTTGCTGAGTTGGAGACCAACTTGCACCCCCTTCCCCACCTCCAGAAGAATCCAAAAGAAACTCAAATTGAAACATGGGGTTTGTTTTTAAATGAGGCTAGACAGAGGGGGATGGGTTGGCTGTCTTTAAGAATCCAGGAGGCTCCCTTTCCCTCTTAGTTACACATTTAAAGTCTATCAGGTATGGAGTTAAATTACATAAACATATTGTACCATTTTTACAGCTTGCAGAGCAGGCATGAGAAATCAGAGATGGTCATTATTGTGTAGCAGCACCCCACCTACCCCGTCTGGCTTCAGGCTAGCTGCTGCCTCAGTTTCCCCTCAGTTCCAGGGCTGATTATCTGCCTTCATTCTCCACCCTGTGTAAGCAGGCTTGTTTCTTCAGTCCAGGAAGGGCTAACCACACCAAGTTTTTCAAGTCCTTTCTGAAAGTCTACATGACAAAATTAAGTCTATGTAAGTTAATCAGCTTACAACCACCGCAGTAATTAAATTGCTTTTGCATATCCATACTACACTCCTTGTGTCAGTGGTGCATGTCCTCACCAGGAGCACTTGCATTGACTTAACTGTTGATGTAAGCAATACAGCATCTGCAGCTACATTGAGACTACATCGACCTAAGAGGTGGAGTTAAGTCAGTGGAGCGAGCGTGTCGTATCAGTAGGAGCTACATTTTAGTGTAGATGCATAAAGTTAGATTGACGTAAGCTGCCTTAATTGACAGAAAAATCCACAAAGTGGCACACACAATGCAGGCTGACACTCCACCTCTCCTCTCCGCTGTTCTTGACTGTAAGCACGAGAAGATTAGACTAATCCTGTGTAACCACTTCCAGGAACTGCTACAGTACCTCTCTTTGATAGCGCTTTCTCACCATAACTGGAATGATGTTGACTACTACCAATGTTTATAATCCTACCCCAAGCAGCAGAGTCAGGGAAGGAAGAAGAGTAGAAAATTCTATGAAGTCCACTAAGGCCGTTGGTGTGCCAACCTAAGAAACATTGGAGGGGCTTAAATACTGCAGTGAAGGGTGCAAGTTTAAAACCTTAAGCTAGACAGGAAGAAAAACAAGTGAATTTCCTTCAGGGGGAAAAAAAAAGTTTATTGCATACTATGAATACAAAGGATAGACAATCTTTTACAAAAAAGAGCTTAGTGAGTCATGAGTCTCACATCCGAAAAGGCATATAGGAAACTATTTACACAAAGGCAGTGAAAGATGTAAAAAAGTTATTGCAGTCATCTAATGCTGAATAGTTCTTTTTATAAAGAGAAGAGAAACAGTGCAAAAATACTGTCAAAAGTAATCAGTTTTATACACAAGATAAAACTGATAAGCATAAGCTTATGTACTGATATGAATAATATACATTAAAATATAAAATAGCATGCATAGTTTTTTTTAAAAGACTTTCAATAGTATAAAATGAGTATGCCATTCATCTTGAATTAAAAGGGGTTGGGGTGTGGAAATTGACCTCAATTGTCTACAAAATGTATACATACTATGAGGCTGAGAAATTGTTAAATCATTGTCTTGGACTTAACTGTAATGTACAGAGTTACAGAACAAATACAAAAGCAAGCATTGAAATACTGAAGTAAAATAGAACGTCCAGTGATGTAAAACTAATTTAACATGTTATGTAACATATGTCCCACACAATTATACATGTGTAAACTTTTTTTCCTTTGAAAAATATCAACAGTAAGATACTTTACTAGTGGGGAAAATGTCTTCTGTAAGGCGCAACCTCAACAGGCCAATTATCCCATTAACAAAATGCTTCTAGTTTTGTTGATTTGTTTTAAAAAATAGCAGCAAGAGAATGGATCTTTGCAAGCAAAACTGCAGTTATTAAATTCTAATCAATTCCTCTCCATTTCACTCAGGCACCAGTCCTCCTGAACTGCTTAGGACTCTTACCTGTATAAGGAGTGCTGACCTGAGGCTCTAGATAGGTGAATATTGACATTAAAATAAATTGCAAATTTTAAAGAATTTATTTGTTTTTAGAAATGTTAGTTTTATTTCCACTATTTCGAAATGGTGCTGGGATTGTTCGATTAGGGCTGCTGGTATATTGCTAAATTTCCATTTGCTGCCAAGGTGCACAGTCCTGCATTTCTTGTGCCTGTAAAGCGCACGAGAGTTGATATGCATCAGATGCAGAAAGGCTGTCCTTTGTATACAATGAAATACTGATCAACTGGCAAATGCATGGATAGGCTGGGGAATTTCATAGTGGTTTCAGGTAGAGCATGTTATGGTTTTATTTGCTGGAAGAATTGGATGAATATAAATATATTTTTGACACACACATTGTCTGTCTGGTAAATAACAGTTGACATTAAAACAAAAGTTAAACAAAACTTCCTAAAAGAATTTACCCTAAAGCCTCTGGTTTCTAAGTCCAGAATGTTTTTAATTCTATAAATACAGAATGATACTTAGAGCTGGGACAACAGATAAATAAGCCACAGCTAATGGGGCAGAAGTGTCCTTCAGTGAATTTGGTTTGACTGTCTGGACTGCATTAGTAATGTGAGCAGGTGAAATTAGTGAAAGAATAACCAGTCTGCTATCCTCTCAATCCAAAACAAATCAAACAACATCTGACCACTGTTAACATACCACCTACAATACAAAGTTACATCAGATTTAGTATGAAAGCCTCAAGACTATATTCCACTAACTCTGAAACCCCATTCAGTGCTTAGGGACCTTGCCAGTGCCCAAGGGGATGCAACTCAATTTCCAGCCCACTAGAGAGCATTGTATCAGACTGTGAAGCTGGGTATTCCTGCATGCAGAGTCTCGCCCTGCCCTGCCCTACTTGTGCCTGGTCACATGCCCATCTACCATTTATATGCATGGCAAAATGGCCCCAAATTCTGCAGCCGGTACCTTCAAATCATCAGAGGAAACCCTCACGATTAGGGTTTCTGCAGAGACAGCAGCCAGCTGCTGGCATGGCGTGTTGTGGCAGGTCAGTTGAGGCAGCCAGGGACAGAGCAGATGAACCTCAGGCACTGGGCAGAGCTCCATCCCTTCTGCACCGCAAAGTGTGGTGGAATGCAAACTTCAGAACTCCGTAAGTTTTGATCAAACTATTTATAAGTGAATTCTAAATTTAGCAAAGCCATTTTCCCCATCCCTGACCTATATATAGTTAAGAGCATGAACTCTACCCATGAGCTGGGGACTTGGGTACTATGGAATTTGGGGTCAATGTTAACTATTAGCAGTTCAACGTGTTCAATATTAAACCACAAAAGTTATGGCTGTTAAACAGTAACATTTTATCTAGAAAAAAAATGAATGCAGGCTTATTGATCTACTTAAAATTCCCTTTTATGAAGTAGATGAGGAGCATAAGACATCCACAGGGATATAACATGGGTGAGTGTGTCAGATAGAAACTGGCAAGAGTTGGAAGAAGTCTATTTGGAGTTAGTTTTCAGAACTGCTTCAAGTAGCTGTGCAGTTCAATTGGTGCTTTAAAAGTGGTTTCTTGTGAACTACCCATTGCCCATGCTTTGATGTGAATACAGCATGAAAACCACAAATATAACTAGAGTTTTCATTCTCCTTTTCCTTTTAAAAGACCCAGATGCTAAAACTGTAGGAGAGAAATGAAAAGATACTGTTCCTTTAAGTCCCATGCTTTCATTTCTACTGTAACAAATGAAATTGGATAGAAAATGCTTATTCCTGTCCTTCCCTTAAGATGAAGAAAATATGTTCCAAAGAACCTGGGTGTGATAAAGCTGCAGTCCTTCAGCATCGGAATATTCCGTTTTTCCTCTACAATATGGAGTAGATTCACCTCTCTCAACTGTAAAACCCTGGCATAATGAAGTTACCGTTACAAATGGGACTAGAGAGGCAGCTCTGGAGACATACACCATTTCAGTTCATCTAAGATACTAGCTGATCTAGTCAAGATAAAATCTAGCAGGAAAAATACACTGAAGTCAGACAAAAGGAAAGTCTAAAATGACCAAGCTTTCAATAAAAGGGAAAGAGTGAGTCACCTTAAACTCCAGCTACCATTTTAGTAGCCGACTGAAAGTGGTTGTTATGTGACCATCTATCTGGCTCATTAATAGGCACCTATTGCTAATGTTGAAAGGCTTTTGGTGCCATTTTGTAATTATTATTTTTTTTTTTTTTAAAGAAACCTGTAATGTGCCTTTGCACTACAAAAAGCCACGTAACGACAATGGTGCTGAATTTTCTTCCTTTTTAACACAGCTATTTATGCTCTCTCATAACTTTTTTTCCTGTGCTTACAGAAGATCCAAAGAAGCAGTAGTCATATACATTTCCGCCAAGATACCTGACTAAGACGACCTAGGAACAATTATTTTCCCTTCTGATTTTCTACCTTTCAAATCCAAATGGAGCAATGGAACTTGACAGCGCTGAGTTCAAACTTAATTCATCATTAGGAAATTATTCAAAAAGCTATAACGAGATAACTAATTTAATACACTTTGCTTCAAGGTTTATTCCTTGGCCTGATTCCCAGATATAAAGCATCTCTGTGCAATTACCATGCAGATGCCACTGAAAAGACTTTAAATGGTTGCTGCTAATTTAACAAGAGAGATATTGGCACTGGCAGAAGGCATTAGAGGAAAACTAAAGATGACTGAAAATCAGCTGATTCTTAAACATAATATCAAGATAGTTTAACTAGGTCTATTTTTTTTTTCCTAACCATCCTTTGGTGGCTTGAAACTGAAACCTGTCTTTTCTTTTCTCACCATTATGCCTTCACCCTAGTATGTTACTGTAAATGCCAAGCTACCAGCATAAGCAACATCTGTAAGGCACTCACAGCCAGAGCCTCAAAGGTATTTATTTAGGTGCCTAATGGGAGTTAAGTATCTAAAATACCTTTGAGGATCTGGTCTGAGTGTCCTCAACTCCCAACTGAAGTTGAGGGCACTCAGAATCTTGTAGGAGTGAGCCTTTAACCATTTGTTTAAAACAATTATGTGGCCTTTGCAAACAGCTTTAATCAGAACAAACAAGAGCTTACATTTGGCTGCTGAAGTCCGGAAGACAAGTTCTGAAAATGCAGCAGCTGGGGGTGACCATACTGAGTGCAATGTTTCACCCTAATCCTGGCTCTCCTATAAAGTTGATACACTGCAGGCTCTGCTTGCTGGACTACAGGGGGTGTTTCCAGATTAGGGGTTAGGCAGCATGGCTCTAAACCCACCTACAGTCATTATGTACCCGTCCAGTTTAGATTGTTTCTAGAGTAAGATAGGTGGAAGCTATATAATGGGCCATGGCTAGGCAGGATAAAGCAAATAAAACACAGATGACAGCAGGTAAATGTGTCCTTTTGGGAGGAGGGGGGGAGATTTGGCCCTGATTTATACATTGTATAAGCTCAGTCAGGTAATAGCAACGGCCTGAGCAGACTTTTTAAAGTTAAGCTTCCTTTTTTCTGCTCAAAACTAACAGAAAATTGCCCCATCTAAAGTACTGCCAAGTGACTATACCAGACTCAAAATGCTCTTCCATCCATTTCTTTCACAAGTGTTGTAATAGCGTGTCACTAGCATACATTTAAAGCAAACCCTTGACTGAAACCACATTTATGCATGGATTCTTTTAATGTTTTCTGGTATTTCAAGCAAAGCCTGCGTGGGCCTTGCAGGGTGATGTACACAAGTGGACTCCTGCCCCTGGCTTCTGGGGGTTGCCGTGGGGGTGCATCATGAAGACTGCACTACAAGATCAGGGCTGTCAGTCATATGGGGCTAAAATTGAGAGCTGATGAAAGCAAATGCAGTTCCACTGAGCTCAGTACATTACACTGGATTTTAATTTGACCCATTGTACCAAGTTTTCTAAGATATGGGGGCTTTGGTTTTTTACGAGTCAGCACCACCCAGCTATACTGTTAATTACATTTTTTTTTTTTAAAGTACAGCAGCTATCACTTTTGGACAAAGTGATCCACAGTGAACATGTGGCTTCAGTGAAATAAATTAATGATCTAGAGGAGGGAACTTGCACAAAGGATGTGGAACAGTCAGCCAGTCTCAAGGGAAGGCAGAGGGAAAAGAGAGGAAAGTGATGGTCTGGTGGTTAAGGTTCTGGCCTGGGATTTAGAGCCACGAATGGAACCCATGTCTCCTGCCACAGACTTCATGTGTGACCTTGGGTAAGTCACTTAAAGTAGCTGTACCTCACCTCCCCACTTGTATAATGGGGATAACAACACTTCCTTTCTCTCCCCATCTGTCTGTCTTGTCTATTCAGATTGTAAACATTTCGGGGCAGGGATTTTCTCTCCTTATGTGATGTAGCAGACTGGGGCTTTCAGTGGCTACTGGAATATAAATAAAAGGAGAGAAAGGATACAAAGAGACCTGGGATAAAAATGGTAACCTGAGTGGGCAAATGGCCTCTGCAATTTAATGCAGGGGGCCGGGTGGGGGGAATGAAAGCTAAGAAATAAAGCTTGCCAGTGCCAGAAGGGCTGGGGTGTGATATGGTCAAACTGCGAGACATGGACTGGGAAAGAATCTGAGGGCAGGAGCAGTCTGTAAGCGAAAAACTTCAGTTCACTATTTTGGCAGCAGCCAGGATAGTAAACAGAACACAGGGATATCGGTCAGAGAGCACAGATCACGGGCACTGCACGAAGGGCTAGAAAGTAAACCATCTAAGTGACTGAGAACGATTTGTGCAGAAAACAAAACTCTGCGATTGGAGATGAGATGTCTCAACCTTAATGACATTCCTTGCCTGAATAAGGTGAGTGGGATTTGGCCTTGTGACAACAATGAAAGGGTTAGTCATTTGTGAGAACATAATGTCTGACTTCTATTTTCTGGGCTGCAATTGGCTGACATTTTTCTATTGCTCAATCCAAAGCCCACTAAGGTTGATGGAAAGACTCCCACTGACTACAATGTGGTTGGGTTCAGGGCCCTAGCCAGAGTATTACAGCTCTTTATCTAGGAAGGGATCAAAGGCTGGTGGATATTAACAAAAGTGTAATATGGCTTCTTGTCAAGTACTAAGCTGCAATGGTAATTCTTGCCAAATTTTGAACATCTGAGGTCTCTGTACACCTGATTATAGTGGCGTTGGAACAATTTTTATAGTGGGGGTGCGGAGAACCATTGAACAAAACTGTAAACCCTGTATATGATGGAAACCACTTCAAGCCAAGGGGTAATGCCACATACCCAGCTTTCCTGCCTGAAATACCCTACTGCTTACTTTGTAATATTCCATCCATTCATTCATTTATGGATGCATGTTTTGGGTTCTCTGCATTGTATCTTCTCTGTATTTATCATCAGATTTGGCCCATTACAGAGTCTTAACTGGCTTTTAGCAGGTCTTGTTTTCATTGTGAAAGCCACAAAATTGGCTCTAAAATGTTCTTACTGGAAAAAAGCCATTCCCTGAAGACCTGTTCATTTCATAAACCATATAACAGAATACAGGTCAACAGAACTCCCCTGGAGAGGATCACCTTCCCTATGGATACTTGGCAACGCAGATCAGTTATGTCAATTCAAACCTCACCACAAGTTTTACAAGTTCAAGAAATTCAGAAGTTATTCCATGAAAAATAAATTACCTTGTACAAAATAATTTGTGGTACTCTCTACGGAAGAACAAGGACTCCTTACTTTTGAGGCAACTTGAGCACGTGCAATATTTGCACACCATGATAAAAGACACGTTTGTCAAAGGAATGTGTCTGTCTTGCCAATAAGGTTCAGTCCAATCCACAATACTGCGTCTGGGATCTCTAAGGAGATTAAATGAGTCTAGAGTTTTGTAGGAACTGGATGAGCACACGATAGACAAATTTGTACTGAGCGATGGTCTGAATCATGAACATTCTCTGCTCCCGTAGGTGTCTCAGCATCACCGGAACATCCACTTTCTGGAAAGTGAAGGTGACAAAGATGTGAGGCTGTGTGTTAATCAAACCCAACATCACCAGAACCCTCCTTTGACTAAGTGTAAGGAAAGAACAAAGATAACTCATTTATAGTTTTGGCCTTACCTTCCACATTATAGCAAGGAATATACATATATATTATACACACTATGAAAGGAAACCAAGGTTCCAATCCTGCTTCCACTGAAGTCAGTGGTAATTTTAACATTAACTTCAATAGCTTTAACACTGAACACTTGGTGTCTTCCAGCTATGTATTACTGTTACCTCATATGGTACCACTGATTGAGTGTGTAGTGAAAGGTTATTCAGGAAACTGAGCAATCTCTTAAAATCCTACCTGGTGGCTTCTTGTTAAATATAGCCACACTCAGCTTGTCCAAAATTAACTAATTGTGTCATGTTACCTGACAAGTCATATGCTGGGAAAATGGAGAATTTCAATAATCAAAATTTTATTTCTTGGGTCAACTCCCCTCTGCCATCCACTGTGCATGCAGGCATGGAAGCCATTTGCACTGTGATTCATGGTCAATTTTACTTATAGAAGAAGGACATTAAGGTTCTACAAATCACGGGAAGCAACCAAGAGTCCAAACAACATTGGGTCCCTGGCCGGAACAGAAGGATTGGCAAATATATCATGACCGTATGATGCAGTTATTGCTCCCTCTTTTCAGGCCACTCAGTTCCTTGCCAAAAAAGAGGAAAGTCACTGGCAATGTCCACAAGACCCAGAAACCCGACACTTGACAGAGAAGCTCTGACCTTCTTTAATTATCAAAGCCAAGACATGAACCAGATTATGTGAAACACAGAGAGGCTTGCAAGATGAAGCATTAGAATTCACTGGAAAATATATGAAGTATTAGCATTTTATTGCCTGCATTGAGAGAGCAAAAGAAGAAAAAACATAGGTAACTTGTTAGAACAGGTATGTGAGGAGTAGTTCAAAAATCATTGAGCTATTGCGCTCAAAACTACCAAGGCCCAAACTGAGGTACCAAAGTACTATTCATGCAGGAAACTTAAAGCACTGAGAAATTCATTCATTTGGTGTAAATAATTCTTTCCATAACCTTAGGTTCATTATTTCTGATGTAAACTATTTTCATTAACAAGGGGGGGAGCATCAAAATTGGGTGGAATGTGGATGATTTAGGGAATAAAACTAGCAAGAACCCTCAAGAAGATAACAGCCAAGAGGTTTGCATTCAACCTCCACATTACTATGGACCCTGTTCCAGGTTCCTGGAACAACAGCTGTGTGTTGTTTCTTACATGCCGAAAGAGGAAAACCCATGACTCTCTACAGCAATGCTATACTATACTTTTCATTCCAGAAGCACAAGTTGGAACAAACTAAAAATCTTTTGGCTGAAGTCAGCAGCATTATGAGAATGAGGTCAGGGCAAAGGGACAGGGATATAATTGGTTCAGCCTTTAGCCACCAGAGGCTCTCTGTGTTAGGAAACTAGTGTGGTTTCCATGCATTATGAGAATTGTTTCTAGAAAGTGTTTCACTTTCTCATATACATTTCTGTGTATTTACGTAAAATGATGGAGGCCCCTAGTTTTAATTAAATAAGCCCAAACTGACATGATCACCAATGTTCCCTCTAAATGTTGTGTGTGTGTGTTTGTTTTGTACTGAGCAGGTTACAAACTCCACTGGACACTATATTTTTGTCCTTAGGCAAGCTTACACTTGGAGTGAGGGATGTGTATGGGAGGTTTGTGCGGGTGTGTGGAAGGGGGCTGTGCGTATGGTGAGAGGCGTGCAAAGTGGGTGTTGTGTGCGTGCATGGGTGCACATATGAGTACACTGCAGAGCCCAATCAGGCCCCTCACTTAAGCTCCTGCACAAGGGGCACCCCAGAGCTGCCACTGCTTCCTCCCAGCCAGTGTGTCCCTGAGATCAGAGGCGCTTCCACTCCCACAGCAGCACGCCTGCACAAGTTCTGTCATGGGTGGGGTGGGGCGAGCAGAACAGGTTCTTAAAGGACTACACCACATCCCTGCTGGAGCCACCACAGAGAAGATGAGAGCGGCGGTGCCTGACCTGCACCATATATACAAGACTGCTGCACGGCTGTGCAGTTCACAGGCAACACCGGTGATCACAGCTTTTAAAGTAGAGCCATATTTATGCCATTCCACAAATGAGCTGTTACAGGAGACGGGATGTCAGTTTTGGTTAGATGTATTCCTGGAGGTTTCATCACATGACAATCCTGGAGGGTTGGCAACCCTAACCAGAGAGTAGTTATAGATGGCACATAAATACCAAGAAGGGTAGAAATTGTGATGAGGATTTTCATTTTATTTTCAAATCTGTGTAGATGAGAGCATAAGCTCCTGTTTTGGGTTTACACTGCTAAACCACAGAATGCCTCAGCATGGAATGTGATGGTTAGAAAAGCAATTGGGTCATGTTGAGCCAAGCCATGTCAGAACTTGCCTGAACGACGACAAGACCAAAAAAAAAAAAAAAAAGAAAAAGAAAAAAAAGGGTGGGGGGGGGGACAGCAAACCAGTTTGGGCCTGCACAACCTAAGTTTCAGTCTCAGCATTTGACAGTTTGTTGATTTCTATTGGGCCAATAACATCTGCTGATCAGTCACTTTCTGTGTCATCACCACATGGGTCAGGCTTTGATTAATCTCAGAGCTATTTTGTGTGTGTGTGTGTAACACTAAGCACACATCTAACGTCTATATTTATAGTCAGCCTTACAAGGATGTACAACAGGCCAGCCCCGACCTATCTCAGGAGAGCTTAATTAACCACTTTATTCCAGGAATGGGGGAATCTTTGCATTCAAAACCCACCACAGTGCATCTGTCAACAAGAGATTAATAATGCTTTGTAAAGGTGATATTTAGTAAGATACAGAATTAAAACAATTACTAGCTTTGCCTTCCACACTACAAACATCTTTCTCACGTAAGGGGCATTGCGGCAAGGATCACTGGTTCACGTTAGAGTGCCAGGTTAGTGCTAGATTCAGGTATACTCGGATCTGACTATGCTGATTGCTATCGTACAGGTGTGGGCAAACTACGGCCCGCAGGCTGGATCCGGCACAAGGGATTAAAGTTTTCCAGCAGTTCACTCGATGAAGGAAGCCCCTTCATTTCAATAGCTGTTTTCCTGAGGTTGGCATTGTACACCAACATCATATTTTTCTTCAGGACGTAGTGTTTTTGCTGCACTGTTCCCCAATGACAAAGAATACAGCAGAACAACAAGTAGTTACATACTGTAACTTCTATGTTGTTGATAGTCTAACAGAGTGCCAGCCTGTGTAATAGGTCTCATAATACTGGCTGTGACCCATCAACCTTTTTTTCCTGTTATTTTTGAGTCACAGCTGAGCTTTGTTCCAGTCTAGAAGCCAAAGAGAGAGAGAGAGAGAGAGAGAGAGAGAGAGAGAGAGAGGAAACTGAAGATAGAAGCTAGAGAACTAAATCAATAGTCCAAACCAGTTTGGAAGCCAGCATGCTTTTCCAGTGGCTCTCAATCTGCTCTTTTACACAGTTCTGTCTCCAGATTGATTAATTAAGACAGGTACAGACCATCTTAATTTAGATTGTAAACTCTTTGGGGCAAGTGTCCTATCTCAGCAGTGCTTTATTAAAATAATAAAAATAAAAACAATACCTACAAAATTGTCAAGGTACATATGGCAGCTAGTGTCAAATCTCTGCTCACTGTGTCTGGGTACAGTAATGCAATGAGATGGATGATATTTTATGACTAGTTTGCCCCAACACAAATGTAGTAAATTACTCAATGGACCAGCTAAGGGAAAAGAATTATTAAGGGGGAAGTTTACTTACTTCATTATGTTCCAAGCAGCCAATCATCAGTTCTGTTAGGATAACCACCCCTGTCCTCCCTACACCTGCACTGCAGTGAACCACGATTGGCGGGTTGCAATTGTTGCTAGCATCCAACACGCTGTTGGTATGGCGACGTACCGACTGTATCTCCTCCAAATAGGCTGTAAGATAAAATGCAAATTATGCTGTAAAATCCTATATGGCTTCACATAAAAGTTGAAAAATTTATGAGAAAGTCAGTTTTCTTTTTAAGTGACAATAATTTACAGTTCCTACAAGACACTAATTATTTGGCCACTGTGTACTGAACAGCACTGAATCCAGCGAGTACCAGCTGGGTGTCAATTATTACTTGGGAGTTTGGTCTCTTAAATTAAATAGTTCTTTTTAAAAAATTAAATTCTGTTTTCCCCTCTGCAAATCCCTAGCTCCCCAAAGCAGATGATTCTAGACATTACTTACAGCAATTCCTGCTATTAACAGGCTGGGATCAAAAACAACAGCTAAGTCCCCTTGAAACTACCGCCTGCCAGAGCCAGTAGCGGATGGGAAGTGAGCATCCATCTGCCCTTTTCTTTCCTTCCCTTGTAGAATGAGTGAGAATGTCAACCATGTCTCTACTTTTTTGTTTGTTTTTCAGCAGGTATTAGGACTTTTTTTTGGACACAGTTCTCTGTGGCTTTCCTGTAATCACGACTGTAAAGTGTAAGGATCTCTGAGAGTCCTCTCGTCTAGCTCTAATGCTCTCCAAAATAGTGGCTTTTTGCTTATCAAAGTATAAACATTTCAGATATCCTAGTGCTCAGCTGGTTGGGTAAACACAATGCAAACCAGGACACTCAGGTTCTGATCTGGGTATGGGCCTCTCCCAAGGTTATTCCATCAGGAATTGTTTGAACCGCAGAAATTAAGTCTCTGGGCCTAATTCACCATTATACTGCACCCTGTGCAGTCCTTCCCACCTGTGCAAGCAAAATCAGAAAGGTGGCATTTTACACCTGTTTTGCACAAGTGGAAGTGATTTCATTAGGTGTACAGCAGTGGAGAATCATGACCTGCATGTCCAGCTGTATCTATGAACAGCTAGGTTTCAATTTTTACAGCTTCCCAATTGCTGCGTTTGAATGTTGGAAGACTGTCCTTTTAAAAATAAATAAATAAATAAATAAAAAGCTTGGAAATACAATGAGAAACAGGAATAGCCCAACTTAAAGTGGTGGGTGAAAACTCCATTACTAACCCATAATACCCTGAGTCACTTCCTTGGCAAAGCTGAAAATTCTATTTGCATATTCCTCCCTCCAGTTGTAAAGTTAAATAAAACGGGTATGCATTCCTTAGGGTCATTATGGTAGCATTACTATTACTGGCATATTAAGTGTTTATTAGTCATAAAGTAGTAAGGAACAGTACTGAATTAATAGAAGTCAATACAATGGTTGAGAATTTTGCCTCTCACCCAAACCTCCCACACTTTAACAGTCCGATAATTAAAACACCTCCTGGGCAGGTAGGGAGTTAAGATTACTGAAGACAGCCCCTAGCATGGGAGGAAAGGGGAAATATGTGGGAGAGGGTGCAGACAGAGTGCCTGCCTTGAGGGAAAGAATGGGGGGCCCTGCAATGAGAAGGGCACACAAACCCTAGGATGGGGGTGAAGTGGAAATGCAGGGGCAAGGAGCACACAAAGCCACTGGCAGCGGGGAGAAGAGGGGAAGTTACAGAGAGCCCCTGAAATACAGGGGGATAGGAGGATGGCACACAGGGAGCTTTTGGGCTGG
Source organism: Malaclemys terrapin pileata (assembly GCF_027887155.1). Lineage (NCBI taxonomy): Eukaryota > Metazoa > Chordata > Testudines > Emydidae > Malaclemys > Malaclemys terrapin. The sequence continues at coordinate 45,242,180 of NC_071507.1, read as the reverse complement.
AAAGGAGGGACGCCAGGAGCCCCTGGCATGTGCAATGAGTTTGGCTGACAGAAGCTACAAAGTGTGCAATGCTCCTTTGGGTCTTAAACATGTTCAGTGACCATAAACGTGTGCATTAATTAAGGGATCTTACACAAAAAGCCTTGGACTTCTTCTGGACAACCATGATCAGGCCAGTCAGTATACTGCAAGTGCCACACTGTCCTCTCCTGCCCAGACAAAAGATGCTTGACCTTCAGCCCCGTAGTAGCATAGCATCCAGAATCCGTGCGGAACTTAGTTGTCACCTTAAACTTCCCATAAGTGGCTGAGCTGTGCTTAGAGCCCAGTTTAGGCCAGTAGCGATGACTCTTGCTTCTTCCTCCTTCCTGAACCGCAAAAAGCAAAATTAAAATGATTCTTCTTGTAGTGTCATGATTATAATTCTCACAAACAGAACCACTTGTGCAGCTAAACTGGGTACTCCTTTTTATCTTCTCTCGTAAGAGAAGAACAAGGGGCTTCCCAAGAAACTGAATGGCATTAAATGAATGGAACCTCAATGCCAGAAAAAATATTTAGTCCAAGGGTTGAGAAGGCTCAAGGCTTGAACATTTAGATGGGTACTAAGAACATCCACAGTTTCATTAAAGGAGGCCTGCTGACAGGGTGGACAAAGGGGGCAATTGCCCAGGAGCTCGGGCGATCTAAAAGTTGTCCAGGCAGGCTGCAGGGCTCCTAGGCACGCGCGACCGCTGTGGGCCCTGTGCTACGGGCCAGTGCGATTGGCCACGGTGGTCGGTCCTGGAAGTGATGGATTCGGAATTGCTGTCAGCGGGCCTGCATTAAAGAGACTTAAAAAAAAAAAAAAAAAATCTAAGGGAAAAGCTCTCATCCTTCAGGGTATATGTCAACTTCTGATTGCAACAGGTGAGGAAGAAACTTCCCCATAGGCAGGTTATTTCATAACTGTCCATTAAGAGTATTTGTCTCTCTAACCTCTGACAATCCGGTACTGGTTTATGTCAGAGATGCGAAAGTGGACTAGACAGAACACTGGGCTAATGTGGTATTTTAATTCCTATGTTCTGATAAGGCAGCAGGGTTCAAAGCTGGATGTAGTGTTAGTTAGCAACATGTGCAATAAAAATAACTGTTTTGCTTGGCATAGGAATAAAAAGGGTTTTTTTTAAATGGACACTTCTCCAGGAACAACAGCTTCTGGTCTCTTTTCAGCGATAAGAATGATGGTATGCAGAACTGGCCTTGGATGCGCTGGGAATAAATGTCGTTTTAACCAAGAGCAGTTCAGGGTTCTCATTCCAATGGAAACATTTTTGCTTTGTTTGGCAAACCAAAGTCTTACAACTGAACTGAAGCTTGGTGGTGGTTGTTTTTTGTTTTAGTAAATGACAAGCTAAATACTAGAGTGCTATAAAAGACAAGGTCACAGCAGTAGATTATCTCCAGACAACTGTTCAAGGGGAATAAAAGGAGAAAATAAAAGGGCTGCTAAAGAAAAACATTATTGGAATGGGAAGCAGTGACAATGGTAGAGTATGCATCCGAAGAAGTGGGCTGTAGTCCACGAAAGCTTATGCTCTAATAAATTTGTTAGTCTCTAAGATGCCACAAGTACTCCTGTTCTTCTTTTAATGGTAGAGTTGCTCACATTCGGAAAGAATTGCTCTACGTAATTTTACGTACCTCTTCAGCTGTGACCATGGCTATAACATTCACCCCCTGTTCCCACACCATCTGCCAGAAGTCATGGCAAGTGTGTGGCAAAGGTCCTTGTGTGGCTATATAGTGCCATTCCTCCCCACCTACAGTAACCTAGGAGTCAGAAAAAAACAAATACAGTTAATGCCAGACTTTTCTGCAGTGCGATTCAAGACAAGGCGCTCCGACCAACCGTCACAGCAGTAAGGAGGAACTGAGAGGACGTAGGGTTGGCGGTGCCTCATATACCAATACATGAGTGCGGCACTCAAGGGGGCGCTATAGCTGACCCTACAGATACTGCTAAGGCAAAAACCTCCGATGACTGTGCATGTGGGTGCGCGCACACCTAGAATGGAATAGACATGAGCAAACCCTCGCGAGGAATACTTCTTCCTGTTTTGCAGAAAATTAAGACCATGCAGTGCATAAAATGGAAAAAGGAAAATCTTTGCTTAAGGGCCTGATTCAAAGCCCATTGAAATCACTAAGGATATTTCTACACTGCTGCTGGGAGTGAGCCTCAGATGTGTTTGAGTGCCCGAGCTGCAGCCTGAAAGCAATGTCCACACTTTTATTTTTAGCATGCTAGCTGGAGCCACTCTAGTTCAAAACTGTCTACCTGGGACGGGAGGCTCACTCCCAGTTGCAGTGTAGACTTAACCCTAGAAAGACTCCTGTTGACTCCTATGGGCTTTGCATCAGGCCCTCAGTGATTGCGCTGAAAGAAAGTCTGGGCACTAGGCAGATTCTACATGTATTTCAAAAGACCGCACGGCTGCAAATAACATACAGTTTTGTAAGCACCATTTGAACATTTTGCATCAGGAAAGCCAGAGGTTGATTAGTCCTCTGATGTCACTAGATTTGATTATGCTTAATTATTTTATAATGGACAAAAATTATTTCTAGAAAGTAGTCCTGTTCTGTCACTTTCAAAGTTGCAGTTGAGCCTGTTCCCAAATCATCCAGTTATGCCCACACATTGCATATAACACATTAGTCTGATACGCCAGCAGCCAGCTAGCAATGAAATACAGATAGAATGTCAGAATTTGCTTTGAATTTCTCTTCCTCTACTAATTTAGGTTTTCAGTTCAGTGGTTGCAGTCTATCAATAGATATGGCACATTTAACAGTTTTTCAAGAGTAAATTATGGAAATCCTTTTCCAATACATATAATTGACGTAACAGATCTTGCAAAAATACTTTTGGTGTGTTTGCACTGCAGCATATAAATAGGTAATTAAAAAGAATATTTGAAACAAAATTTACATGCTCTATACTGTGCAATAACTAAAATGTACTGTTAGATCACCTTGAAAATTCCCATTTACAACATATTATTTGTAATTCTCCTATGAAGTAAATCTTCTAAAATATTTAGATAATTTAAAAGTTACTTGCTGGTATGTGTAAAAATCTGCCATTTTAACACTATCACCTACTAAATTTCACTTTTTTTTCATATCCAAACTATTTTTCAATTCTACAGCTAAAAAAACCCAAGAACATTTAAAGTCACTAAATCTAATTAAAAAAAAAATTACTTTTAGCAGCTTAAAAACAAAACCAGGTGAACCCATTATGACAAAGTTTTATATATATTTTCTGTGTCTCAGAGACTGGGACCTCTAATTCCAAGTTTCAGTCCAGAGCAACTTTTTATTGACAAAGTTATAAATCCCAGAGAAAAAGATTTATATTAAGTGCTGATACAAACACAGATATCAAGGTTCTGGCAGCCAATGCTATAAAGAACAATCAATAATGTTGACAAAACTAAGTGCATACCATGCTTGAGATGCAAGTCTTTGTATAAATTTTAGGAAAGGAATGTCAGTTTAGCTCGTACTGCTGCAGCAGCACTAAACTCGGATGTTTGGCTTTTGCACTTAGATGCCACAATGATTAGAGCTGTATTTAAATAATTGTTTTGAATATACCAGGAAAGGTTTTTTCCCCCCTAAATCTAGCTCCTTGTTTTGTTTCCTGTTCAATCATATACACCACTCTTCTGTATGTACAGTAACTACAATCTGTGGGCCAAATCCAGATAATTGATGAACAGTGCTTAAAATCAATTGAAATTTCAAAAACTCGACATCTGGCCCTGTATTTGTATATGTAGCTGTATTCAATATATGATTTTTTTTATTTGATTGCATTTTTGTGTAATATGGACCTGATCCAAAGTCCACTGAATCAATGGGAATCTTTTTCACGATCTTTGGATTATGCTCTATGTCAGAGGTGGGCAAACTACGGCCCGTGGGCCACATCCGGCCCACGGGACCCTCCTGCCCAGCCCGAGCTCCTGGCCCAGGAGTCTAGCCCCTGGCCCCTCCCCCGCTGTTCCCCCCGCCCTTGCAGCCTCAGCTCACTGCGCCACTGGCACGATGCTCTGGGCGGTGGGCTGCGAGCTCCTGGGGCAGCGCAGCTGCAGAGCCGCAACCTGACCCCGTGCTCTGTGCTGCGCGGTGGCGTGGCTGGCTCCAGTTGGGTGGCACGGCTGCCTGTCCTGGTGCTCTGGGCAGCGCAGCTGTAGCGCCGCCTGCCACCGGTAATCCAGGCAGCACGGTAAGAGGGCAGGGAGCAGGGGGGGTTGGATAGAGGACAGGGGAGTTCAGGGGGGTGGTCGGGGGCGGGGATGTGGATAGGGGTCGGGGCAGTCAGAGGGTGGGGAACATGGGGGCAGAGGTCCTGGAGGGGCAGTCAGGAAGGAGGGAGGGGTTGGATGGGGCAGCAGGGGCAGGGATTCCAGAGGCGGAGAAAGGGTGGTTGAATGGGGCAGAGGTCCCAGGGGGGCAGTCAGGAATGAGAGGAGAGGTTGGATGGAGTAGCAGGGGGCAGTCAGGGGCGAGGGAGCTGGGGCGGACAGGGAGCAGGTGTGGGGTGGGTGGGGAAGAAGTCCCAGGGGGACCATCAGAGGACAGGGAGGGTTGGATGGGGCAGGGGTCCTGGGGGGGCCCGTCAGGGGGCGAGAAGCAGGGGGGGTGGGTCAGATAGGGGGCGTTGTCCGGGCCACCCCTGGCTGTTTGGGGAGGCACAGCCTCCCCTAACCGGCCCTCCATACAATTTCCGAAACCCGATATGGCCCTCAGGCCAAGAAGTTTGCCTGCCCCTGCTCTATGTTCAGCAAAAAGCAAGAGGTTTTTTTTTAAATCCATAACTTAAATTATGATTTGTGTCTCCGTATTTGGATTGTGCTTAACATCTTGACAGGATAGGCCAGTGTTAAGTAAGCAGAGAAGTGCTGACAACCCACAGGGACAGCAGGCTTAGTGGTGGTGGGGTCATGATCCTCCAGGCACGGATCTTATCAAAATGATATAGGAGCTGTCTTTGTCTTCTGACTTCTGGTCCAAATATCCAGCCTCCTGGCATCTGATAGGATAGAACCATAAATAGTCTGGAGGGAGAGTGATACCTGGAATGTTTACTGCATTCTAATGCCCTGACTGCAGGTTATTAAAAATTGAGTATTGGGCTGCAAGCACACACTTTATGCTACAGAGGTAAATTTCACAGATGCGATTTCACCTTCTAAGCAAAAAGATCACTTGCTTGGCTTCTGTAACAGCCACTTGGAGTTCAAGGAGAAAATACTGGCAAGAGCCAAAGTGTCAGATACTAAAACATGAGTGCATGTTCGTGCATGCTCTCTAGATCTCAAATGGGTGCGCGAACAAAAGTGACACAAAAAATTAAATGTGGACTCTTAAAACTGGCTGAGGAAAATTCTTTTTCTAGCTGATACCAACTTATGGGCACAATTTATATTGTTAGGAATTTTTTTCTCCCACAAATTAGATGAAAAAAAAATTGATTAAATAATCCATCATTCTAGCAATGGCAGATGATGCCAAAAACCAGTATCTGCTACCCACCAGGACTCTGGTGGGAAAGTGATAACCCGACAGGATTCTGGTTTAGAAAGGTGTTCTGAATCAACAGTATTTAATATTGAAAATCATGACTAAGATTAGCTATTCTCTTTGGATTTAAAGGCCTTTCTTCCACGAAGATGTAAATGAACAGAATGTTTTATTTATTATTCTAATTTGATTTTTTCCCCCATTTTGTTATTGACAATGGGAAAAGGCAGCCCTGTTATGCCACATGGCAGCCTGGCATGAACTGAGTACCACTACTTCTCTCAGGACAGAGTGATAATCACCAAGGGACCTTGAAAAGCTGTAATTGGAAACAAAGAAGATAAAAATGAATTTGCAGCCACCCTGAAACAGCTTTCTGCTGAAAATGACTATACAGCAGGCTTACAAGAGGGTCAGACTGTATTTAAACCATTCATACAATGAATTTCTGAACAGTAACATAAGTTCATTTTACAAAACTCCCATTTGAAACAAGGCAATATGAATGCTCACATGACCAGTCTAAATGGAAGAGCCATTATTTTAGGGGTCTGATTTACTAGACCACTTGAGTGCTGGACATGCTCAAAAGGCAAACATGCATTTAACACCCTATATTTTAAAAATCAAGCCCCGTAAGTTTTAAAAATAAGATAGAAGCTTTGGGGCCAGGCCTCCTACTGATTCAGTGCACTTCCCTTCTCCCTGCAGGTTTCCATTTAAAGTTTCTCCTGGTGGAACCACTGCCTATCCTCCTCCCCTGAGAGGAAATTCCCGCTGGTCCAGCTGCTCCTGCAGGATCAGGGTGATGCAAATTGTATTGGTCTGAACTAATATGGGTAGAGCTAGCCCATTAGTTAAATTTAAGATATGTTGGGTGCCCTTTTTAGCTTAATACAAGCATTCAGCCGCTAGTCTATGCAACATTGCAACAGATAAGGAAATTTCTATACAATTATTTCTAGGTCTCAGAAATGTAATAAATACATCAATTCATGATTGTTCACTGAGCCTTGAAATTAGGAATGTGATGTAGTGACATTGTTGTCCAAGGTGAAACAACCTGCCCATTTTTTAAAGAAACCTAGATAGATGTGAGTAAATGACCTTTTGCAAGTCCTCTAATGATAGAAAACAATGGCCATACCTGTAACAACATACCCACTCCCCTGTTTCTTCATATGCCATGTGATGCTTCAAAAACCTTTACCTTTATGTGCGAGGCATTGATGTAGCCTGTATTATTTTCTTTGGTTGGTACCAACTCTACTCTGTTCTCCTCATAAGGAACGACTTCCCTGATGCGGTTGCGCTCAGCATTTTCAGGCAATGCTGCAGTGGTAAAGATCCCATCTGCCTTTTTCTTTGGAATCTGCTCATATTCGGTGAATACCATCCCCTCTTCCAACTTCCTCTTCAAGATTTTGCACTGTGATTTAACAGAAGGAAAGGAATACTCTCATCAAGTAATTTTTCAAGACAGAATGACTGCAGAAGTATCACACTGCAGTATTTTATCTCAATACAAAACGAATCATCAAACAAACTAGGATGTTCTCGTCTTTTTGCTTGGAGCTATACTGCTTACTATACAAAGTTTTATGTTGTCTGAGAATGCATAACTCTGTCTGCTTCAGTGTAGTTAAATCAGCAGAGAATTTTATGTTTCTAGCACATTCTCTTTTTATAGTTACAGATTCTGGTGCTAGATAAAGCAAAAATCTTCTAGTTACAATCCTGATTCCATAAATGGACTTATCTAAGTACATTTTTGAAAAAAATTCTCTTTAAAAATCTTTTTTGCGGATACAGACTAACACGGCTGCTACTCTGAAACCTGTCTTTAAAAATAGTCACTCTTTTGTTACAATGAATTTAGGTTCACATTTTCAAAACATGGCCTTAATTTGTACATTGCCATTTCTGTGCACATACAAATAAAGACAGTTACCTTTTTCCATAACTGGTGTTCCTCGAGATGTGTTGCTTATGTCCATTCAACTTAGGTGTGTTTGCTCGCCACATGCATCGGTGCCAGAAGTTTTTCCCTCAAAAGTATCCGTAGGGGACCGGCTCCGGCGCCCCCTGGAGTGGCGCGTGTATTCTGCGGCATATAGGGTGCTGCCAGCCCCCTACACCCTCAGTTCCTTCTTGCCAGAAACTCTAACAGAGGGGAAGGAGGGCAGGATGTAGAATGGACATCACCAACACATCTCGAAGAACACCAGTTATGGAAAAAGTAACTGTCTTTTCTTCTTCAAGTACTTGCTCATGTCCATTCAACTTATGTGACTCCCAGCAGTACCTCTGGAGGCAGGACATGTAGATTACAATACAGCTCTGCTGAACCCAGTGTGGTCTCTGGCCTGCTGCATGATGTCATAGTTGGCCATAAACGCGTATTCTGAGGACCACGTCGCAGATTTACAGATGTCCTGGATTGGAACATGTGCCAGGAAGGCCGTTGAGGATGCCTGCGCTCTAGTCGAGTGGGCTCTGATGATTGGCGGCGGAGGGTCTCCCACTAACTCGTAGCAGGTTTGAATGCAATAGGTGATCCAGTTAAAAATCCTTTGTATGGACACTGGGAGGCCCCTCATCCTATCAGCTATGAAAAGCTGAGTCGACTTACGGAAAGGTTTTGTCCAATCTAGGTAGAAAGCCAGAGCTCTTCTTACATCCAAAGCGTGAAGGCGCCTCTCTTCACTAGTCTTATGGGGCTTAAGGCAGAAGACCGGAAGAAAGATGTCCTGGCTCATGTGGAAAGTGGACACCACCGTGGGAAGGAAAGCCGTGTGGGGCCGGAACTGAGGGTCGCATCTAGAGCCTGGTGTGGTGCACCATATATATGAATATGCTGCCATGTGACTTAGCATGCACTGGCAAACCCTGGCCATGGTCAAGGGAAATGTGGAGACTTCCACGATGAGGTCTATCAGTGCCCTGACTCTCCAGTGTGCCGGTCGATTTTTTGTCGTTCACAAACAGACCAAGGCCACGGCACATGGCTAGCAGCACTGGAACATCCCCTTGGACCTTGAGCTGCCCTTGATGAGCCAGTCATCGAGGTATGGGTAGATCTGGATACCCTGACGTCTGAGGTAAGCCGCCACCACCGACGTGCACTTGGTAAATACCCCCGGTGCCATCACTTGGCCAAAAGGAAAGTCCGGGAACTGAGAGTGGTTGGAACTTACCGTAAACCGGAAGAAACGTCCGTGTCCCTTGAAGATGACAATGTGGAAGTATGCATCTTTCAGATTGAGGGCAGCGTAACAGTCTCCTGGATCCAGGGAGACTGTGCAGAACTTCACTTTCGCTCAATAGTGGTTCAAGTATGCAGGTGTAGTATGGGTCGCAGACCATCCTTGGCCTTGGGGATTAAAAAGTATTGGGAATAGAACCCCTTGTTCCTGTACTCCACAGGAACTACTTCCACCACACCCAGCTGTAGTAGACCCTCTACCTCCTGAACGAGAAGATTCTCGTGAGGAGGTCCCTGAGGAGGAACAGGGAGGAGAGGCCGGAAGGGGCAGTAGAAAGTAACTGAAGGGTGTAACCCTGCGCCACTGTATTGAGGATCCATTGGTCCTATGTTATAGACGCCCACGCAAGGAGGAAGGAAGAAAGGCGGTTGGCAAACAGAGGGGAGGAAGGATCTGGGGAACAGTGCGGTAGGTCACCCTCAGGCGTACCCTCAAAACGGGCGCTTGCCCATCTACTTACTGCAGGTCAAGCCCTCCTGTGATGCAGATGGGGGTTGGTGGCCTAGCACCTCTTGTTGCCCCTGGATCTTTTGTGGGGAGGCTCCCCTGGTTCTGAGGCTGCTGTGGCTTAAACCGCTTGCGGGCAGGGCCGGGGACGTACAGGCCCAGTGTATTTAGGGTCATACATGAATCTTTCAGGCCATGAAGTTTAATGTCTGCCTGTTCTGCGAACAGAGCGTGCCCATCCAAAGGGAGGTCTTGCATTGACTGCCGCACCTCCGAGGAAAGACCAGAAAGGAGCAGCCAGGAAGCCCTGAACAACGAGATGGCTGATGCCATGGTATGGGCGGCGGTGTCTGCAGCATCCGATGCTGCCTGGAGAGCTGCTCTGGCTGCAGTCGAGCCCTCATCAAGGATTGTCCGGAACTCCTTCCTAGAAGCCTCAGGAAGGGCACTCTTGAACTTGGTCACGGCCTGCCACATATTAAAATCACAGTGGCCTAGTGAGGCCTGATGGTTGGCATTCCACAACTGTAGATTGGAGGACGAATAAACTTTACACCCAAACAAGTCTAGTCGCCTTGAGTCTTTATTCTTATGGGTAGCCCCCGGTTGACGCTGTCTCTCCCTGTGATTCACCGCCTCTACCACTAGGGAATTAGGAACAGGGGACAGGTACTTGTGGCCTTTGGATGGCACAAAGTACGTGCGCTCCATCCTCTTGGAGATCAGAGGCAAGGAGGAAGGAGTTTGCCAGAGGGCATTTGTAATTTTAGTGACCCCCTCATGTAGGGGCAAAGCTAGCCTGGCCGGGGCCACGGGGCAGAGAACATTAAAGAGGGAGTCTGTGGGTTCCTCTAACTCCTCCGCCTGGAGGCCCAGGTTGGTGGCAGCTCTCTAACAGCTCCTGATGTGCTTTAGCATCATCCTGGGGCACCGATGGAGGGGGCCCCACTATGGCCTCATCTGGTGACAAGGAGGAGGAAGCCAGTAGCAAGGGGTCCTCTGCAACCATAGGTGGTCCGGTGGCTTGCTCGCCCACTTCCTCCTGTGCCTGCAGCCGAGGCCTCTTGGGCTGGAGGGGGGTGAGAGAGGGCGATAGCCAGTCTTTCCGAAGCTCTGGATATTGAGTGGGCGGCCTGAGAGGGCTGAGCGAACCCCCATGGGTACCACTGTGCCAGTCACAGAGTATAAGGCCACGGGCCTGGCTTCAGTGCCGCCGACGTAGTCTGCACCGTAGGTGCCGGAGCCTGTCCTGCCACTAGGGAACCTTGCTCCGAACCTGAGCCACAGCCCGAGCAGTTGCTCCCCTGTGACCAAGATGGGGCTGATTGGTGGCTCTGTCCCAATCGGTACCGGTCGCCCTTCCCGAAGCTGGATCTGGCTGACCTCGACGAGCGTCTGGATCAGGGCCTTGGCGACTGGCGGCACTTGGCGGATCTGTGACAGCCCTAGGCTGGTGATCTACGCCTCACACTTAACGAATGGTACCAGGATGTGGAGTGGGAACTAGAGCGGGCTCAGCATCGTGAAGATGTAGCTGCACACGGTGACGCCACCCTGGGGGATTGGCGACGGTCCAGGGAACAGTACCATTGGTCCCTTGACTTGTCCCTTGAGCGGTACCGGTGCCGGGGAGCTTCTGGGCGCCGACTCCGGAGCTGACGAGGACCTTTGATGCTATCCGACCCCAACCAGTGTATCCCAGGCGGGGAGTGGGCTAGGATACACTGCTCGAGCTGAGCTGGGACCCGGGATCCCGAAGGGGGTGAAGAGGCACCCGAGACAGGGCCTAGGTCCACCCCAGATTTGTCCTTTTCCTTGCAGGAAGCTGGAGACCTTCCTCACCCTGTCTTCCTGGGCTTCTTGGCTGGAGCCATGGAAGGAGACCGGTGCTGGCTCGTAGACAGTACCGGTGGGGTACTGCGTACCGAGGTTATGGTGCTCGAATGAGAACACTGTTCTGGCATCAGGGTAAGGGCAGACTCCATCAGGAGCGCCTTCAAACGAATGTCACGCTCCTTCTTCATCCTGGGCTTGAAGGACTTGCAGATTTTGCACTTATCACTAATGTGATTGGAGATATCCTATCTCCTAGAACTGGAAGGGACCTCGAAAGGTCATCGAGTCCAGCCCCCTGCCTTCACTAGCAGGACCAAATACTGATTTTGCCCCAGATCCCTAAGTGGCCCCCTGAAGGACTGAACTCACAACCCTGGGTTTAGCAGGTCAATGCTCAAACCACTGAGCTACCCCCCCCCCCCCCCCAAGCACTGAAAACAACTATTATGTGGATCACCAATGGGCATGGGCCTTTTACAGCGATCGCAGGGTTTAAAGCCTGGGGACTGGGGCATGCCTCATCCCGAGGCGAAGTCCCTTTAGGGACCTAAGTCTCTAACTTAACAAATAGGTTGAACTAAACTAAAGCGAAACTATATACAATAATGTTTGCAAGAGGCAAATGAGTCTGAACCAACAAAAAGCAACAGCTCTAGCTGAAGCAGCATCAGTTCCATGCACCATCGCTGGCAGCAAGAAGGAACTGAGGGTGGAGGGGGCTGGTAGTGCTCTATATGCCGTGGCATACACGTGCCACTCCAGGGGGTGCCAGAGCCGGTTCCTTATGGATACTGCTGAGGGAAAAACTTCCGGCACCGGTGCATATGGCGAGCACACACACTTAAGTTGAATGGACATGAGCAATCACTCGAACCACCTCTGATGTGTATCCAGGAGAAATGCGCTTACCATATGTAATTACTGTCATTTGCTTGTACAAACTGTATAGGGCGCAAAATTCCATGCACATAATCAAGAGGGAGGCCTCTTTGAACATGTGCCCCAAAAGTTAATGGCAGCAGATATTTTAATTTTTTTTTAATTACATGCATGTGCATAGACAGAAATTCACAGAGAAATCTTTAAGAATGGATTTTTTTTTGTCTCTTGGACTGCAACTAGTGGTCTTCTCAGCAACCTACATGCATCATTCAGCACATTATGTTACAATAAAGAGTGACTGCTGTATCAACCGTCCTGGCCAAGATGAGATGTGCAATATTTTAGATTTAGGGCTTGATCCTGTGAGACGCTGAACACTTCTTGAGGTGCTAAGCACCTTCAACTTCCACTGACTTCAGTGGGCGATGACGGCATTCAGAACCTCTTACAATGGTTCAACGCCCAAGTTTTTGGCGTCACCAAAGCAGTGACAATACCAAAGATCTCCATCACGGATGTTGCTCTCAATGTGGCCACCAGTAATAGTTTCCAGTTTTTAAAACTTCAAAACGTGTACATTGCTAGAAACAATGGAATAAATAAAACTTCGTGAACCTCTCTCTTACCCTCTCATCCATTGGCACCTTGGCTACTTCATCCTGGCTATCCTCAGGCACTGGAACTCTAGCAACGGAGAGTCCATTTAACGCTGCCAACATCAAGGGCCTCTTCTGGGCCTCCAGGCCTGCCATCTTCTGCTTCTCTAGATTCTTTTGGCAAGAAAAGGCATGTTTTTTATCTCTGTGTTGTTATCTATAATGCCAGTAAAACACTGGAATGTTTTTTTAATCTCCAAAATCTGCAACTCTCTGGCCAAGGAATGCAGATGATCACCATTAGCAGAGTAAATTCAAATACAACCTCCGATTCTTCCTATTATTCCCCAGGGCCTATTCCTACATGAGCACAGAATTTTAATTTCAAAGGAACAATCCAAAGGTAAAATATAGCTTACTTGCTATCAAAAGACTTGCAAATACAAATCTTGGGTATCCTTTCTGTAATGGTAAATTGCTATCAGGACATAATCCCACCATGTCATGATGGCAATACTTATGCAAACATATCCCATAGTTGTTTTAAAGAGTGTTCATTTCCATTTACTGCAGCAGAAAACCATGAAAAATATACACTGCTTGCCCCACTGCACATTTTATCTTTGCTGGGGTGTTTGTTTAATGCTTAGAATGGGAAATACTTTGGTAAATTTAAACTACCGTGTTTGGTAAATGTCCATCTGTTAATGGTGCCCACTGTACGAAGAATGATCTCATGGTGTTTAAAAACAGATTTTAATATCATTCGATGCACAGAACTTGCTTTACATCATATTTGTGTAGTACATTACACTGCTGTATGGAGCGTTTGAGTTTTAATTTAGTTCTGTGGCTAGTGGGAGATGATACATCTACGAGGTGGAGGGCCACAACTCCAGGAAGGTGAAGAGGGGGAAATATTTTATTTCATTCTCTTGGCGACTCTTCCCACCTGATTTTGGGGGAAAGCAATGCACAAAGGCTGTCTGGATCACAGCTGCTTTTGAAAACTGCTATTACAAAATAGTCCAAGCTCTCCTACTGGAAAAGCACTCCCCACGGGCGTTTAGTAAATGGATTGTTTCTGGAACGGGCCAGCCTGCAAACTTTTCATTCTGTGCTTACGGGATCAGCCACGGCACCAAATTCACGAATGGTTAGCTGATAGTTTTCAGTGCCCGTGGTGAGAGAGGTAGAAATGTCATGTGATTCCTGAACTAGGCTGGAAAACATGTTAAAAGCAATTTGAGCATAAAAAAATAGAATAACCGCCCACTTCCAAAAAGCAAATGTGCACACGGTGTTGATGGGGTGAACAAAGTTGATCTAATACTCAATGAATATCCAGAACGGAGGTTCTCAGATTATTTTGCCACTCCTGGCCCCAATACCCCAAGCTTTTCTCTATCTTGCCCCACATCCCAGAATCCTCTGTGCCCTGTCTCGGAATCCTTTGTGCTTCTTTGGTCCCCCCAAAAGTCCAAAAATGCTGTAACACACACACACACACACGCACACGTTAATTTGATTTGAATTCCATGGGTTGTCTATAGCTAAGGAAGACAATTACACTCAATGCATGTCCCTTTGATCACTTCATATCTGAAAGAGATCAAAAAATGTAATTCAGATAGTTTTACTGAATATATTCTGGGATGCTACACATTTAATAAGCCTTACTACCGCAGTATTCACATGTGAGAGGTTATATTACACAAGCAGAAAGGTTAGAAATAACTCTTTTTTTTTTTGGTTAAATAAAAGCTTAGATTCTGTAGGAAATAACACAACCTCTAGGATACAGCTTTGTGGTGCATCTTTAGACCTTGACCCCCAAGAATCAGAACCAATAATCTAGGAATTGACAGTTTTCAGGATTTGAGAGATCCATTTTTGCATTTGTTCTAGCACAGAGGTGGGCAAACTACAGCCCGCAGACCACATCTGGCCCATGGGATCCTCCTGCCTGGCCCCTGAGCTCCTGCCCCGGGAGGCTAGCCCCGCTGTTTCCCCTTCCCTGCAGTCTCAGCTCACCCCGCCGCCGGTGCAATGCTCTGAGCAGCGGGGCTGCAAGCTCCTGGGGCAACGCAGCTGCAGAGCCCGGCCTGATCCAGGCAGCGCGGTAAGGGAGCAGGGGGGGGTATGGATAGAGGGCAGGGGAGTTCAGGGTAGTAGTCGGGGGCGGGGAGGTGGATAGTAGTCGGGGGCGGGGAGGTGGTCAGAGGGTGGGGAACAGGGGGGTTGAATGGGGGCAGTAGTCTCGGGGAGGCAGTCAGGAAAGAGAGGGGGATTGAATGGGGCAGTGGGGGGCATCCAGGGGCAGGGGTTCCAGTGGCGGTCAGGGGACGGGGAGAAGGGGTGGTTGGATGGGACAGGGGTCCCGGGCAGCGGGGGGCAGTCAGGAGCAGGGGTTCCGGTGGCAGTCAGGGGACAGGGAGAAGGGGTGGTTGGATGGGACAGGGGTCCCGGGGGGGCGGGGGGGCAGTCAGGAATGAGAGGAGGGGTTGGATGGGGTGGTGGGGGGCAGTCAGGGGTGGGGGTTCTGGGGGCTGTCAGAGGACAGGGAATGGGGGGGGGGAGTTGGATGGAGCAGAAGTCCCAGGGGGGCCGTCAGGGGGAGAGAAGCAGGAGGGGTCAGGTAGGCGGTGGGGCCGGGCCATGCCTGGCTGTTTGAGGAGGCACAGCCTCTCCTAACCAGCCCTCCATACAATTTTGGAAACGCAATGCGGCCCTCAGGCCAAAAAGTTTGCCCGCCCCTGTTCTAGCAGAACTCAAAGGAAATAGAGGGCCTGTCAACTTTCAGACTAACAAATAATTTTGTTTTCACTACTTCTAAATCATTACTTCAAATGCAAGAATCAGCAATAACAAAATGGCAGCTTTCTAAACAAGCTTAAAAAAATCCCCTGGGGTATAGTGAAGTGTTTCATTCTAAATGTAGACATTAAGTAACCTCACTTTATTTGCTGACTAATAGCCTTGCCGTGAAGAATATTAACAGCAAAGCTAGTATTATTTTCTAAACACCCCCAGATCACTTGGACATCACATTAATGTAAATGGATTCAATGTTTCTTCTGCTCTAGAACCCATCCTGAAAAAGAGATACGTACTTGCCTAACTTGACTTAAATAGGACTATTCACAGTTTATAAAGTTAAGCCCATGACTAAGTCTTTATATTTTGATACCTTCCCTGCTGACTATCATTTAGGTCTATGGAAGACCAGACTTTGTATTTGTCCATTTATTAGATTATATTTTAGGGAACATATTATGTATTCCTACAACAAGCAGAAGAGATGGACACTCAATAATAAGTCTTTTCAAAAAGGCATGGCAGAAATGCAGGATGTCTAAATTAAGTTGTTAAAAAAATAGTATTTCACAGTTAGTCACTCTTATCAGTTTAATCTCTTTAAACGCTCTGCTCGCCAGGTATGTGCATAATTCATTAACTGAGTGTTGTGGGCTAGTACATTCATCTGAAAACAGCTGTAGTGTGCAGCTGTGCAGGAAAAAGCAGTTGAGTCAGCATCATCTGTTTGTTCTAGGAAAACGGAATGAGAATTTAAGGATTCCCATTCCCCATACCTCAGGGAAAGAAAAACAGCATCTCAACTTCCTCAAGTTAGCAGTATTGTTCCTTTTGTTGTGCAACAAGTCACTTGTTTAGAAAAGCAGCAATCCAAATTCTATTGCCACCGAAGTTTACTCCTCATAAAACTCAGTCTCATAAAATTGTAGGTTACGCATATGCTACATCAATGTAAAAGCAGCAATCCTAAGTGATAAAGCCATTTAAAAGTCATGGTTTGGATTCTCCACACTAACACTGCATATTATGCAGTGCTTTGCTTTATATCCCTGCAAAGTGGGGAGAATATGCTACTGACCCAGAATTCTCCACTCGTACTGGTGATGGCATTGCAAACCCATTCAAATTACAGAGCTCTAAATGACTGCACAAGCAGCCAGGCAATGGAGAATCAGACCCTGCATTTTTTACTCACGCTTACCTTCCAGCTAATCCTATGACCGTCAAAAACTCTTTTTTCTGCATAAGGCTGTTTTACATTCCTCATTGTTTAGGCTATAACAGTTTTCAGTTGTGCATTTTGGGATATTAAAAAAAACCAAACAGGTTGGTTCTTTGATTCAAAGAAGCCTCTGCATTAGAGAAAGATACTTACCCTCATCATCATCTCTCTTTCTATAATGCTGTCCTCGATAGAAAACATTTCGGACACAGGCCTTTCCTTCACTGGTTCTTTCTTGACCCTCTCCTTTACACTCGTGAGGTCAGGCTCTGAGATAGATGGTCCAAGTGAGGCCCCATTCATTGTCATTTGATCAGTCCGAGACACGCTAATGGCCTTGGTCGGCCCTGGCCTCATGGCCTTGGCCCTGGCTACAGCCACTGAAATGTTTACTTGGTCCTGCCTCAGGGCTCCATTGCTAACACTTTTCCTTGGCCCGGGATACTCAGGAGGAGGTTTATTTGGTATTCTAGCCAAAGCAGCTTGCAACTGAGCACTATATTCCACATTTTCGTGGAGCGGTGCTATCTGTGACACTGATTCTGAAGCTTCTTCTTCCTCTTCGCTTTCACTGCTGTGTATCAGCATCGTGGCACTCGAGAACGTCTTCTTGTGATGGTAGCAAGGGAGCTGCTGAACCGCGTGTTCCATCTGCGCTGCCTCTTCTGGCTGCACCTGCTCTCGCAAGGTGTTTCTACGTGGCAGAGGGGCATTTAAAGTTTTTAAAGCCATAGCTTCTATACCACGTACCATATTGCTGATGACCTCCAAACTATGGCGCTTGTGCAAAGCTGCATGATGCTTGACTGCCATGAGTGGCTCGCTAACCTCCTGGAGTGACTGATGAACCACTGGCAAGCTGTCCTCTTGGAATGTCTTCACTGAGAGCTGGACCTTACGAGTAACCAAATCAGGGCTACTGCCACTGACATATTTATGACGGTGGCTCGCTAGGTCAGGCGTGCTGGTGGCAGGACGTGGACGTGGATATGGAGGTGGTGGCCTGAAAAGATAGTTATTTAACATATGGACAGTACTATAGCTTTGACTGCTCTGCAGCTGCATGTTAGCCAGTTCTGGCGTGCTAACTGTGTGGGATATGGCACTGGCTGCTGCCTTATTCTGCACAGCATTATTAGGGTTCATTTGGTCAGATGGGGCAACAGGTTTGTTATAACCACCATGCGGCCCGTAAGGAACAGTATAGGGATGTCTCTCTCGAATTTCAGGTTGGCTGTAAACCAGGTCTTCTGGCTGGTTGTAAGCATGTGTATTTCCAATATTGAGGTTCCTTAAAGATTGACTTTGACTATCCATGTGAATAACCCCCCTCTTCATTTGCCTCATGACAGTTTCATAGTCTGGCGTTGGCCTGTAGGACGGCACTATGATGGCACTATGTCTATGGCTGGGGATGTAGTCTGCTCTCATGATATCACTTCCTGGGATGCTGAGATTGGACGACATTGGAGACGCCTGAACGAAGTTCTGTGAACGGTTGAGAGAGTTCATGCTGTGGGCACTGCACATACTGCCATTTGGCCCATTACCATTTAAGTAGCTGAAGTCCATGGGACACCTGTCCAAGCTGGTCTGAGATCTACAATAGAATGTTTCTTCATTTCCATGGAAAATGCTGTCTGTGTATGGTAAAGATAAAGAAAAGGACACTTTAACCAACAAGGGCACATGCAATGTCATGATCCTCAAAACCTTTCTTAAATAAAAACCACCAAAACTTCAAATGCATTCTGAACCAGTGTTTAAGAGGCAGCCTTGTGTACATCCGTGCAGGATGTGTGGTCTCAGGACTGGCCTTTCAGATTGTTTTGCTACTCCTGGACCCAATACCCCAAGCTTTTCTCTACCTTGCCTCACATTCCAGAATCCATTGTGCTCTTTCTGTCCTGCCCCCTCCCCTTCCCCAAAAGTCCAAAATTCTGTAATACACCTACACACTGTAGTTTGTTAATTGTGTCAGAATGGGATCAAAACAAAACTCCAGATTCAAACACTCCTGCATGATTGGCTGAACCTACATTCTAGATCCAAATCATGCCCAGGCTTCGAAACAATTCAGATCCAGACCCTCTGGGAGGTTCCTAAGGCACAGGAAGTAGTTGTGGAACTCTCTCTGCCCTCTCCATCCATCCGTCTCTCAGCAGGTTCACAGCTGTTATCTAAAGATACATCCCACCATTGGCAGCACTAGGCCCCAGAGCTACTGTACCACTGAATATTCCCTTAGGTCTCCTCTTGAAGTACTGCCCTCCCCACCCCAAGCAGGCAGAGATTGTGAAAGGGGGGAGAGGTTCCTCCAGGGCTGTAGCAGGTTCCCCAACATCAAACCAATCTGTTGTCTCCAGGACGCTAAGCAAGCCAAAACAGGCTGATCATGCCCCTGAGGAACCAAAACAGCCTACTGATCAGGTAACTGAAGCACAGAAATTAAATTATTTAGCCAAGGTCACAAAAGGAGTTTGCAGCACAGGCAGGAATAAAAAAAATCAGATCTCTTGAGTCACAGCTGAGTGTCTTAACCATAGGACTATCCTTCCTCCTAAATCTCACAGGACTCAGAAGGATGGCCACCTCCAATGATTCTGGTGTAAGCAATTGTCCAACATCACATGAGAAATCTGTGGTAAAGTCCACTCCTGCTGCATCTCAGTCGATTCCTATCTACACCCCTGCCTCATTCACGACACACAAACACTACACTAAGATTCCATCATGCGTGACAATTGGCTAGGGCACTTCAGCTGTGTCTCTCACAGTATGCAGACATAGCTTTGAGAAAATCATTTCAAAAGAGAGTGTGGTTAAGTGAACGAGATGCAGTCTGCCACATTAGAGGCCTGGGCTGTTTCCAGCTCTACTGGAAGTGACTTGGTGCAACATCTCCATCATCTCATCTGCCAAAAGGGGTGGTGAGAAATAATAGTTGTGTCTCCCTAGTGTAGAGGTGTGTCAATAACAATGCACAGAAACACAAACAGACGTCAGCAGAACTTATGGTCTTCTCATGCCCAGGCCAGTGCACTAGGCTACAGGATATTTTGTGGGAATCTCTCTCTACACCTAGATTCCAGCCACCATACTTTCCTCAGAGAACAGTTCTGAGGCTAACCCTGCACAGAGCCAAAAAATACAACTTTTTATTCACACACTTCTGAAGTTTGACCCTGGTGGCAGGAACTAGAACAGAGAAAAGGCCATCAAGTAATATACCGGCTATGTGGGTCTACTCCCCCCTCACCTCCCCAGTTTCACTGGATCTGCAGAAAAAAGCACTATAAGAAAGTTGCAATTTTAAAATCAGGCCATTTGGGGAGACCTGTAACTTGGCAACCCCTTGACCAACTGACCCCAGACATGCCCTATAAACTCTACCCACTGCACTGAACTGGCAGGCCATATTCCAAGCCCATCTAACGGCGCATGTGTATTTTAGATAAGTTTGAAAATTGGGCTTTAAACAGAACCCTGCTGAAACCTTAACTATGAAGTTATTGTGGAGGTGTAATACTAACTCCCATTTGACCAGGACTGCATTTTGGAAATCAAGATCTGATGATCAAGAGCCCCTTTGCTGGCACATTAAGCTGCAGATCTCTGAAAGGAAAAAGGTACCCCCTAAATACCTTGTGAGTTGTTTGTTTCAGTGTAGTGTTCTCCGCACTGGACATGCATAGGTGGCAGTATAAATGGGTGCTGTCTTGGCTGAAATAAAAAGAGAAACATGAATAACCTCAGCAAACTGGAGCTTTGCCACAGTTTTTGAAGATGAAGTGCCGAAGAAATTATTCTAGATTCTTTCCACAATACAGAACATTTCCTTACAGAGCTCTGCAGATGTGTACAGAGCTTTACAAAACAAAAGACACAGGCTAATGAGGTCAAAAGTGCCTACGTGACTTAGGCGCCTACATCCCATTTATAAAAGTGACTTAGCTACTTAGGAGCCTGGTTCTTATTGAAAAATCACTGGGACTTAAGCTCTCTAACACACAAGTCACTTTTGAAAATGGGATTAAGGCTCCTCGCTCTCTTTACTTTTCAACATTTTCACCCAGAGTCCTTGCCTCTGAATAGCCTAGAAACGAGGCTCTGACAAAAACAAGAGGAGACCAAAACACAAGGAGTAGTAGATGGGAGATGAGGGCAAAGGCAATAGCAACATGAGGGGACTCAGCAGAGTCACGCAGTGTCTTGAATGCAGAATTTCAGTGGGCAAACCCCCCACTGATAAATATTGCAGCTAGCATTGTGATACGGTAGGAATCAGGGACAGGGATGCTTTAGCATTAAATCAATGGATTATTTAAAGGTAATAATATAAAGCATGGATGAGGTCATAATCAGCAGTTTTGTCCAGGCATAAAGTGAAGTATTTGGAGGTTGGCACTGCAGCCACCTCGGTTGTGGGTGTCAGGGGCGGCTCTAGGCACCAGCAAAGCAAGCAGGTGCTTGGGGCAGCCCATTTGCAGGGGCAGCAGCCGGCAGAGAGCCAGCATGGGAGCTGAGAACCAACAGGGGGCCCTGGGAGCTGTAGTTCCTTGGTTAGCTCCCTGCCTATAGAGCCAGCCCTGGAGCAGGGAAAGAACTACATTTCCCAGCATTCCCTTGGCCGCTGTCAACAGGAAAGGGAGGGGGAGGGAGTGAGGTAGCTGAGCTATGCTGCAGCTTGCTGTGAATGGAGAGCTCACTGCTAGAATGGGGTGGCACTGTGAACGGGGAACAAATATGCCCAAGGAGTAGAAGGCTTTGCCCCAGATATCCCCTTCAGAAGACATCCCCAGCCTGGATTAGGGATACTGGTGTGACCTCACCTTGCAGCCCCCAAAGAAAGAATTGGGTGCACTAAATGGACAGTGCCCCTCTCTATCTGAAGCCTAGCAAGGGAGGTACGTGGATCCCACTAGAATTTAAAATGAAAAGTAAGGGAAGGGAGGCTCTGGACCTGGGCAGCTTTAGATACAGTACCAGGCACGTAGGAGGATTTCCACTTCTGAACCATGGAAGCAGAAATTGACTTTTCCTTTCCAGATTTAGCTAATATTCAGAAAGGGAATCTAGCACCTGCCGTCCAGATTTGAACATCTCAGAATTCAGGAGTGCTCAAGCTCAGTTTGGGCAGCTGTTACTTCATTTCTCCCAAATCAAATATAGTGATCCACTGTAACTTGCTGTAGAAAAAGTAGAATAAATTGAGCAAGAAATGCTTCCCAGTGGTTATTAGGACTGGAATTGCTATTTTCAACAGCCATTGCCTTTTTTTTTTTTAAGTTTTATTTGTTTAAAAGGAAGACAATGATATTGCATTGGCAAATCCCCATAGAAAGAAAGAGTGGAACAAAAGAATAATAAAGGCACCTCAACTTTTCCTCATTTATGGAGGACAGTCTTATAATATGCATCCAGATATCCTCCAATCACACATGCTGAAAATTGTTCCACTTTACTGCAGTTCTGTAACCATATGGGAATCAATCCTGTTTGTGTTCTGTGCACATCTGCTGAATGACCCGCCCTGGGAGCGAGTTACCAGTGACCCAGGGCTGGGGTGGAAGGAGGGTGCAGTTGGCAGGGTAGAGTCCAGGGCTGGGGCGGCAGGGTGTGTGTGTGTGTGGGGGGGGCACTGGTGGGGGCCAAGGGAGGAGCCCAGAGTTGGGGCGGCAGAGGGGTGCGGGGGGGGGGGGAGAGCCCAGGGCTGGGGTGGCAGAGGGCTGTGGGGGGTAAACCAGGGCTGGGGTGGGGGGCAGCCAAACATTTTTTTGCTTGGGGCGGCAAAAAATCTAGAGCCGGCCCTGGTGGGTGTAATTAAGTAAAGAAGTTTATGCAAGCACACACTGGTGTGTTCAGAGAGAGGCAAACTGCCCTGACTTCTGAGCGAATATACCTGCAGAACCACCTCAGAGGCACATCTCACACAGGCTGGTTCCAGGAGAGCAAAATATTGACTGAGCCCATAGCTTCAAGGGGAGAAGAGGCACAGTTCGCCTTCGTGCAGAGACAAAGGGCCACAATGACAGCTAGCCACTGAACGGGCAAAAAAGGAAGTGGGCTCGGCTTACATCTACATTTTCTATGGGATCTGGGGAATAGAAAAGAAGTGAAAGTGACTGTGATGAGGCATATAAATCCTTGCATGCAATATGGCAGAGGAAAACAGGAAATGCTCCCGCTGGACCCAGTTACAGAAGAGGGTGTTCCGAAGAGTATGGCTCTAGTCAGCAGAAGAATGGTTCTATTGGCAGCCTGAGAGGCAGAACTTAGTCTGGCAAGAACTGAAGGAGCCTACAAAGGTCTGAGCCAGAAAAAAAGCCTTCACAGCAAAGAGAACGGGTCTCCTGCTAGGAATGTATCTCATATATTAGGAAATATAGGAAACAAGCTGAATCCCACGTTATTTTGGGACTGGTCTGCAAGGACTCTTCTGTTATTGGAAAAGCAGGACTTTTTTGAGAGACCAGGCAAAACAGTCTACCCTGAAGTAGTTGGGGAGCAGCTTGAAGCCTGGAGGAGTCAGAAATCCACTTCAGAGATCACTGGGGGGGAGGGGAGGGGGGTTAAAAAACAAAACCACACTAGGGCCTCTTACAGGCTTTGTTCCACCTACGTGAGAGTCATTGGAAGTTTGACTAGAGTAAACAGATTTTTGCCCAATGGAAATTAAAAAGGTACAGACTTCATGGGCCTGATTCTCATTTATTATCATATCATTAAGACCATGACAGAGTAGTATAAAAGGGGCTTGAAGTGGGTGTAAATGTAATTACGCTGCCAAAGCAAGGATGCCTTAGTGTAAATGAGAATCTAGGCCATTTTGTCAAATGTCAGAGACGCACCACAGACTTCACTTCATTATCCCACTTATGCCTACTGATTTATTACAAGGCTACCATAAAAAGCCAAGGAGTACACGGATAGTGCTATCTAGAACTGCTGTATACTTTACAGAACAACTACTCTAACAAGTGAGCAAAACTACTTTTTAAAAAAAGCGCATGAAGGTTCATTTGAACAGAGAGAAAACCAGTTTGGTTTAGAGAAGAGAGTCACCTATTCCTCTTTTCATTGCTCCCAATCCATTTTCTCCTTTGCCAAAGGTTTACACATAGAATCTAAACAGACGAGGCATGATTCATTTTTCCTGTTAAAATATAGGCTTCCATTTTCCATATCTGATAGGAAGAGGGTCTTGTTTTCTTTGCAATAAAGATGAGGCTGATCAGATCATAAGGCATTCAAGGGCCCTTTCATTTCCTTACATTAGATATTTCACATCAGGGCTCACAAAGCAAATTAGCAATTAATAAGAATTTTCTATTTTAAAGAATGTAACACAGACAGTGCAATAAGCAAACTGTGCTAACCACTGGCTCTCTGGAAGTAAGCTGAAAATGACAGGCAGTTTTGGAAAGGAAACTGGGCAGGACTATTAGTTTAAAACATAGGTACCTGCCCACATGTGAAAACTATTAAAAGCTTTTAGAGAGGAAAATATGACAACTTTTAAAACCACTGAAGTAGAATGGACTAGAACAGATCTGTAGAAGGAACAGAATGAATAAATGGTACAGATTTTGTTAAAACACAGGGACTGCCCATCTTAAGAAGGGACAGCTGCTGTGCATGGATAAGAGATGTCAAAAACAGAACTACCAATACTGACTCTGTTACACAGACATATGCTAATAAGATTTATTACTTCAGGAAGGTGCTACAAAGCAAGAAAACTATACTTCATCACTGGGCTTGAAATGAGCCAAGAAGGAAACCAATCTTTTTTTGTTTCACAAGCAAACCATTTTATACAGCCATGATAATCTTTGCCCTCTATGGAAGGGATTGGCAATGTTGTTGCACCTTGCCATTCTCTCTTAGGTTTTCTGCTGGAATTCAATATTTCTTAGGGTAGTTCAAGGGTGCTGGGAGAAAAATGTAGCAGCAAAGGAAAGCTTATCCCTAAAGCTGATTGAAAAATGGGATAATAATGTTTGCAAACATTTCCAGGAAAATTGTCTCTCTTTTTGTGAAAATTTCAATTAAAAAATATTGTCAAAAATTGTAAGCATCTCTACTTAGTCACATGGATTTACAAAAAAGAAAATATTGACTCACAGAATCATGTACTGATTATAAGTTTTACTCAGAAATATTAGGCACTTCACAGAAATGCATAACAAGATAAAGTTCCCACTACAAAGAGCTCACAGTCTAAATGCAGACTTGACACCTTAGAGTGACAAAAAATAGAGGATGGAGGAAGGGTTCAGGGCAACACACTCTAAAATCATGCAGTGATTCAGTTTTGGCGTATGTATGTTTTGACGTTCCGTTACGTATACAGTAATAGATTTTTCAAACTCTAAGGAGTTTTCTTATCCTGCAGGACAAATCCCATTGAACATCACTGTATTCCTGCAGAAAAGATGTTCCATTTTTGCAGGACAAGTAGAAACATTAAAGCCCCAAGGCCTGTAATTTTTAGAATCAGTAGTAATAATACATTCCATTTAAATTAACACACTTCCTGTAGGTGACATGGCAGTAATGAGTTTCAAGAATGCCAATGTCTAGTCGATTAATATATTTGAACTTTAGAAAATGTCCCATCTCATGTACTGCCCCATCCCTGTAGCAGCAATACCAGCATTATTATTGAAGACCCCACTATATTACATACCAAGGATGACCTACTCCAGGTGGGCCGCCGTCTGATAGGGGGAGGAGAACTTGATTGTCTGTGGGGAAAAGTGGAGAGAGATACTAGGAACTAGTCTTATGACAAAATTTAAATTCTGATTCAAGACTGGCTAAAGAAAATAAGAGCCTAAGATACTGAAAGGTATTCCTTATTGATAGATAGATACATATAAAATAAAACAGATGGAAATAATTCATTTCCTGCTCTAAGTATAGATGTATTTTTATTCCAAAATAAACATGCCATCTGGTCATTATCCTATTTGGCCTAATTGGAAACAAGGGAAAGAAAATAAACTCTGGTTTTAAAATGACAAACGTAAAAAGTAGAAGTCTCTTGAGGAAGCATGGGCCAGCTCTCAAGATACAGGTGAACAGAAAAACCAGTGACGGCATCTTAGAGAAGTCACAGCAAATCACTAAAAGGCAGTGCACACAGATCAAGAGAGGAAAGAGCGGCTGAAGAATAATTCTAGCAGAGGCAGGTATAATGTTGGAATAGCCAGATGTAGTGGGAATACTTTAAAAAGAAAGGGGGAAAAGAAAAGAAACATTGAGGAGTCAGAAATATAGTGCTTACGTGTAGAGAGGAAAGGTGGAATTTCTCCTCTTACAATTTCTGATCTGGTGAATGATGTTATGTGCGATTAGAGGAAATGCACACAGAGGAAATACAAACAACAACAGAGTCATTTTAACACAGAGGTTGGGAAAAGTGTTCAGTTAGAAAACACACTGCAATATGTTGCTTGCTATCAATACATCTAACTCAAATGGTGGTAGCAGAGGAGACTCCTGCAAGGACAAGACCAGTTAACTTAGTAACTGTATTTAGTCTTATTTATTTCTCTCAGCAACTTCATTTTGCTACTTATTTTTATTTGAGGACAGAAAAATGCAAGTGTTTTTAGGATGTTATATATTTGAAGTGTGTTTCTATACTGGACTTATGGTATCTGAGCACCTACCCCTCAATGTCAAGGGATAAATAACTTGAGCAAACGCCACTGCTTATGAAGTCTGAATTTAAGCAGCCTTTACTGTAATAGAAGAATCTTCTGTGTTGACCCTGATATATAGTTTCAAAGTAGAAATATGTTCCTCTTTAGGATCTGCTCAAAGTTTTTTTCATAGAATCATAGAATATCAGGGTTGGAAGGGACTTCAGGTCATCTAGTCCA
Source organism: Malaclemys terrapin pileata (assembly GCF_027887155.1). Classification (NCBI taxonomy): domain Eukaryota; kingdom Metazoa; phylum Chordata; order Testudines; family Emydidae; genus Malaclemys; species Malaclemys terrapin. The sequence continues at coordinate 45,215,641 of NC_071507.1, read as the reverse complement.
ATCCCCTGCTCAGAGCAGGACCAATCCCCAACTAAATCATCCCAGCCAGGGTTTCATCAAGCCTGACCTTAAAAACCTCTAAGGAAGGAGATTCCACCACCTCCCTAGGTAACCCATTCGTGTCTCCTAGTGAAAAAGTATTTCCTAATATTTCCTCCCCCACTGTAACTTGAGACCATTACTCCTTGTTCTGTAGTCAGGTACCACTGAGAACAGTCTAGATCCATCCTCTTTGGAAACCCCTTTCAGGTAGTTGAAAGCAGCTATCAAACCCCCCCTCATTCTTCTCTTCTGCAGACTAAACAATTCCAGTTCACTCAGCCTCTCTTCATAAGTCATGTGTTCCAGCCTCCTAATCATTTTTGTTGCCCTCCGCTGGACTCTTTCCAATTTTTCCACATCCTTCCTGTAGTGTGGGGCCCAAAACTGGACACAGTACTCCAGATGAGGCCTCACCAATGCTGAATAGAGGGGAATGATCACGTCCCTCGATCTGCTGGCAATGCTCCTACTTATACAGCCCAAAATGCTGTTAGCCTTCTTAGCAACAAGGGCACACTGTTGTCTTATATTCAGCTTCTCGTTCACTGTAACCCCTAGGTCCTTTTCTGCAGAACGGCTGCCTAGCCACTCGGTCCCTAGTCGGTAGCAGTGCATAGGATTCTTCTGTGCCATTTACCCATCACATTGTTTTTTGTTTTTCTAGAGGAGAGAATCAAAACCTTCCCTTTGAACTTGTTCCTCAAACTGTTCAAGACAAAATTAAATCCACAATGTTGGATTATGAAAGTGCAAACATATTTCAATCAATCAATCAATCAATAGGAAACATGTCCATCTCCCAAGAATAGTAGATAGCAATTGAAATCTGATTAACTACAAGCTTTTTCTTTGGGTGATAAGGCAGTGGTCACATTTAGAATTCCTCCATGAGCCCTCCACTAACTTATCCCATTTGAAAATTTATTTTATGCTCGTGCACGTGTGCACACACTCCCCAACACACCTTTTAGTCTTTCCTTCCTTTATTTTGGCCTTCCATTTTCCAACAGATGACAACACCCAACAGAACGGATGGATGTCCATCTGGGTAAACAGAACTGTGGTGATGATGATAATGGGAGCTTCTTCGCAGCTTTACAGTTAACTAATCAATGTGTTGGATACTTTACAGGGAATTCTCTCTGTGTGTGGCATTGCTCTATAACCCAGCATTATTCAAAAAATGTCAAACTCTAAAATCACAGCTCTCCACTCCAATAGGTACATATATGCTGAGAGATATTTGCAGCTAATAAACTGGCCTTTGTCCCTACACTATACAACCGAAACTCCACCCATTCCTCTTTCATTAGGGTGAAATCCACCCTTGTGCAGAGGGCCAGCTCAAGGCCTGTGCATTACTAAGGGCTCAAAATAGACTTCAGTGGCACATAGTGATACATAGGCCTCATATGGAACAGGAATTATTCTTTTGCTATATCTTGGTAAAAAAAGGGACAGGGTAAAGAGTAATTGGCACAAATTTTTTTTTTAAATGAGAGACAAGCCGAAAATCAGAGCACTTCCAATCAGTGTATTGCAAAAGAAATCTGAAGTATGCATACTCACTCTGTGCAGATTTTATTCTGTTTATAAAACTTATGCCTTGCAGCAAACAGCCGTGAAATATATTTTGCATTTTCAATATCATCCTTTAAAACACAAGAAGAAAAATTGGAAAAGCCAGCTGATTATTCACTCTGCTGCTGTTACAATGAATTGATTTCAGCAACTGAAAGAGTGTTCTAAAAAATTCAACAGCAATAATGCCTTTTAAGGGATGCCACACACAAAGTCAGCTGCCAAGAACATATGCAGTGCCCTCAAACCTTGGACCACTGAAGTGCATCAGCATGTCTTTACATGCTGCCACTTCGCTGCTAATGACAGTGAAAAAACAAAAAGAATGGTTAGAGCCAGGCTGTGTAATTTACACACTGGCCTGTGCTGGGGGTTATGTGGAGTTGCAGTTTTCTCAGAGCACTGCACAGTCCCTCCTAGAGCTCCAGAGAGCATGTATACAGGCCCCACCATTGCTCAGGGTGCTGCAGCTATGAGAGCATGGTGTGGCAAAGGGCCATGGACATTTCATCCAAAAGACAGTCAAGACAGAGCTCCCAATAGGGTGGATTTCAGGCTGTCTAGAAGGTATTAAATAAATTGAAAAGTAAAAAATAAACTGATTCCCCCTCTCCCCCCAAATACAGGTGATGGGAATGTTGGAAAGGGTGAGCAGGTGACAGACTGAATTTGTGATTGCCACCCTCCAAATGCAGGGGAGTGAGGTGACACCTCTATTCAAACATTGGGACTTGAAGCTCAGTCTTTCTGATATACGGTAAAGTTTTTCTGTTGATACTGTTTAGGTACTTTGCTTACTGTGTGAAAGAGCACGGTTTCTTCTTTGTTGATCAACTCCACGATGATTGAAGACTTGTTATGTATTATATTCCCAATATCATTCCACCTGTAGAAAAGAAATGCTGCTGACTTTGCCAAGACACACAGGCAAACATTTCACAGACATGTTAGGAATGTATGAGTTAATGTGCAGGCTCATTTTACGTGAGAAATGCTAGCTGTTTAATGAAGAAAACACAGCCAGCAAAAAATCATGTGCTGTGATTAAAGAAAAAGCCACCCCCAAACACCCCAGATTTTAGAGTAAAACATTTCTTCTTCAAAAACAGCAATGTTAAGGGTTACAATAAAAGATACGATTGGAAATATATGAATGCTTAATTGTAAACTGAATTGCATTGTGTCACAATTTAATTATTATTTGACTGTGATTAGTTGGCAGGGAAATATGTACAGTTCTTGTTGGATTTTTTTCCCCCTAAATGGTTTCCAAATTTCCTAGATTGAGGCTTAGTCTATACCAGAAAATTAGGTCGCTTTAACTACGTTGGTTGGGGCATGAAAAATCCATACCCTGAGCAGCACAGTTAAACCAACCTAAGTCCCCATGTAGACAGCAAGAGGTTGCCAGAAGAATATTTCCATTGACCTAGCTACTGCCTCTCGGGGAGGTGGATTAGGAAAATCCCTCCTGTCAGCATAGGTAGTGTTTACATTAAATCGCTACAGTTTGTTAATGTGCTTTGATCTAGTCCTTTTTGAAACAAGACTAAAGTGCACTAATGAATTTTTAATGAACGTCAGCAGGGCCCACACAGACAGTTAGTTCACAGCAGGGTAGTCCAGGGTACATTCACACACCAGTTCACCACAATTTAATTGTTTGTGTAGATAAGCCCTTACCCATTAGTGTTTTTATACAAGCAAAAGATACCGTGTTACTATTTTGTGTTTTATGCTCCTAATTTTTTTGCCATGTGTTAACTTATTCTTTCCTCCAGTGACTGTCAGGTTGATTAAGATCAGTATTAGGATCTTTTTACAACTAGTTGTTGGCGTCGTTTGTGTCCATCATGAAAATCATGTCCATCATGTGTCCCATGAAAACTTTTGGGATGGAAATGACTTGGTCTTCTGGAAAATGTACTTGGATACATCCTGACATTACATGCATGGGAATGCATGCTGAAACAAAACAAACAAGGATACCAGCATTTTCTGAGGACATCTATACCTTAAAATAAAATAAAATAAAATAAAATAAAAATCTGAGAGGTGTCTCACTTTTGCAACCTACGTTTTCAAGAAATCTTAGGAATGGCACAATTTAAAAGAAATCTACTCTGATTTCTTCATAAAACTACACATTCAAGAATGAAAGATACATGAAAAATGCAAAAACAGATGGGAATCTTGATGATGTTGGAAAAAAATAATCTAAGCTCTTTAAAATAAATGCTAAGGTCTTTGAAAAAAGCTCCAACCACTGGCTAAAAACTACAGTGTGACTCATTAAAACATCTGTTTTACTGTAAGTGCTATACAAATATTCACACACCAAGAGCGCTGGTCAGAAAATCTCACAGATTGTGGTTTATCATTCTAAGATAACAATGAAATAAACAAAAATAACCCATGAAATCACAGAAACAATTAAAAAAGAGGGGGGCGGGGGATGAAATCCTGGCTCCACTGAAATCAATGGGAGTTTTGCCACGGTCTTCAAAGGGACAAGGATTTGACTCGATGCTTTTTGCTACTTTTTTTTTTTTGATAGAGTAATAAAGATTTATTTTTATAGAATAACAAAGAAACAAAATGTAAACAATTATTGGAATTGATAAAACAATCCTTTGCCCAGACGCTCATATTTTGCATTAGCAACACTGGGTAATCCCACAATGAGAAAAACAAGGGCCAAATTTAAATTCAGATATAGCTTTATCAAAGTCTGATCTGAGAAACTCTTTATCTAAAGGCTGCTCGGTGTCCTATGCAAAATGAGTTAGTTTCAACCTAGTTTCTCATGGACAGATGTCACATTATTATTTAGCTCCATAAATAAGCATAGTGGCACACACATAAAGAAAAGACAATAGTCAAGAACTGAAAAAATGAGCCTAAAATTCAGCTCCTTTATCCTTATTGAGACACCGAAATAAGTGACCTGATTTTGGGATGCTGGAACAATTTGTTTAGTGGGGGTGCTGACAGCCATTGAACCAAACTGTAAACCCTGTATATAAGTGGCAATCACTTCAAGCTCCAGCACCACCAGCACCTCTAGTTCCAGTACCTATGGAAGTGATGCGCACCTAGCAGTCCCCACTGAAGTCTAACTTATTTGCTTTCAGATGCAAGAAAATAAGTGATTTAAGCACAAATTGATCCTAGAACGGCAAGAGGAGAAAAGGCATCAAAAGCTCATAAGCAATTCAAGTGTACACGATAGCCTTGTCTCTCTAGGCATCAACCCCATTCCCAGACATCTATCACAGACTATCCTTTGCTGCGTAGACTTTTATGGGCAAGAGGCCAATCCTGAAAATCCTTACTCATGTCAGTACTCCTTTACTCACAGAAATAGTCCTACTGAAGCCACACTTGATGCCTAAGTCACAGGGAAAAAAGCACAGCTTCCTGTAAAAGGAATTCACATTAAAAGCAGAAGTCCCTTGATGGTACCTGTATATCACTGTTGGCCTTCCAATTCTATTTTTTATGAAGATTCCCATGAAGAAAATGCCAAGATGCATATCATTTCCATGATTGTCCTGCACAAAAAACACATCAACATTTAGTTAATTAATACAGAAACTGGTTTTCCATGAAGAACGCCCAGGGAACTACAATAAAATGTTTAAATCAAAATCATCCCCTAAGATATACAGCACATCAGGCATTCAGGAGTCTGTCTGTAGTTTAACTAACCAAAAAACACCCAGTCTGTATAGCAATAAGCAATTGTTTCTTATTTACAAGGTATTTACACAGTAATTCAAAATAAATGTCATATGAATATAAGCCACGTGGCTAAAAGGGTTACTGTATGGAGCAACACAAGGGAAATTAGTGTGCTCTAGTGGAATAAACACTAGACAGAGTCTGAAATTCCTGCATTTTAATTCATATTATATGGATTTGGACCATTCACTTGACCTTTTGGAGACAGATTTTCAGACTGTTCTTAAATGGGCCTCCGTTTTGATAGGTGCAAATACCCAGGGACACAATTTAGGTAGCTTAGATGTCTAAATATCTGATCTGTGGATACAATCTGGTACTCATACATTTAAATGTTAAACTGGATCCCAAAAGAATTATTCCTTCTATCTGTGGATGCAAAACAGGGTATCTGTATTTGCAAATCTGATCCTCTGTGACTCAGTTTGCCCTTCTCTAAAAGAAATAATACTTACCTACCTCACAGGGCTATTTATACTGTGCTTCTAAGATGTAAATCACTGCATAAATATCAATAATTATTTTTACAATAAGTAATATTACCTTCATTCACTGAAGAGAACATGAATTCAGTTCTTTGAAATACAAAGTAACATTTCTGTTTTTCCTATTTTGTACAGAATAGGCACTTTGGCTTCTTATTTAACATGGTCCAGAATGACATGCAATAGCCAAACAGGGACATCCCATATACAAAACCTGAAAAAATTCACTTGCTAGTGCCAAGTGGGAAGCTTTCCCTGGGAGGGCTGGTGCTTACACCATCACATTTCTGAAGATTTTACAAAAAGAAATTTGTCTATAGCTCTTCTGATTGCCAAGAGATAAATCCAAACGTGAGCCAAATGTAAACTGATGCAGTGTTGTCTTCCTGAATCTGTAGGCAGGTAGTCCAAGTGCTTCAGCTGCTGCTTACTGGTTTGCAAAGCTTCAGCACATGAAATTAGTAAGAGTTTCAGTGATAGGTGGGCCACAGTGACACTATCACTCTGCTGCTGCTATGGGAGAATTCTATGAGCTGCAACTGAGGCAGGCATGGCTGAGACACACGCACAGTATTTGGACCAAAGGGACCAAAACAGATAGAAGGGGAAGGAATATTGGAGACTCCCTTCTGTTCACCAGCACCCTCACACCATTCAGGACATATTGGAAAAGAGATAGAAGGTGGACTTCCCTAACCCATCTCTCTTCATTGACTGCTTGTAGTGGGGTGGCTGCCCCACTCCTGGAGAACAGGGGTTAAAACAGCCAAGCTAGGCTGATTGCAGTAGCAGCCTCAGCTGTGGCCTGCTCAATTAGGGCCCAGCTGGCCCTGATAAGAGGGCTGTGGGCCAGAAGCTGGAGGAGTCTCTCTCTAGCTGTGGCGAGAGAAGGACCTGGCTGCCTGGGAACTCAGCGTACAGGGAGTAGAGCAGGGCTGGGGAAAGGCAAGAGGAGCTGGGGAGCTCCAGGCTGCAGGCCTGGCTAAAAGCCAAAGCAGGTACAGGGGTTGCAGAGGTGCAGCCCGGGCTTAGGCAGAGGCAGCTGGTCCTAACCCCTTGCCAATGATGAGTGGCTATTACAGACTGCAATCTGCCCCAGTGAGCTAGATGATGACTGGCAGTAGCCCACTGAGGCAAGATGGGTTTAGAGAGTTGGGGGTTCCCCAGAGAGGGGAGACCCAGAGAGTGGGGGTACTGCTGGGGCAGAACCCTGAGGTAAAGGGCACCGGGGTCCGGGAGGGACATGGGGCCAGTGACAGGTGAGACACCAGCCAGCAGAGGGCGTTCCGTACATGGGAAAAGAGCTAATTCCCAGGACGACCAGTAGGAGGTGCCGCGCCGGTGAGTCTTGCTTCGCTACACTGCTGTTTTGCGAAGAGAGAGAATCCTGTATCCCTTCCAGCTTCTGGAGAGTGGTAAAGCTTCACATTTATCAGATGCCTAGTACCAACAGGGTGATACAAAAAGATTAATTCCCTTGGCAGTGTCCAAGACAACACCCTGTTAGAAATCCTAGCTATCTTCTCATTCTCAGGCTCTTTGGATGAGCAGGCGTCTAGATTTTGTCCCAAAGATTCATTGGTAGTGTGCCCCATGCGTGCATTTTGTATTTATTTCTAGCTAGCAAGGGTTAATCCCCCAGTAAGTAGATGTCTGGTACATTTTTCAAGCCCTGTACATGCACTGATTCCCAACGCTGCATACACCAGAATTCTTCAAATTATACTCCAAATCTGCTGTGGTTTGGACGTTCTCTGCTTAAACATGGGAAGAGCTGTAATAAGCAAAGAAATGGTGAAGATTTTTTTAAAGGGGGGGTGGAGGGAGAATGAAGGAAGAAAGGAAGGAAAAAAGGAATCAGCTCTCGAATGCCCATCTCCAAAAGAGGGTCTCTCAATACATTGTGTCTGTCCATACATCTATCCTGCCAGCTCTCCTGGGCAGTGGAGGTTTTTCTGCATCTGCAACTGTGCTTCACCCAGCAACCACCAACAACAATCAGGCAGAATGAGAAATTCTGTTAAGAAAACAAGTTGCCACAGTATAGAGTTTTAATGGGAATTAATCCCAGAACAAACCTTTTATTTCTTTTAGATGCATAAAGATTTGACATCAGAAGACCACATAATTTCTGCCTTCCAGGGAAAAAGCCATTAACTTCAATGGAGACCATCACAAGATCCAAATTACAATCAGCCAATCTGTTTAGTTTTTTTGTCCCTTCAGGCTAACTTCAGGGTTCTCTTATTTTTTATCTCAGTAGCAGGAGAGGCAGAAAAACACTTTTACTAGGAAGTGCCTGGGGTTGGGGACAAGGAGAATTGTTGAGCAGTCCAGTATTTATAACAAATAAGCACAGAAGGAGAGTTTGCAATTGCAGAACGGGCTAAAAGTGTTCAATGTTTTAGCCACCCAATGGATCATAGTGACATGTGCTGTTCAAACTTAACCAGGTTGCAGATGGCACCACGGGGCATTAAGACAAGGAAAACTGATTAAAAATTCAAGGGAATACAGAATAAAAAGGACAAAAATACAGCATAAAAACCCTGAAAAAAAACAACAACCAGTTGTTAGCCTAACATTACCTTGCTTTTGTTCAGCTGACAGAACCTAGTACAGTTACACAAACCACCATCTAAACATCCTACCTTAGCTAATAAAGTCTCACAACTCTCCTGTGAAGTGAACAAGTGTTGTTCTACTCATTTCACAAATGGGGAAATTGAGATAGATGGTTAAGTGACTTTTGCCAACAATAACTCAGCAAATCAACGGCTGTGCCAGGATAAAATCAGGGTCCTGATTCTCCATTGCCATGCACCTGATGTAGTCATTTATCCCTGTGCAAAATGGATCTAAAACACTACCATTCCAATCTGGTAATTCTTCATTTGGATATACACATATTGTTTACAATAACATGAGTTATACACACATCACCATATACCCCTCAATTGTCTCCTTTTTTTTTTTTTGGATCGGGGTTGTAAGAAGGCTATGTAAATAATAGTAACTAGAGCCCCATACCTTCACAGGAAAGCTTTCTTGTCCAAACCCTTCAAGGCGTTCCACTTCACTGATGTACATAAGTTCAGCTTCTGCTGCTGGTATGCCACTACAATTAAAACAACATAAGACAGCAAGAAATTGTTCAGTACAACAAGTCATATTAAAAGTTCTAGCCAAAAAATGGCAGATTCAGAATAATCTAGATTGACTCACTTTAGATACTACTGAGATTCTGAAGAAAATGTACAATATAATTAAAACAGATCATTATTTGTATTATCAAGATGGGATAGACATTTTAGTTCATTCTCTATATTGTCATTAGTAGGAGGTAGAAAGCACAGTCCAAATCTAGAGAGGAGCAACCAGTGTGACAGAGAGGCACTTTCTACTCCAACGTCTAAAACAGGTTGGCAACCAGGGCTATTTTATATTTGTAAAATTTTGTGAGAAGCTGATTAACTTCTGTACAAACTAAATAAAAACCCAACTTAAAGTAGCAGAAGAATAGCCATATGTATCAGTTTCCTACTGCAAGTGAAAACAGAACAGAGCTGTATCTTAACATTTTGGGACTCACCTGTGAGTTTTATGTTCCTGAGCTACCTTTTGAGTCAGATCTTCCAGGACTGCTTCATCTTGAGTCCAATCCTGTAAGAATACAAACAAGAACACTCTGTTTATTGAGGGATACTAATCAGGAAAGAAACAAAGCAAAACACAGAACAGATACATTGTGATGGTGTATGTTTTAAGGTTGCTACGTGTCTTTAAGCTTGCAGGACAGTGATGATACCTAATACTGATTGCAATGGAAATCTGGATTCGTTTGTTATTACCAAAAAATTTCTGAGGGTAAGATACCAGAGCTTCAGGGAAAACTTGGGGGGATTGGAAATTTTAAGAAGATTGTTAATTCAAAACGAAAAGGGGGCTAGAAATATCTTCCCAAATACAGAACAGAAAGACCCAACACCTTTCTTTTAATAACTGTTTCAAAAAAGGAGGATCAAAAGCTTTGCTGTTCCTTTAAGTGCATAGTAAAGGTTGCCTTGTGTTTTCAACACACAGTTGATGAGGAAATTGTTGTACATTTTGTAAATGTTATAGTGTGTGTATAGTAGGAATAATTCTGAAATCAATTGGGGCAAGGAAGTCTGCCCATAAAATGAAAGCAAAAAAAAAAAAAGGAAAATGAAAAAGTTACCTAGCAAAACCTCAAAATGATTATATTCATATAAAAAAAATACGCCTCAAGGCTGTGTGTATTGTATGTGGCTAAACTGCCTGTTTCTTGCTCAAAGGAGGCCTCCCTGCAATATTTGTTTCTGCCACAGAAAAATGTCAAAGTGGTAGCATGCTAATGAAAAATGGCATGGTACGTGCCTGTACATAGCCACACACCTGTGGGGTGTTCTGTGTACATAACTTTGTTCTTTCCACTGAAGAAATGCCATTTGACACATAATGTAGCCTTACAAGATCAAACACAGTCCAAATGCAGCTACCCCTCCCCCATTCACCAGCACACTGCAATAATATATTTTTCAGCAAATCAGTGTTCCACTTTGAGACCTTATCTACTCCCAAGGGCTGCATAAATCTCCTGACCGCTGCTCTAGCACTGGGGCAGTCTACAACAGTTAGCAGTAGTTCAGCCCTGTAGGGATTTTTACCATTATGTTACCTAACCCTGCCCAGGGGAAAGGACGAAGTAGAATCGGTGACTCAATGCTGGAGGACAACATGCCTCAAGGGCTAGCTGCTTTGGCTGGAAGTGGCAGAAACAATACACCTCTTCAGCTTTGGAGGATGTCTGTGCTTGTGCGGTACTTAGAACAATGGGGCCCTGGCCCATGAGGAGGCTCCTAGGCACTACGGTAATACAACTAATAAGTAATAGAATAATAGTAGTAGTAGCAGCATAAGAGGGAGGTAAGAGACAGCGTGATGACAGGTACAAAGCAGAAGTCAGACAACATAGTCTAAACAACAACAGAGGGCAGGAACGGAAAAAGAAGATATCAACTGATAGGCCCAATCCAGAACACTGGATTCAAACTCCCTCAAACTAGGGAGAAGTTTAGCTCCATATCCAAATTTTGAGACCCATCTTTATTTTTTCTACTGACAGAAAACTAATTGCAGTGTACTGAAAATCTCAGGAGCGCAGTCCTTTGAAATGTGGGTACACAGTGGTAGATTCACTGCAAATCTCTCTGTCCACAGTGCAGCCATAATCTTGCCCCAAGCTGTTACCCCCAATATGATAAACAATCCCCCTCATGGAGTAACACCAAAATAGCTAGTAGTAAATGGGAAAAAAGGCCTCATGAAAACAAGAACTCTGCTAGTCACTCTACATGCGTTTCTCAGTGGAAGTTAAATACCATCTGCCATGACATATGCAACATAAGGCTTCTTACACTTACGTAGGCTCGTTATTTTCCCCTTCCACTGGCAGTTTTCTCTCAGATACATCTGAATTCCCGGCACACATAAATGACATTCAATTGCCATTTCTCAACCACTCATGCCATCTGATGAAAACGCCTATAGCTTTACAATCCCTACAAATTTAATTTCAACTCAGAAAGAATTTCAAGATCAGAGCCTGATCATCAAAATTTTATGAAGGTTGAGCTGAAGTTCTGTGGTTGTGAGGTTGCTGGTCTTAGCTAAAGCCTAGCTTAGCCTCAACAACTTCTTAAAGTTATCCATTCTCCCATCAATTGCTCATTGCTATGGTATCAAAGTAGCTGGTATCTTTTACCTCATTCTCTTTTATGGCAGCAATTTTACATTCCTCTGCAGAATTTATCAATAAACATAAAATAGTTCATTAAATATCTGAAAGATTTGATAGTTTCAGATTTAGATTTGAATAACTTTTACTGCACACTCACTGTGGGCCAAAACCTGAAGTCCTGATTCACCTATTATTCAGGCAAAAGGCTGATCCATTTTGATGGGAATTTTTCTTTAGTAAGGACTGTATGATTTGCTCTATAAGATTGCATTTGTTATATGAGCCAGTCCTCACATCCCATTATTATTTACTGTTTTTATTGCAATACTGCCCACAGACTCCCATCAGGAATATGTTAAATGCTGTATAACTTTATACTTTGTTCAAGTAAATATATTTCTTCTACTGAAATCTGTTCCTAGGGGAGAAATAAGCATGAATAGAGCTCATGAAGGGTTAAATCCATGCTTCATGTAGTTGTTTAGCTAAAACCATATGAAACACAATCTCTTTGGAGGCAAAGCTTACTTTAGTCATTTAAAAATTTAGCACTAACACTTTTCATTGAGCTATCAACAACACCATCTCTGAAGGATGGAGGAATTACTCATAGGAGACAATGAAATAAAGAGGGGAAAAAAGTAACTCACCATAGGAAACAGAACATATTCTCGGAGGAAATCATGAGATTCAAACTGATTATAGTCACCAAAATCCGCTGGAAAAAACAACACCACATTTACTCATATTACATAGCACTTTCCATGGATACTAAAGCCTCAATCCTGTGAACCTTTGACTCACATGCTTAACTTTAAGTGTGTGAGTTCTCCCACAGAAACCAACTGTTTGTAGGACTTAGGCCTTCAACACCAGTTTAAAAAATTATGTCCATGCATGAGATAATGGTGTCACTAAAGACCAGTTAAAGATTGACCTGGGCACAATTACACAAGGAGCCTCTCCTTTTTTGCAGTACCCCACTCCCTGGAGTGCAGGGATTGGTACTCCGTACTAATGCTTCATTGGCTGCTGCCACCCCAAAAAGAGATAGGGTGGCCTCTGGTAGGCATTTTGCTTCTCATTAGCTCCCATCCTCCCCTAACACACAGTACAGAGTGGCCCTTAACATTTCACTCAGCTTTTGCTAAAACACCACAAAAGACCTGTGTGAAAGGTGCTGGATTAACATCCCAGGAGGCTGAAATCCCTTGAAAATTAACAATGTCAATGAACAGCAGAGGTTTAAGTAAATTTGGATTTTCCTTCTCATCCCAGACTGATATATACCAGGCTAGCCAAAAGTTCCTGCCAGGGGCGCTAGTTTAATACTTTATTCCCTCATCCTGGCAATTCCCTCTCATTTGCCCCCTCTCTCTCTCTATCCATTAAGGAGTGGATACAATCTTGGCACTCACAGCACTGCTCTTAGTCACCCACATGCAACACCCAAAGGATTATTATGGTTTACATGTTCTTAAAATACTGCAGTTTTGAAAGTGCTTCCTAAAAATTAAAATGCTTCTTCTGAAACATGCACACACAAAAACCCCAAACAAAAACCTCTCCCACCCCAAAAAAGCCACATCTAGCTGTATCTATTTGTTAAATACACAACAGCTTATAACTAAAGAATGAACTTGCTGGAAAGTTATTTTATTTAACTGAACCAGAACAAACGCCATCTACAATATACTAGTATTTTAGAAGCTGGAAATCCCCACTATAAATCACAGTAGCCAAACATTCTTGCTAAGCTTCTAGACAATTTCACGTAGCATAGGATGCCAAAAATGCCGTTTCGTGTTGTTTCACCTCAGAGTTATGTTTTAAAATAAACAGGGAATCAAAATGGACATAAAACACAAAGAACGCAATTCAAAATAATTGAGTATATTCTAAGTCTCTTTACAGGATCATGTGCAAAAGATAAAAGACAGCAACACAATGTCATGAGTAAGCAACAAAAATTGGAGTAAGTGTCAGATGCAGCTATCTATCATGATCACAGATTATGCAGAAAATTCACAACAAAAGAAGTGATTATTACTCAAACTACTTACAGAGACAGGAGAATGGACAATTATATGGTAAGTGAGGCCTGCACAAAGCCACTGGAAAGATCCCAAATTGAGACAGTGTAATCCAATTTGGTGTCTGTCCATCACCAATTCTTGGACTTGTACTTTAGGAAAACCTCATTAAACCGTACTGCAAAGTTCAAGGTGGACATCTCTTTTCAATTATACTAAAGATTCAATTATACTAAAAGATTTCAGGGCAATGGTCACAGAACACATTAGGATTTGTTTTTTCCTTTTGTTTTTGAACACCCTATAGGACATTACAAAGGTATTTCTACCAGCACTGGCAAAGATCAGATTAACTTACTGAATACTACTACTCTTCACCCATTCAACAGCTTTCATCCTGGGCGCTCAAAGTGCTATAAGCAGGTGAATATTAGTATTCCTAAACTGAGGCAAAGAGTAAGTTAATGACTTGGCTTTCAAGGTGGTGAGCATCCACAGCTCTCACTGATGTCAGTGGGGATGGAAGATGCTCAGCAGATCTGAAAATCAGTCCACAAGAGACTTACAAAGGCCTTTGAGCAAGTCAGTGGCTGTCAGAGGTAGCACACAAGTTCTCTACTGCTAGGTCCTTGTCCTAACTACTAGACCATGCAGAAATTCAAGTTCCAGAAGGTCACAAATTAAGCTCTAGAAAATTTCATTTCAGCAACAGAATGCTCTACAAATAAGAAGACACAGGATGGTCACATGTTCAAATAGGTTTCAAAAACACCTAGGGACCTGTTGTACCACAAAAATCTTTAATTTTTGAGAAGCCAGTAACTGTGCTATTATTTTAATAATATTAGCTACTATTTGTATGTACAATTACCTGATTTGAACATTTACATTTGGATTCTTTTCAGCAGGCACATCTGTTGCATCAAGTTTTGAAATTCTGCCTATTAAAGTCTATTAGAACTAGATGGCCTGAGAGATATTATACCCTAATACACGTTTATTTTTCTATATTATAAGCATACTTTTTATCTCACTACTTACTAGGTTACAGCTGTAATAACCACTATTATGTACTCTATAGTACTACTGATAGGAAGTGCCCGCTACAGCAAAGTGAATTTTTAATTAAAGGCAAAATTAAGCTCAGGTTGAAAATAGAATTACACTGAAAATAAAATTTGAGAAACAGTCAGCTCCCATCATTTTACAAAGTAGTCCACTATTATTAGAAGAAGAATCTAGATTTGTTTGTTGTTAATCCAGAAAATCCAATGTTGGAGCTGAACAATGCTTATATGGTATCTATGATCCAGTCCATGATTCTACACCTGACAGTACAAGTAATTCATCAAAAACCCAATCCTACTACTATTGAAATCAATGGAAAGACTAATGATCGTTAACATGAACTGCGGTGGGCCTAATTAGTGTCAAATGAACACTTCTAGAGGGCAATGTTGGAAGAGAACTAGCAGGTAATTTAACGTTACCTTGCACAGCTAAGCCAGCCAGCCGGATCCCCTGATCCAACGAAGAACGCAATCGACCATCAAGAACATCTTTTTTCACTTGTAGGTAATACTGATACCTGTCAATAAGTGAAACAACAAAACGAGACCCAAAGTTTATATACTTGGATATTTTCTACAGAACAATTGCTGAAGACAGAACATTTTTACGCAAAGGTTGTGTACTTAAATTGTACTGTGTATGTTGCAGATGCCACACATACAATCTTAATTACAGCACTTTAAAATCACCAATGTGATCCCTATCAGGACCATTGTTCCCAACTGTACAAAAGAGAGAAATCAGAATTCCATTTTAATCTAATAAAACCTTTCATATTCTTCTAGAGTGAACTCCTAAATCAGCACAAATGAGATTCAGGATCTTGCCACTAGACAGCACCAAAGTTCTGGTGAGACCTGCATTCTCAGGATTACAGCAATAGTAGCAACACTATAATTTGATCAAGAAGGCATTTTCAGTGTAAAGCCCATTTTCATTTCCTTCAAATTAGAGAAATTCCCCTTCGAGCTGAATTTTTTCAAGTTTACTTAAAGCCCAAAGTTGAATTTTGGGCAAAGTGGGTGAAAAAAACCTTTGCAGATAATTTTGGGTTACTAGATTTAAAAAAATAAATAAAATAAAAGCTAAAATATTTTCACGCATTTTCTTGTGCTCTGGTAACTCACAACCAGTTTCATTTTATAAGTTTTGATTTGGCATGCAAGAAAATTGAAAGACTCACATTAATTTCAATGTGCTCTGAACAATTTGATTGTGAGAAAGGAAAGCATGAAACCAATGAGAATAGCACACAGCCTCTCTGCTTGGCCTTTCTGCCTCCAATCTCAAATTTCACAACTCTGGGATTGTGTGGCCTGGAATTCAGCATACTGTGCAAAACATAGATAATCTGAAATTGCAAAGAAATGGCACCAGAGCCAGGCAGAAAGACTGCCAGACTTGCCTTTGCCATCACCTTAAATGGAGGTAGGGGGACACTATGCTTATAATTTCACATCTGCACACTAAATGATTTGAAGTCTATGGGAGTTTTGCCACTGACGTCAGTGGGGCCAGGATTTCAACCACAGTTCCTGCAAAAACTATAGATAAGCCACAGTGCAGAATACATGAACAGCAGAAAATATATGATGATACAACAGCTACTGCATCAGAAGTCATGAGAAGATTTTGAAAAATAACTAGTGATTTTGGGTGCCTCAAAATTCTAGATCAATGGTCCCCAAACTTTTCAGTGTCACGCCCCTCCTTGCCTGTCTGTGCCCCCTGACCCACAGGGCCAGGGCCAGGAACAGGGTTGCGGCTCCAGGGGGGAGGGGAGTCTTGGACGGGGTAGGAGTGCTGAGGCTGGAACCACAACCAGGGTGGGGCTGGAGCCGGGAATGGAGCCGCAGCCAGGGGCCGGGGCCAGGGTCGTGGCCAGGCCATGGTTGGGGGCTGAGGCTGGGTCAGAGCAGAGCTGGGAGCGGAGTGGGGCTGGGTGGTGCACCCTTCCTGCCCCCTGAACATTCCTCCGCCCCAGCCCCCCCCCCCCCCCCGGGGAACGCACCCCACAGTTTGGGGACCTCTGTTCTGTGTTCAACTTGCAACACCTTTAAAAGGCTTGATTTTAGGAAAGTTCTTAGCACCCACCTTTCTGATAACCAAGTTCCTTTATATTATCTCACATTGAACACCCAAAAATGATAGGGTTACCATATCTAACAAATAAAAAAAGAGGACCCTCCACTGGCCCTGGCCCCGCCCATTTCCCCACCCCCAGCCCCAACTCCGCCCCTTCCCCGCCCTAACTCCGCCCCCTCCTCCCTCCCACTCCCAGCCACGCGGAAAGGGCTGCCCGAGCGCTACCGGCTTCACGGTTTGCCGGGCAGCCCCCAGACCCTGCGCCCTCGGCCGGCGCTTCCCCAGCGCAGCTGGAGCCCGGGAGGGGAAGCACCCAGCCGGGGGCGCAGAGTCTGGAGGCTGCCCAGCAAACCGTGAAGCCAGTAGCGCTTGGGCTTCGGGCAGCCCCCTTGCCTCCGGACCCTGCGCCCCCAGCCGGGCACTTCCCCTCCCGGGCTCCGGCGGCTCAGGGTCCGGAGGCATGGGGGCTGCCTGAAGCCGGTAGCGCTCGGGCAGCCCGGCTCTTACCAGAGCCGAAGAGTCAGGGGAGGAGCAGAGCCGCCGCGGGAGGGGAAGTGCCTGGCCGGCATTTTCCCAGACATGTTCGGCTTTTTGGCAATTCCCCCCGGACAGGGGTTTGAGTGCCGAAAAGCCGGACATGTCCGGGAAAAGGAGGACGTATGGTAACCCTAAAAAATGGGGACAGCCACAAGCACAAGTCACTTTTTAAAATCTTGACCTGAATGTTTTTACAGCACCTGTATAAGGCACAATGTTGCGCGGTGCTGAATTGTATTAAATTGATAGCATATATTAAACCTGACTGGCTGCTGGGTATGGAGATTGGTTATTTATTTCTTTTGTAATATTTGCTAATGTTTCCGATATACACACACCTATGGTTAGGGTGACCAGATAGCAACTGTGAAAAAATGAGACGGGATGGGGGGTAATAGGCCCCTATATAAGAAAGTCCCAAAAAATGGGACTGTCCCTTTAAAAATGGGACATCTGGTCACCATACCTATGGTAAAAAGAAAGAAATCCAAATGAATGAATAAATAAATAAATAAATAAAAGCAGTAGAAATATAAAACCTACCAACCTTATCTAAAATACACACGCTTAACTCAGTATTTATTAGAATATTCCCTTGTACTTCCCCATATTTGCTGTATGACATGCTACAGATATGGAAGTTAGCTAACTGCAATTCTTAGCTTGGGAGCATGGACCAGCATTCATGTCACGCTCCCCCCGTCAATACCCAGCCCAGGCCGGGCAAGCTAATGACCCAATCAGCAACCAAATTTGGTGATGAATCCTGATCATGTGCCACTTGAGGCATGTTGGGCATATGCTAAGAAGAATTCTTATTTAGGCCCTGCTCCAAAGCCCATTGAAGTCAATAGAAGGTGTGCTTTAGATCATGCCCTTGCCTATCTAAAGCATCTGTCAAGTTTTTAAGTACCATCACTGTATAGTACTCTTGCACAAAGAGTTAAGTCATAGCTGCTTACGTTATTTCTACTAGGTGGTCACCATTTTCTTTATAAATCCTTATTTTCAGAATTTATAACTTGGTCATAAACGTATGCTGTGGGCTGAGACTTTGGCATGCAAGGGCTCAACCTGGAGCAAATTATTTATTTATATTTACAAAACAAAATGTCTGCTTGGACAATTTTCAGTCAATCATTCTTTTCTTAAAAAAAGGAAATTAACAGGCTCTGGATGGGTACAATTCCAAAGTCACTTTGTTAATTTTAAAAAACACGTGTGGCATGCCCGCTCTTTGATCTACTTTAAAGGAATATGAACTGCTGAGTTTAAGCCGAAAATTCCAGTTTTAGCTTTGGTTGGTGATGGTTTTTTGGTGATTGTTTTTGTTTTTAAAGGGGGTTGATTGTTGGGGGTGTGTATCATAAAAGCTACCATGAAAAAAAAGGCTATCTGAAATTAGAGAAAAGTTATAAACACAGCATTTTCTTTTTGTGTAGAAAACATTTGCTTGCAGGAGAATAATATGGATGTACAATCCCTAAGGGTATAGTAGAAAAATGTAGCCCTGACAGGAACAGAGTAAAACCTAGAGGCTGCTAGGGTTGGGAGAAGCCTGTTGGGATTGAGAGATAATACGAGGCCCCTGACAGGGGAATCATGGGAGCTCTTTGGACAAATGTTGGGACTGTTGCTCTGGTTCTGTTCCAGGATAGGGGATGGTCATACTCCAACATGCAGGGTCCCTGGGAAATCACACTAGATTGTATGTGTTGGGAGGAAAAAGTCATGGGCTCCACTTTCTAGGAAGGGGTGGAATAGAGGAGAGACTCCACTACTGCTCCGTAGGTACTCAGCTCATCCATGCTGCAAGGCCACTGTCTGGCTCTGTGCCCGTTCAGCAGGTGAGTCAGGCTATGGCCCACAAGCTGTGAAATCCTTAGGGCTCCTTCATATGAAATTATATTCATTAAACGTTATTATATCACTAGCCAAGATTATGTGTTTTTTGTTTTAACTGAAATTAAATATTTACTTAGAATCCTAGATGAATAAAACATTTTTTTAAATTGCCTAAACAAATATTCACTTCAGAGAAACTGTCTCAGAAAAGTAGATAAAAATATGTATTTTATAAACTTTCAATGTTTTATATGTTGGAGAAATAAGCAAATATAATAGACAAAAACATGGTTGCACATTGATACAAACTGTTACACAAGATGGCAGAAACCAAGAAGTTCATAGTTATGAAGCCCTGGTTCAGAGTTATGGGGAAAGGGGAGAGAACAAAAACATGAATTGAGAACCGAGGTTCAATCTTCTTTGCTCATTTTGGGTTAACATTTTTTGAGCATAGTTTTTAAAGTTTAATAAAGGCTACCGCTGTTTGCCAGCCTGTAGTTAATTCCAAGGGGAATGGGAGTGGACAACAAGTCTGAACAAAACCATAATTACAAGGATATAATTTCCCACAACTCCATTCAGTAAACATAGAAACCATTACGAGTATATTTGTTTCTATTGCTTCAATAAGTGAGCCCTGTTCTTTAAAAAGTAACAAAACTGCAAGCAGATATTAGATATCAGAAAGGATCTGAACTTTGTTAAAATATAGCACCTGCCAATATCAATCAGTCAATACCACAAAAGAGAAAAAACGAATGAGCTTAAAAACGTGGAAAAAGGGTGCAGGCTTAAAACTTCATTCCATGATACAGAGTTTGTCTTAGCTACAGCTGCGTTCATCTCGAGAAACTCCAACTGACTGTATAATTTTGCATTGCAAATTTAGCACAGCACTATCTTTCATACTGGTTTCATTGTCATGTTTGTTTACAATATTTTTGGTTTAGTATTCGCAACATGACTTCACCTACTGGCATGCTTCAACCACCACACTCTGTCTGGTGCATAACCGATGTCCCTATTATAACAAGAAAATAATCAGGTTCCCCATTTGTATTAGACTTTTGTTATTTTGGGTGGTGAACTTCTTAAATCTCAAAAGCTAAGGAGGGACAGGCATGGTGAATATTGGAGGAGAGATCATCCTGAGAAGTTTATGGGGGCGTTCAAAGATAGCAGGTACGTGAATCAGTCCCGCAGAGCCATATCAGTGTTGGGTCCTTCTCCTTTTTGCTACAAACTCCCAGATAGAACTTTGTAAGGAAAACATTGCATTCAAAGCACTCTATTGATCTCTGCTTCTTCGGCAGAGGACAATGTAACTGCTGCACATCTAGAGAACTGCTCCGGTGGACAGATTTGGTTAGCAGGGCTGATGCTCCCCAACCTTCAGAGAGCCCAAGCTCCAACCCAAGCTGCAACTTCAATTCACTGTCTACACCACTATCTTTAGAGCGCTAGCGCCCGCCCAAGTCCATTGACCTGGGTTCAGAGGTTCGCTTCCGCGGGCTATGTAGACATACCCATAAATGGCTGTCAGCTACACTACAGCCAGAATCCAGGAAAACCAGAGCCAAAAATACAGGCCCTTATGTTTCAATTTAAACCAAATGAATATTTCAAGACTTGTGGTGCTTATAAACTGGCATTGCAGCAAGACAAGGGTAATGCTGACAGACCCCAGTCAGCAGGCAGGACCAAACCGGGGACATCTCTGGAGCTTAGTGCATGAGCCTCTACATCAGGGGTCGGCAACCTTTCAGAAGTGGTGTGCCGAGTCTTCATTTATTCACTCTAATTTAAGGTTTCGCGTGCCAGTAATACATTTTAACGTTTTTAGAAGGTCTCTTTCTATAAGTCTATAATATATAGCTAAACTATTGTTGTATGTAAAGTAAATAAGGTTTTTAAAATGTTTAAGAAGCTTCATTTAAAATTAAATTAAAATGCAGAGCCCCACCGGACCAGTGGCCCAGACCCGGGCAGCGTGAGTGCCACTGAAAATCAGCTTGCGTGCCATAGGTTGCCTACCCCTGCTCTACAGCACGAGCTAAAAGCCAACTGGCTGTTAGCTAAGGCTGTAGAACAGACTCATTAATCTCTCTCTCTCTAAGTGGTCTTGATGCCACTAGATGGGACAGAACGCCACACCCAGGAGGTGGGTGGAGTACACAAGCATTGAGAAGAATGGGCATTGGACAGAGGAAGCTGTACAAATCAATCAGGACCCCTCCCTCCTCTTTCTGGCTTCCAGTCCTCAGGAGATGCTACAGCAGATCTTTTCTACTGTGAAAGGGATTCTCCCCAAGTGTGCGTAATTATTTGACATAGGGATAGGGAGGGCATCCCCGTAACATACACATTCACCAAGTTAGATTCAAACATTCTTCGTTATTTCTTTTCTTTTTAACAATCCCCCTGTGAAGAAAAGAAAACAGCATGATCAGCGGCAATCAGGCTACTTTCCTTACACTCCTGCAGCATCTGTCTGCAACAGAGAATCTCATTTCTTTGGCTAAGTCACCTAGAGAACAATAAAATACATTATGTACTGAAGGGGATACTGTGAACAGTATTGTACTTTGAATATTTCTATTTTACTTGCCTCCACTGTGCATCAAAGATGTGGGCTTTTTTGCCAGACACATCAGTTTTGGAGGGCTGGCAAGCGTTATTTCTAGTTTTTTAAAAATAAATGCAAGTCTGATTTTGCTGGGAATTTTTGTCAAGTATAAATAAATATATTAAAGAATGTTTTAAAAAGAAAGATTTTTTAAAATTTGATTACATTGGATGTATTTGAAAAACAACCACAAGTTCTTGGTAGTAGCTTGCAAAATGTGCATTAGTTACTCAAGAGGTACAACGCCTTTAGAATTGTCCCTAATGATGTAATTACTGGATTGACTAGCAGTTTTTCATAACTCATTAGGTACCTCTTTGGAGCCAGCCGATCTGTTGGGTAACTGCTAAACTACATAGTTTTGTTTTGGTTTTTTTAATGGAGGAAAGAAGAGAATGGCTGTAATGTCAAATTAGTAACATAAGTGGCACGCTGGATCAAAACACTGGTCCAGCTAGTCCAGGATTCTGTTTGAGAAAGAAACAAGAAACCCTGCAGTGGGCAATCATGGAATAGCCTGCCTATAAGGGAAGTTTCTTCTTAACAGCATGCTTGCATCCCTCGGTAGAATTATTTTTTAAATATTAGCATCTCCAATATGGATAGTCTTGTTGTCCATACAATTTAAATCTTTTTAATTCTACTACGCTCTTGAAATCAATTATATCTTGTGGCGGTAAGTTCCACAGATTGCGTGTGGTGTGTTTTTTAAAAAGTATTTCCTTTCTTTCCTTTTAAATTCATTTGTCTCTTATATTTTCATCTTCCATGTTGATTCAATCATTGGCCTACGTGCTGAGAGTGCAAAGGAAGGTGCTAATTAGCACTGACTGAAATGGTGAATCTCTGTAATGTAGACAAATCTCCACCAGTCTGAGGGGATACCCATGTGAAATGAGTTTGTGGTAAGCCAACAGCATCCAAGAGAGGGCAATAACTTTTCCTCATTGCAGACCTAGATAGGGTTTGAAATAATAATAGAAAAAAGGGAAATGCTCAGTCCTTTCAGGCATCCAGATACAACCTTTAGTATATTGACATAAATATATCGGGTTATGATTTCTGGTCCTGGATGTGCTGAAACAGATTTTAGAAGCTGTAATTCAATCAGTACAGTTTAATCTAAAGGCACTTTAAAAATAAAAATGTATATAATGATGATTTTATGGTAGGCGAGAGTATGGCAAGTCTTCATCTCTGTCACTGGAATAATTTAGATTCTGATAACAAATACCAGAATAACTCTAACTTGCTCCACTGGAATTGCACCAACCAATTTACCAATGGTAGCCTGAAGTTTCTGGATACTAATGCCAGCCATTTATCTAGGACTTGTGGTAGAATATCAAATACAGTAGCTGTGTTTCACTACTAAAGAGTAATATTTTGGAAGATTGTCATTTTGTGAAAGTCCACCACACCCTGTAACGGAGGGGGGTGGGAGGATTAGAGACGGGACCCTCAGCAGGCTAGCCAGGAAAAACTGAAGGAAAATGAAGAGCCTGTACTGTACCCATCAAACTCCTCCCTTTAGAAACTCAAGCTGTCCATGCCAACTTTTAAGTGCAGTCATAAATAAAAGGTTCCTGGGTCAGAAAATCCTGGAGCTTGAACAGCCTCATCAAGAAATTCCAGGTTAACTGCAGGCGACTGATCAACAAACCCTGGCAAAACCAGAATCAGAATTGCCTTCTAGAGCTGGGTGAAAAAAACAACAACATAACATTTCATTTTGTGAAATAAAAAAGAAAAAGAAAACATCTTCTGGGAGTTTTTGGCCCTACCTACTGATACAAAAGGTCCTTGCTGGGCCAGCATTATTCCCATGACATTTGTTCACAGGACCAAAAGAGAGGATAGTTCAAATACACAACTCCTATCACCTTCCTCTGCCTACTTAAACAAACAAAACTCTTTAAAGGCACCTGTTTGCAAACCTGCTATTGTAACTCTTCTCAGAAAGGTTTTTTCACGGTCAGTTGGGGAATTTCCTTGGGATTCTAGGTGCATCTCCATCCCTTAAAGCTCAGAGGATCCACTAGGCCAACACTATCCTGCAGGCTAGCAAATCTCTCATGTAGTAAATCTGCCAACTGGACTTTGAGGAGGGGAACCTCCAAGCAACCAAAAAATATCCACAGTTATAGGTAAGTGGCCTACTGAAAAGGACAAGGAGGTTTGTGTGTGGGATAGCAGAAGATGAACGACTTTGATTAACAAAAATGTCAACTTCACAGAGAGTCACATTCCATTCATTTCAGCGGGCGTTTTGTGGGCATATGTTCAGATAATACATACTGTTAACTGACCTACTCATATTGCCAGTAGCAGTAAGAAGCATATGCAAAGGCAAGTTACCAGACCAAACTGATTCAAGCTCCCAAAAAAGATGCTTAATATTTTTCAAATTGAAGCCCAGCTACAATATAATCACTTATCTAAAGGCAGCAGAATTTGAAAACCTAGCACAACTAATTAAAGATATATCCTTATTTAAAAAATAGTGCTGCATTGCTCATGTTACTTGCAAGCCCCATTTGCTCAATTTACTGCTTAAAAGTTGTTCTTATTTATGCATTTTAAAAAAGACTGCCCATCAAGATTTCAGATCTATTTTGTTCCACGCTGTACATAAGCACCACCAGATTACAAACAAAAACATGCATTTCGGGCATCATGGGCCCAATTCTACTCTCCTACTGCTGTAAATCAGAAGTAATTCTAGGGAAATCAATGGAATCAAATTGGTGTAAGAATAGAATCAGGCATTCAAGAAAGAAAAAAAGTATAGACATTGGGATTTGGAACTGGATGGCTCGAGGGATTAATAACAGGATTTGAATTTTTTCTTGTGTAAACTGCTAGTTCAAATCAAATCCAGCCAAATTCACTGGGGATCAAAAGCTGTTGCCGTTTGGTGGTCAATGTGAATTGAATTGCTAGTGAAATTCCTAGTGGTCAGGTGCTAATCATTATCACATTCAGCATCTTTGCCAGATGTGTTTGGAAGTGAATTGTGGCTAGGTGAGTGGTGTAGGGCTTTGGTTGTATGGAACATCGGTTCACTTTCTGCGGGGAGAGGGGTCTGTATAGTTTGGATAGCCTCCACCTCAGTAGAAAGGGGACCAATCTCTGTGGGGACAGGCTGGCTTGAGGGGGCTAAACCAGTGTATCTCAAATGCAGCCACCATGGCCAGGTGCTGCTACTAGGGGCTTTTCATGCTGCCACAACCTCCTGGGTGGTGATTTGGGGGAGGGGAGGAAGGCAGAGAAGGGGGGAGAGAAGCAGTGGCCCCTCCCCCAGGGCCACCAGCAGGGGTTGGGTCTTGCTCCCTTCTGGAAACACAAACACTGGAAGAGCAGGCAGCCAGTGAGTTCCCCACCTTGTTGGGGCAGAGGGGTCAGGCTCAGCCCTGGCATGGTAGGCAGCAGTCTCCAGCCACGAGGCTTCGGGCTCCATCTCCATCCCCGGGCTCCATCCCCAGGCCCCATCCCCTGGGCGCAGGGCTTCAGGCTCTGGCCCCTGGCTGTGCGGCAGTGGGCTCTGGGCCCATGCTTACCCCCTCATCACCCCTTGCCCCCGCTGCCTCCCCCAGCCTCCTATCCATTGCCCCTATCACCCCTGGCCCTCCTGTCTCCCTATGCACTTCCCCATCCAGGGCTTAATTTGTTCCCTGGCATGCTGGGGCTGAGTAAGTCTGCTGTGAAAAGTGGTATTTGTATGCTTGTAATATCACTTTTCACAGTAGACTTAGTAGCTAGTTGGGTGGCTGTGAAAAGGGATATTAACATACAAGTATCACTTTTCACAGCAGCACACTTACTAGCCAGCAAGTCTAAAATAAAAAAGGCAACCGAAAAAGTAAAAGAATCAAGAACAACAAAAGACAAGAACGTACAAAGCACCTTATTTGCGTTTCTATTCTGTTTAGGTCCAGTAAAGAATACAGTCAACTGTATATTATTTTTATTATTGAGTCTTCAAAAAACCCCTACATAAATTAATTACAATGATTTGGACATGTATGTGCATATTTATTTGTCTTTCCTAAAGTTAATTAAGCATTTTAGGAAAAATTGTCAGAGCAGCCACCAGCAAGAGTTGGTGGCCGTACTTTGAGGCCACCAAAAAAATTGTTGCAAGAACCACGGGGCTAAACTAATAGCAAAAAGGAGGGCAAAAAGAAAGAATATAGGAGCACTCAGCTCAAAATTGAGATGCTGAGAACAAATTTAATCAAGAAACTATGAAGAGAAGAAATTCCTGAATTGCCTATACATCAATGCTAAGAGTGTGGGTAACAAACAAGAGGAATTGGAATCACTCATTTATGAGCATAAATTGAGTCTAGCTGGCATTACTGAAACCTGGTGGGATGATCTGCACAACTGTAATGTTAAAATCAATTATTATAAGCTATTAGGAAGGACTGAGTGGGCAAAAGGGGGATGGGGAGTAGCGCTCTACAAAAAAATGGCATTACCTGTTTCCAAGTCACCGATAACTCGGAAGAAAATGATCTTGAATGATCATGAAGCAATGTCTTAACAGATAAAGCACAAAATGAGGTACCAGTTGGCGTCTGCTACAGACCACAAAATTACACTAAGGAACAAGATGACTGCCTGCTTATGCACTTATCTATAAAGTGCAGGGGGAGGGGGGAGAACTGTGTGTAGAGTGGCCAACTGTCTAATCACACAAACCTAAACACCCTTGCCTTGCTCCTTCCCCAAGACCCCGTCCCCTCTATTCCCCCTCCCTCCATCACTTGCTCTCCCCCACTCTCTTTCACCAGGCTGGGGTCGGGGTGTGGCCTCTGGACTAGGGCCAAGGGGTCTGGAGTGTGGGAAGGGGCTCTGGGCTGAGCCTGGGGCAGGGGTGCAGAAGAGGTGTGGGGTGCCAGCTCTGGGAGGGAGTTTGGGTGCAGGAGGGGGCTCCAGCTGGGACAGCGGGTTGGAGTGCAGGAGGGGGTGCGGGATGCAGGCCCGGGAAGGGAGTTTTGGTTCGGGAGGGGGCTCAGGGCTGGGGAAGGAGTTTGGGTGTGGGAGGGGGTTTGGGGCGCTGATTCCGGGAGGAGGCTCAGGGCTGGGGGGGGGTGGGTTCGGGATGCAGACTCCAGCCAGGCAGCACTTACCTCGGGCGGTTCTTGGTCAGCAGCGCAGCCGGGCTAAGGCAGGCTCCCTGAAGCGGCCGGCATGTCCCTGAAGCTCCTGGGGGGGGGGGGGGGGGCAGGGGGCTCTACATGCTGCCCCTGCCTGCAGGCACCACTTTCACAGCTCCCATTGGCCGCAGTTCCCAACCAATGGGAGCTGCGGAGTTGGGGCTCAGGGCGGAGGCAGCTTGCGGAGACGCTCTGCCCCCGCTCCTGCCCGTCCCCCTTTTCCCCCCAGGGCCGCAGGGACATGCTGGCCACTTCCGGGAGTGGCGTGGAACCAGGGCAGGCAGGAGCCTGCCTTAGCCCTGCGTGCCGCCGACTTTTAGCCACCTAAAAATCTCCCAGTTTGGCTTCAGTAGCCTCTGGGAGATAAAGCCCGATTCCAGGAGACTCCTGGTGAAACCAAGAGGGTTGGCAACTCTAACTGTGTAATCATGGGGAACTTCAATTTGAGTGTCATATGCTGGAGGTCTCATGCTGCCAGTACTTAAATGTAGAGGACAATTTCCTAACTCGAAAAGTGCTGCAGCCAACACAGGGGAATTCTATATTAGACCTTGTCTTAAGAAGAACTGATCACAGAACTAAAGGTTAATGGTAGCTTAAGTAGAATTGATCTTGACTTGATCACATTTTATAATGTGCAAGCGGAATAAATTCCAGAACAGTCATCTATATACTTGATGCTTTAATAGGGACAGTTTCACAGAGCTGAAAACAATTATGAGCCAAATCAATTGGGAGAAAGAATTGAATCAGAAAAATGCGAACGATAATTGGGAATCATTTAAGTATACTTCACTAGATGCCACAAAGCCACAATTAAGGAAGAAAGCTATGCTGGTTAAAAAAACCAAACTGGTTTAAGAGGGGAAGTGAAGGTAGCTGTAATAAACAAACAAACAAACAAACAACAAATGGAAGAAAGGGGAAATGGACAGTAATGAGTATAAATCAAAAATTAGGAATTGTAGAAAATTGATAAGGGAAGACAAGAGACACAAGGAGAAATCTGTGGCCAACAGAGTTAAAGACAATAAGAATAAGTTTTTAAAATATATTAGGAATAAAAAGAATCTTGACAATTACTACATGAAAATGGTAGAATTATCAATAATAATGCAGAAAAGGCAGATGCTCAATAAATATTTCTGTTCTATATTTGGGGAAAAACAAATGATGCAGTCTCATCATATATTCCTTCCATTTCATTAGTATCTCTGGAATATATTAAACAGAAGCTACTAAAGTTAGACATTTTTAAATGAGCAGGTCCAGATAACTTGCATCCAAGGGTTTTAAAAAAGAGCTGGCTGAGGAGCTTGCTGGGCCATTAACGTTGATTTTCAATAAGTTTTGGCACACTGGGGAAGTTCCAGAAGACTGGAAGAAAGCTAATGTGATAACTTTTTAAAAGTGTAAACAAGATTACCCAGGTAATTATAGGCCTGACATTGATCCCAGGCAAGATAATGGAGCAGCTGATACAAGACTTGATTAATCAAGAACGAAAAGGGAATAATGTAATTAATGCAAATCTATTTATGGAATTAATATAAACCTATTTATGGAAAATAGATCCTGTCAAACTAATTTTTTTTTATGAGATTACAAATTTGTTTGATAAGGTAATAGAGTTGATGTAATATAAAGACTTCTGTAAGGCATTTGATTTAGTACTGCAGGACATTTTGATTAAAAAAAACTAGAACATAAAATTAACATGCATTACATGGATTAAAAAATGGCTAACTGTTAAGTCTCAAATTAAAACTAAACTGGGAATCATAAGAGTGGGTCTGTTGCCAGCGGGTCCCACAGGAATTGGTTCTTGGCCCTATGCTATTTAACACCTTTATCAATGACCCGGAAGAAAACATAAAATCATCACTGATAAAGTTTGAAGATGACACAAAAATTGTGGGAGTGGTAAATAATAAAGAGGACAGGTCACTGAATCAGAGTGATCTAGATCACTTGGTAAACTGGGTGCAAGCAAATAATATGCATCTTAATATGGCCAAATGTAAATGTATACTTCTGGGAATAAAGAATATAGGTGCTTACAGGATGAGGGAGTCTATCCTGGGAAGCAATGACTATGAAAAAGATTTGAGGATCATGGTTGATAATCAGCTCGACATGAGCTCCCAGTGTGATGCTTTGGCCAAAAGAGCTAATGTCATTCTGGGATGCATAAATAGGGGAATCTTGAGTAGGAATAGAGAGGTTATTTTAAGTCTGTATTTGGCTCTGATGAGACTTCTGCTGGAATACTGTGTCCAGTTCCTGTGGTCCACAACTGAAGAAGATGTTGATAAATTGGAAAAGGGTCAGAGAAGAGCCACAAGAATGATTGAAGGATGAGAAAACATGCCTTACAGTGACAGACTCAAAGAGCTCAAACAAAGAGAAGTTTATCGGGTGATGTAATTACAGTCTGTAAGTACCTGCATGGGAACAAATATCTAATAATGAGCTCTTCACTCTAACCCAGAAAGATATAACATGAAGTGGAAGTTAGACAAATTCAGACTAGAAATCAGTTATAAATATTTTAACGGTGAGAGTAATTAACGCTTGGAACGACTTACCAAGGTTCTTGGTGGATTCTCTAGCACTGAAAATTTTTAACTCAATATTGGATGTTTTCCTAAAAGTATGCTCTAGGAATTATTTTGGGGGAGTGCTCTGGCCTGTGCTATATGAGATGTCAGACTAGATCAGGCCTGCACAACATATGGCCCGTGGGCCGCATGTGACCCACATGAGCTCACTGTGCGGCCTGCGGGGGGTGAGTAGGCAAGCGGTGGGGTGGGGCAAGCCAACGGCTGGGCTGGCCGGTGAGATGGTGAAGAGGCCAGTGGCAGGCTGGGGAGTGAGGGTGAGCCAGCGGCAGGGGGCGGGGGCAGCGGCAGAAGGTAAGAGGCCAGCGGCAGACAGGCAGGTGAGCTGGCGGCGGCGGCGGGCTGAGGCAGCGAGCGGGTGGCAGGGGGTGAGTAGGCGAGCCGGGGGGGAGGGAAGAGGCTGAGGAGGTGAGCGGGCAGGCAGTGGCAGGGTGGCAGGTGAGCCTGCGGCAGTGGGGGGGGGAGGGACGACTGAGGAGGCGAGCTGGCGGCGGGGGGTGAATAGGCGACCCGGGGGGACGGGGTGGAGGACTAGGGGGAATGATGAACCGGGGCAGTGGCATGGGGGCTTTATACTTGGGGGGGGGGAGGGGAGGAGGCGAGTGGCAAGTCGGTGGCTGACCTGTTCTACTGATCTTGTCTCTCAAAAATTGGTCCATTTTGCTGCTTTTCTCTACGCTGGGGGTTGTCCCAATGCTGCAAAGAAAGTGTTCCCAAAGGAAGGTGCTTGATAGGCCGTCAGTATGTCTGCTCTTCTCTAGTCAACACACTTGACAAGTTTGATTGTCCTTGGTCTGGCTCCCATCCCCTCTCCAAGGGTTGCAGCTGTCTGGAGGTGCTTGCCTTCCGCGCCTTCCTCATTCACACCTCATACATTCAACAGGGCAAAAAGACATTTTTCTTTTATCTTAATTATACTACCTTAGGGGCTCGCTATAATATATTACCAAAGTTCAATACAAAGTCATATAAAAGTTATACAAAAATGCATTGATTGACTGCTGTGTGCAGCAATATGGTGAGGGGAGTGTTTCGGTGGGGCCGGGAGGTTTCGGCCCTCAGCTGTTTTCTTTGGAGTAATATGGCCCTCGCCGCTTTACGAGTTGTGCAGGCCTGGACTAAATGATCACAATGGTCCCTTCTGGCCTCAGAATCTATGAATCATCAGAGAGGCCCAAGTACTGAATATAGGGTTACCATATTTCAACAAGCAAAAAAGAGGACGGGAGGAGCCCCGCCCTAGCCCCGCCCACTTCCCGCCCCCCCAGAACCCCCAACCCTCCCCCCGTTCCTTGTCCCCTGACTGCCCCCTCCTGGGACCCCTGCCCCTAACTGCCCCCCGGGACTCCACTCCCTATCTAAGCCTCCTTGCCTCTTTTCCCCTGACTGCCCCAACCCTTATCCACACCCCCACCCCCAGACAGACCCCTGGGACTCCCACGCCCCATCCAACCACTCCCCACCCCCTGACAGCCCCCCCCAGAACTCCCAACCCATCTAAACCCCTCTGCTCCCTGTCCCCTGACTGCTCCGATCCCTCTCCCCACTCCTGCCCCCTGACAGCTCCCCCCCAGAACTCCCAGCCCCCTACCCCCCGCTCCTTGTCCCCTGACTGCCCCCTCCTGGGACCCCTGCTCCTAACTGCCCTCCAGAACCCCACCCCCTACCTAAGACTCCCTGTTCCTTGTCCCCTAACTGCCCCCTCCTAAGACCCCCCCCCAACTGCCCCCCAGGACCCTACCCCCTACCTGTACCCTGACTGCCCAAAACTTTCTCCACTCCCCTCCAAAAGCCCCCCCCCGTTTCTTGACTGCCCCCTCCAGAACCTCCCTGTCCCTTCTCCTGCCCCCCCTTACCCTGCTGCTCAGAACAGGGTGTTGGGCTCTGTGCCAGCCGGACACATGGCTGAGCTCCCCAGCACAACACAAAACCCGGTCCCTGGCCCTGCACAGGGCTGCCGGAGCGGGCTGCAGGAGGAGGAGCTGCCGGCCGGCTCAGAATGCAGGGGGGGGGGGGTGGGAGGAGGAAGCTGCTCCGGAGTCCAGCCCGGGACTTTCCTGCAGCCCTCCCAGCCGCTCGCTCTGCCGGGGGAGGGGGAAATCCCGGACATTGTGAGTGCTTTACAAATTCCCCCCGGACGCTATTTTTAGCACACAAAAGGAGGACATGTCCGGGTAAATCCGGACGAATGGTAACCCTAACTGAATATGCTTGGAGACTTAACTCAGCCCTACAAATTCTCCCTCCTAGTGAGGGTTGAAGTACATGGGCAGGACAGTGTAGGCCCCCTGCTGCTCATGTGTACCTTTTCTGTTCATTAACAGAGGACTCCTTTTGTCTCTAGGCCTGTCAGTTCAGCACTTTTCACCAGCACTAAATTCTTTTGGGGAAAGAAAAAAAAAAAAAAAGAAAGAAAAAGATATATCTAAAACACAAACTCAGATGAAAAATGCTCTGCAAGTGTTTTGTTCTTCCTGCAAACCACAAGCTGCTACATGTGCCTAGGCCTTGTTAAGGCCTGTAGGCATGATACAAGCCTTTCATAACACATACTTCTCTCTTGAAAAGCTTACCCAGCAGACTGGTCTTTCATTATCCATCAATTTCTACAATATTTAGAAAGAAGGAAACCCCAGCCACAACAAGTCTAACCTCCAACCTAGAATCTTTTCTGTTTGTTAATAGTATATTATACTTTGTGGATACTCTAAGTTAAGATAACCCCTTAAATATGAAGTTAAACCTTAAATAATAAAGATCAGTAATAGCATGCTTCTGCAAGAGAGAAAGGCATGCCACAACCTGATCCTTATTTACTGTCCTTGAACTCTTGAATTAATTATAACAAATTACAGGGAGACTAGGTACAATTTATAAGCACAATAAACTCCCTAATAACCACCTATAATTTAATCTGGGTTAATCCAAAATACCAGAGTTATTATTCAATACAATACACCAACATGCTTTTTAAAGTAAACATTTGTGGTATTGTCTAATCTTCACATAGGCTGAACTTGACTTCTTTAAGTTGAACTGGCTTCATAAATTTCAGTGAATACAAACTTAAGTGACAACATAAACACCTCAGCATTCAGTTTGGCTAGCCCAGTTTCTAGAGCTTGGAGTGGAATGGGAAAAATAAGGCAAATCACAAACTGAATCAAAAGGGATGAGGGAAATGTACATTTTGGCAGGTTTTCAGTTGAAAATGATGTGTTTGATGCACACATGCATATTACGGAGACACTAGTACAAGAGACTTGGTGGTTAACACTTTGTTAACCATATTTATTTGAAAGCGTACTTAGGTCTGCGGCTCTGATCCAGCAAAGCACTTAACCATGTGCCTAATATTAAGCACATGAACAGGCCCAATAGGACTACTCATGCGTTTAACATTAGGCACATGCTTAAGTACCTTTCTGAATTGGGGCCTGAATGAAGAAGGCCCAAATCTTTGAAAACTCATAGCGATCGGGGGAGGTCCCGGATGACTGGAAAAAGGCTAATGTAGTGTCCATCTTTAAAAAAGGGGAGGAGGATCGGGGGAACTACAGGCCAGTCAGCCTCACCTCAGTCCCTGGAAAAATCATGGAGCAGGTCCTCAAGAAATCAATTCTGAAGCACTTAGAGGAGAGGAAAGTGACCAGGACCAGTCAACATGGATTCACCAAGGGCAAGTCATGCCTGACTAACCTAATTGCCTTCTATGACGAGATAATTGGCTCTGTGGATGAGGGGAAAGCAGTGGACGTGTTATTCCTTGACTTTAGCAAAGCTTTTGATATGGTCTCCCACAGTATTCTTGCCGGCAAGTTAAAGAAGTGTGGGCTGGATGAATGGTCTATAAGGTGGATAGAAAGCTGGCTAGATTGTCAGGGTCAACGGGTAGTGATCAATGGTTCCATGTCTAGTTGGCAGCCGGTATCAAGTGGAGTGCCCCAAGGGTCGGTCCTGAGGCCGATTTTGTTCAATATCTTCATTAATGATCTGGAGGATGGCGTGGACTGCACCCTCAGCAAGTTTGCAGATGACACTAAACTGGGAGGAGTGGTAGATACACTGGGGGGTAAGGATAGGATACAGAGGGACCTAGACAAATTAGAGGATTGGGCCAAAAGAAATCTGATGAGGTTCAACAAGGATAAGTGCAGACTCCTGCACTTAGGACAGAAGAATCAATCCCATGCACTGCTACAGACTAGGGACCAAATGGCTAGGCCGCAGTTCTGCAGAAAAGGACCTAGGGGTTACAGTGCATGAGAAGCTGGATATGAGTCAACAGTGTGCCCTTGTTGCCAAGAAGGCTAACGGCATTTTAGGATGTATAAGTAGGGGCATTGCCAGCAGATTGAGGGACATGATCATTTCCCTCTGTTCAACATTGGTGAGGCCTCATCTGGAGGCCTGTGTCCAGTTTTGGGCCCCACATTACAAGAAGGATGTGGAAAAATTGGAAAGAGCCCAGCGGAGGGCAACAAAAATGATTAGGGGGCTGGAGCACATGACTTATGTGGAGAGGCTGAGAGAACTGGGATTGTTTAGTCTGCAGAAGAGAAGAATGAGGGGGGATTTGATAGCTGCTTTCAACTACCTGAAAGGGGGTTCCAAAGAGGATGGATCTAGACTGTTCTCAGTGGTAGCAGATGACAGAAAAAGGAGTCATGATCTCAAGTTGCAGTGGGGGAGGTTTAGGTTGGATATTAGGAAAAACTTTTTCACTAGGAGGTGGGGAAGCACTGGAATGGGTTACCTAGGGAGGTGGTGGAATCTCCTTCCTTAGAGGTTTTTAAGGTCAGGCTTGACAAAGCCCTGACTGGGATGATTTAGTTGGGGATTGGTCCTGCTTTGAGCAGGGGGTTGGACTAGATGACCTCCTGAGGTCCCTTCCAACCCTGATATTCTGTGATTCTTTCTTCCTTGTTGGACAAGACAAACAGAGCCTTCACCATTTTAAGATTTCTTTTAGACCTGGTTGTAAAGGGAAAAAAAATATAGGTACTTGATGACAAAATATTCTATTTTGATAACATTCCTCCCCTTTTCTTTCCACATTTATTCTTTTTTTTAACATAGAATATTAAAATATAAACAAATCAAATGGAACAATATTTTGTAGCCCAATTACTCATGAGGTCAATAATGAATAACATACACCACTTCATCCATAGATCTCAAAGTGCTTTACAGAAGATGTCAGTATCACTGTCCCCATTTCACAGATAGGGAAACAGAGGCACAGGGAGGGACGTGACTTGCCCAAGGTCACCCAGCAAAGCAGCGGCAGAGAGGGTAACTGACTCTAGGTTTCCTGTCTCCCAGTCCATTGCCCTATCCACTAGGCTACACTGCCTCCTCTATCAAACTCAAGTGGATTTCAAATCTGATGTGAAAAATCTCTCTCGCTAAACCTTCTTCGTTGTGTTTTGTCTGTCTATAAGCGATGAGAGAAATGCAGGTTTCAATGGGTTATTTGTGACTCTGCAGTTCAATTATTCTTTGATTTAAGCTGAATAACTGCAATTCTATTTTTATAAGTATAGAAACTAAAAGATGACCCATGGCTGTGTATGTGGAGGAATACGTATCTTGTTAGGAGAAGAGGACCACAAGTTCAAAGCAGTTGGCTCTCTCCCCCTCCCAGCCCCCATGAAAAAATTTACATTAGATTCTGCCCTAAAATACAGATGTCTATAGCTCAGCCTACTTCTTCCACTAACACTGGCTGACTCCGTTCAAAATATGCTGTTGCCAGTCCTGAAAGGTAAGTGCGACTAACATTAGGAATGATCATCACTGTGGTAAAAGATGGCTTAAGTTACATATAGAAGCAACATGAGTCAACAGTTTGAAGATTTTTCTGGTAGCCAGCCAGGTTAATGGTCAAGTAGGTTTGAGTGTCATGCTAAAAAAATGTAACGAGTTGACTAGAGCAAATGTTATGTAGCCTGGAAGGTAAAAACTGCATAGGAAGTCTCTTTAAAAAAATGTGCTTTAATTCAGAAATAGCTTGCAACTGCTCTTAATTTATTCCTTAAGCACAAACAAGTCACTTACGGAATTCTTTTTCAAAGCACTCTGCTCTAGAAGAGACCTAACGTCTTGATTTTCAAAGGCCAGCCACCCTTTGTGTAAAATTGCATTCACACATCACTGCTCCTGCACTTAGCAATGCAAACATCTGTGACCCCACAACAGCACCTGTGCACTTGCATATGTGTGAGTTCACAATCTCAAAATAATGGGGTTTGTGGGTACAAACTCTGACTTGTGTACTCAGGTGCTAGTTTATTTAAAGGGTGAGTATGCATTCAAACTTTTACAGAACACATGCAGGTGTTTGCACTTGGAAACTGCAGGCCCTGGTACCGGAAGCAGAATTTTGCTCATGCACAAATGGGGGCTGGGTTAAAGCCAAGCTGAAAATGTACCTCTACGTATTCTATCATTAATACTGGGAGACACAGGATCACAAATCTTCAGCTAACTAGGGAAGCCATCAGTAGAGCCTTTGGATCAGATTCCAAACTCAGAACAGTGTAAACCTATTTATTTTAAGAGGGTTTTTTTCCTGCAGTGAGATCAGCATCTAGCCCCCATTCACTGCACAGTGCCTTTGTCACCGACTTATCTTGGAAATGTTGCATGAAAATATTGCTTAAAATGAAATGTGAGGAGTCAGAAGCTTCTACAAAACAGATAAAACTATCTGGCTTCAGCACCATCAGTATATCTTAAGATACATTCCTGTGAAAAAGATTGCCTGAATACCCTCCCCTGTGTAGTAGTAACTAATAGTTAGCAATCCTGCAGAAAGCAATAAATTTCACTCAACTCTCTGTCTTTATTTTTCGCAGAGACCTTGGAAACCTTCACACCTCCATGGGTATGATATAAACTAGTCCCCACTTATCAGGATATAATGGATCAAACTGTGGAAGACAGGGAAATTCTAACATCCCAGCAAACATGACCCTGTGTTAGAGAACAGTGCTCTACTAAAGGCAGGATGTTGCCAGCACACTATGTGAATCAGTGCCCTGCCTGCTGGGTGAAGTGGATTTGTTTTATTAAGTGAGTAATTATTCTTTGTAAAACCTTCAGAAACAACTGAAGATACCAAGTGCCACAGCAGCTGCCAAAGATAAAACAGTGAACCAGTAAACATCTCACTGCACAAGAATCTGCCATCTTCCTACACTGGTATTTCTGCCAAATTCTTGTTGAGATTTTCATAAGGATCGCCACACAAACACTTCTTTTAAACTCATTCAAAGTCCCCAGGACTGAACTGACATCCAACTGCAGATTTTTTAGCCTTATATCCTGCCAAGAGGGGAAAAACGCTGAAGGTATTTGGCTCAAGAAGAAGCTGCTTCTAGAACTATTTCCATGATTTGTTTATATCTTAGAGAAGGAGAAAGTTTGCCATACCTTGCAGTATAACTACCACATTCAACAATTTTTAATAAAGATTAGATAGGTTATTGCAAATGAGGTTTTCGCTGCTTGACTTTTGATAGAGTAAATTTAAAAGGAACAGCCCATCATTTTTGCATGACACTTCTTGCACAATTACGTGTGAATGACATAATTGTGTCAAAAATGCGTGGGGTCCTCAGGACTCTCCGGTTTCAAACACAGGCCCACTGTAATATATCCAGGGTTCCTTTATTAGCTGACTCAGTAACTGAGCATTACTACACTATTACACATGTACAGGATAGGTGAGAATGTTATACTGTGATCCTTCAAATGTCATCTATTCTGAAATGTAATTGTAAAAATGGCACTTTCTTACACAGCAGGTCTGCTCAGTGTGTGTGTGTGTGTGTGTGTGTGTGTGTGTGTGTAGTGCTGCTGTAGCTGTGTCAGTCCCAGAATATTAGAGAGAAGATGGGTGAGGTAATATTTTCTATTGGACCAACTTCTGTTGGTGGGAGAGACAAGCTTTCAAGCTACACAGAGCTCTTCTTCAGGTCACAGTGTGTGTGTACTCAGTCAGATCTGCAATGAAAAAGATACCACTTCTTTAATACACCAAACCAGCACAGGTCTGGGAAGTGAACTGCACAAAAACAGAATTGTTAACTAGCTCCCAATTGCAGAGTCACCTGTACAACACCATCGTCTTCAAACTGTGTAGTTACACCTCAGCATTCAGTGCAGCTGCATATGCATAGCTGAGGGTATAATCTGAGGAAAGTGGGATTTGAACAGATGTAAATTTGGGCTTCATTTGGTTCCCAGTATCTCTATTACTTGTGGAGATGTACAAACCAATAGAAACAAGCAGGGCTTCCAGATCCCAGGCTGAATTTACAGCTCTGGCATTTAACAGCAAAATGGATATAGAATTCATTGAGAGACAAACATGGAACCACACAATGCCTAGTCAGGAACAATGGTCTCAGGGTTACGGCACTGGACAGGGACTCTGGAGATCTGGATTCAATTGGCAGTTCTTCAACAGTCTTCCTCTCTGACCCAGAACACATTACAATCTCGCTATGTCTCGGTTCCCCGTGTGTCATATGGGGATGATATTTCCATTCACCCACTCTTTGTCTATATTTAGATCACAAGCTTTTGGGGCAAGGAGCATCTCTCCCTATGAGCATGTACAGTACCTCGCACAATGGGGCTCCAATGTCATTTGGTGCTACTCTAATACAAATAATTATTAGAGCCACCCCAGAAAAGAACAATACTTCAATTTTTGCATTTCCTGATTGTTCTGTCTTTTTATATATATAATCTTAATGTAACATTCCAAATAGGTGGAGTGGGTTTGTTTTGTTTTGGCATTTCATTTTCTCTGGTTTATTTTTTAATGGAAAATAAAGGGGGATGGTAAGACCAAGAAAAATGAAGTGCCTAGGCATGTGAGTACTGTTATTTATTTATTTGGGTTGAAAAAACATCTATCCCAATCTACAGGCATTTGTGTGAAATCTAAAAAATGTTCAGAATTTAAGGACAAATATCTCAGCTTTAAAGACGTGTTCATAACAATCTAGGGTGACCTGACGGATCGGGACTGTCCCGATATTTAGGCATTTGTTCCGCGTCCCAACCGACGTTTGGTCGGGAGGCAATTTGTCCCAATATTTCCCACTCCCGTTTTGTTGTTGTTGTTGTTCCGCTGGCGGGACTCCCCCTCCCTCCATGTGTCCCGATATTTTCTTCATCCCATCTGGTCACCCTATAACAATCCATCCCTGCAGCCAAAGGATATAGCACTCTTTAAAATAAATAAATACCACTCTGGCACCATTACACAAACTGTAAAGCATACTCCCCAATAAAAGCAATGAAACTAGAGAAAGGCATTGTCTATGGACAGATGTAGGATGAGGCAAGTGGTGATAAATCTACAGTCCACTGTTTTGCCATGCACTAACTAGCTGCAGGGACCCTGTTACTGTGCACTAAAAGTTTCCTAGTGTGCTCTGAGTTACTGCTACAGCAGTACTTTTAGTGCATGGTAGCAGGTTCCACAGGGCCAGATTCATACCCCGGCTTGCCCCTTCACGTAGCCAATCTTTAAGTGTGGCCTGAATATCCCACCCAATTCCAGACTCTGCTAAGCCAAAGGCTAGGAATAAATTCTGGGGTCAAGGTTCCCTCATGCAGAACCCCTGCTGCCAGCATTCTCATGGGGTATATCTTCACAGCAGGGAGACTGTGTGATCTGCACCCACGTCTGAGAACCCAGGTTAGCCTAGCTAGCCTATGCGTGAGCAGCCACACTGCCAAGCTATACCCGAGTTACTGTGTACTCACTGATGCCATGCTCCTGTGTATGTCACCAGGACTTCTGTGGGCACATCCCATGGTTTTTTGCACTACAGTAAGCTGAGCTGCTCTATGATTCTTTACCACCAAATAATTGGAGAACTTCTCTGTCTTGCTGAGCACACAGGGAGAACTGTGGGAAGGCACTTGAGAAATATTAGCACTTGAGTGATTTAGCCTGTGTCCTCACTGCAAAGTGGGTGGGTTACCAGCCGGAGTGAGCAGAACCCAGGCTCTAACCCCCACCCCCATGCATGTCAGGTTGAAAGCACCACTTAACTCAGGTGAGAGGTTTTTGTGTATGGACAGGAGAGGGTTAGGGACAACACCCAAGTAAGAGCTCAGGTTAACTCTGCAATGAAGATGTATCTTGAAACCAATGTTGTTAGCCCCAGTGTGTGTCTGCTGATGAAGCAGCCTCTCACAGGAAGAGCTAAGCTCTTGAGAAGACTAGTCCCAAATCATTAGGGCATATGTGTGTCAAAAAAAGAGTTCCTTCAACTACACCTGAAGACAAATTGGAAGCAGTGTAGGATATGGAGCAGTGTAACATTCACTCTGCACACAACACTACGGCCTTGGCTACACTGGCGCTGT
The DNA here is from genome assembly GCF_027887155.1 of Malaclemys terrapin pileata. Lineage (NCBI taxonomy): Eukaryota > Metazoa > Chordata > Testudines > Emydidae > Malaclemys > Malaclemys terrapin. Next base: position 45,175,644 of record NC_071507.1, on the reverse strand, counting down.
ACAGCGCTGCAACTTGCTGCGCTCGGGGGTGTGAAAACGCCCCCCCCCCAGCGCAGCGAGTGCAGCGCTGCCATGGCAACGCTGTGAATTGCCAAGTGTAGCCAAGGCCTATCTAATGAGCAGGCAACACTGTTCTGTATTGACTGGAAGAGGTATTTTTATTTTTTAGGATAACCCCACGTAAATCACATAGTCACCTAAAACTCAGGCTATTACAGAGATCATCGTGCCTTAACTCCTCCGCCTGAAAGATCACATTCTTCTCACCAAATGTAGAGGAAAGGGAGGGCCGATGGCCAAAACTGCTACAAAGTTATCCTTCTCACTCCTAGCACAAGAAATTCAGTGGATAGCCTTCTAGCACTACTGCCCTTGGAAAAAAAAAATAGCCCTCTCTGATTTGTTAATCATCTGCATGCCGGCTATACTGAAATTTTGCACAACATATTGGGGGAGAAAAGAGACAACATCAGATTAATTAACATAGGTTATCCATTCACTAACCTCGCTTACTTTTAGTACCGTTAGGACCAAATTCCTTTCTGCCAGCCATAAGGAAGAACGTATAAATAGGACAAGAAAGGTGCAGGTCAGTTCAACAAATATTTCTCTAAAAATGTCTGTCTGTCTGTATTTAAATATTTATTTATTTATTTATTTGAAAAATCTGTATTTTCATATAGCATGACAACATCCTTCTCCTGGAGAAGTTTAGACGTAATGAACATTACATTAATGTACCAAAAACTAGCCTGGGTTTTGGTAGGGCTGTCTCAGATAGGTTGATGAGAAACTGTCATTTATAATTCATGATTAAGCATAAGCTGGTCTTTGTGCTGTAACATGGATCATTTTAATTAAAGTATTTCCTTTCCAATATACAGGAGATGAGAATTAATTGAAAAGAGGGAAGGAGGCAGGAAAAAGTCTACAAAGGAAATATATCTAGTTCTAACAAATCACTTTTCTGCTGTTCCAGCTTCTTAGGCTTGTTTATTTTCATAAAATCATTAAAATGTGGGCTCTTTTTAGGCTAGCAAATTAGGTGCTGTACACACTGATTCATGGGAAATTATCGCAAACCATGTCCTCTCACCAGGGTTACATGTTGATATTTTTTTAAATTACATTGCACCCATCATCAAGATATCTAACATAATGAAGGCCTTTATAAACAAAAAAGCTTGTTTCCCCCCCCTTTCCTACCCTACCCCAAACCAAAATTTTGACAAAGCCTCCGAGACATGCAACAAGTCTTATCTGAAATGCTACATGACTAGCTAGATTTGCTGTTAAAGACCACTTCCCTCTACAAACCCTTAGGCTATAGTTTTTTTTAAAGTTCATTATTCAGAAGGCCATTCATTTCCCTAAGATAGTGTGTCGCGTAAACAAAGCTAGACTTGTAATTTCAAAAGGGGGGAAAAAGTTTAATTTTCATGCATGCCTCAGAACATCACAGGAAATTTACAATGGTGCCAAAATGTGGTTTTAAAAGAGTCTCAATCAAGCATAAAACAAAAACAAAGGAACACATTCAGATCACATAAGCAGACTTCAGCTGGAAGGTGCTTGAAAAATTTATGGGGAGTACTGGAAAAATCTAATGGAGAAAAGCCGACAGCCATAACATACTTGAAATAGAGGAACATAGGAATTTATGTACTGGATCGTACTAGTGATCCATCTCCCAACGGCTGCTTCAGAGATAAGTGCAAGAAGGAAGCGGTCATTCAGAGCTAGTGCAACAAACTCATTACAACATATACACAGACAACAGTTTGTCAGGCCAGGACCTGCAGCACCTACACCACAAGCCCCTACAACTTGAGCCCCTAGTGAGTAAACGACAGGCCCTTATCCTCACTGGGGCCAGCCAGTATCAACATGATCACATCCTATACCTTTGTAGCACAATATCACAACTTGAGCAGCTCTTTAAAATAGGGTTACCATATTCTGTGCCTCCAAATGGAGGACACTCCACGGCCCCCGGCCCCGCCCCCAGCCCCGCCCATACCCCCGCCCCAACCCCGCCCCCTCCCCAAAGTCTCCGCCCCCTCCCCTGCTTCCCGCGAACATTTGATTCGCGGGAAGCCTGAAGCAGCTAAGGGAGGTGTGGGGGGGGAGGAGGCGCGGCCCAGGCTGGCCCCCCGGCGGCTCCAGCCTGGGTCGGCTCGGGCCCTGGGGTGCCGGCCCTGGCCGACCACCCCCGGCCCGCCCAGCACTGCCGGCCCCCGGCGGCCCGGCGCACCCCCGGGCTCCCCGCCGGCCCGGCTGACCGGCTCCCCGCCGGCCCGGCTCCCCGCGGGCCCGGCTGACCGGCTCCCAGCCCGGACCCCGGCCCGGCACCGCGCCCCCGGCTCCCCGTCCGGCCCCGCGCCCGGCACTGCGCCCCTGGTTCCCGGCCCGGCACCATGCCCCCGGCCCCACACCGGCCCCGCACCGCCGGCCCCGGCCGAGCACCACCCAGCCCTCCCGATTTTCCCGGACATGCCCGGCTTTTGGGGATTTCCCCCCGGACGGGGATTTGAGCCCCCAAAAGCCGGACATGTCCGGGAAAATCCGGACGTATGGTAACCCTATTTAAAATGATTGTCACAATGCGTCTTTATTATTTCCCTATGCAAGGATGGCAGTGTGATCTGAGCAACAGGCTTGAAAAGTCTTATGGAAGCCCAGTCAGCAGGGAGAAGGGTTTGCCATCCTCAGCAAATTTTACCAACAGGGAATTAAATGTTGAATCTTAGTCCTCCTTCAGAGTGAAACAAAGTCCCAAGAAGGAAGCCCTTGTCTGTTCTCTGTGGTTCATACAGCATTGTTCATAATGTTAGGGAGTTGCTTCCATGCTCAAGGCCAAAATTTCCACTTCTCTCACAGTTGTGCAGTGTGCATATACCCTCTATCCAGCTGGCTGCCCTCCACCACAAAAGCGGCCGGCTGATTCTAGTATTGCCAAAGCCCAAGCATTAAAAAACCCTGAGTCAGGCCCCCAGAAATTCATCAGATTATTTTTAAACCAATTAGATTTTTTAAAAACAATACATTTGGGGTTCTTTTTATTTTCATGTTGGGTTTTGAGCCTTTAAGGTGCACTCGCGTCACATTTTCAAGCTTTTCTTTGCAACCACATTGTCTAGAAATCTGTTACTCTTTATAAAATTAAAATGGAAATTCTCATGGAATTGCATGACTCCAGGAGCTCAGGATTTAACAACTATTGTGAGACACGTGATATCACAAGAGTTGGCAAGACTGTTTCCTACATTAGTGTACAGTAGGTGTAATATACCTGTAAAATTATGTATTCGTATTAACAATGGGCTTGAGTCATTCCTGGGTGGTAGGCCCCAGCTATGCTACTTCAGTCAGAAACATTCTCCCGCAAAGGGGCCGAGAGCCAGCTGCCAAAGCACACAATGTGGGTGGGTTCAGCCCAGGCCATCCACCCTCTCTCACTAGTGAATGTTTCCACCAGCATAGCAAAGGCTGATCTGGCCCCATGTCTTTAAATATCTATGATAAAGATGTATAACTTTAGAATACTAGGAACTCAAAACCTAACCCTTGGGGAAATGCTGCCATTTAACAAGGCACTATACAAACACCCAGCTGATTTTAAAGATACACAAGTCCCAAGGGGAGTGACATATGCATGAATATGAGACTAAGCCCCCAAACGAAAATGAAGTAATATTTCCTAATGACCAACATGAAAACATTATGCTTCCTAATGCCAGGACATTGCCGATACAACATTTCTGACCTTCAAAACATAATAACCAGCATTTTTTTCCTGCTTTAAAGTAGCCTGGATCTTAACACTTATATTTACACATTATTCCATGGAATGGTTAAATATGTACTCAACTCCACCCCTGCCACACGCATGAAAACATACTCGCTTTCCAGGCTAAAAGCATAGTATAATGTTTTAGATTAGATCTGGGTGTCAACGGCTTCTGAGAATATCTGGCATGAAAAGCTCAGCTTTCAATAACCAACACACAGAGAGAACAAGCTCCTCATTCACTGGAGGGAGTCAGCAGGGAGAAATGTTTGCCATCCTCAGCAAATTATTTTATAAACAGGAATTAATGCTGAATCTTAAGTCCTTGAAGAAGCTCTTATTTTTAAGTCCACAAGCGAGTTTACCAGCCAATAAAACATTTCTAGCTAACATAAAAAACGGGGAAAGAATCCCACTGAATGTTGTTAAAGAAAAAAAACCAAGAAAACCCATCACATTATAACAAGGTGAAGCACTCATATTTTGCTTGTTTTTTTAAAGGAAAATATTAAAGCCATTTAAACATTGCTTTGTTTACAATAGGAAAGGGCAATAAAGCTGGTGAAAGCTGCAGTAACTATCAGTATTAAAGAAATCCAATGGTTTAAAAAAAATTGTGTCAGAAACACTGAAACAGGAAAAGGAAAATACTTCAGATTATCTAGTCTAATACAGGATTCTTCCCTAAGGTAAATTTCATTGCTTTGTCCACTATGAATTTATATGATTAAAGTTTCTGCTGCTTCCTTTGGGAGACTGTATTAGAATCCAATCTCATTATTAAGATATTTATGCTGAAGCCTAAGTTTTCCTTTTCTTTATTTCATCACATTGATCCCAAGTACTATAGCAGGAGTAATCCTTCAGGTAAGGCCTATGAGACAATTGCCAAAGTAAGTCTATGTGGAGCCTACTAACAACTTTTATAGTATCTCTTTAACGTGTATGATCATTCAGTTTCCTTGGAGGGAATTATTGAGTGGGGGACAACAGAGTTTAACTAGAGTAAATAGATAAAACTAAGAAGAGGGCATTTAGACTGGAGGTCAGGAAAAAAAAAATCTTCCTAACCATGTGATCTATTAGGCTATGAAAGAGTTTCCCCAATAGAGAAGTGATAGATGTCTGACTGCTGGAACTTTTAAAACTAGACATGGCAATCCTGAAAACAGTGAGAAGGAGATGATAGATGTGACTTCAGTCATTCTTTTCCATTTCTAATACCTGCTGTTTAGGATAACGCTTATTGTGCTCTTTCACTATGATCTCTATATCTGAAAATGGTTACTTCTTTTAAAGTTACAATCAGTGGGCCAGACCTGCAGCTGGTGTAAACTGGAACCGCTACCACTGAAGTCAATGGAGCTACAGCAATTGACAATCTGGCCCAGTGCCTTATCAGGTAACACAAAAACAATACACTCTGGAGACCTTCAAAGTTACTTAACTGGACAACAAACAGTTAAAAACAAACAGTCTTTTCCCTTAGAGCACTGAAAAGCTACAGAACTGAGACATCAGAATCTAGAGATACCAATGGCTAGATGATAACTCCAGACAGGCAAAGTTGTATAGAGCGGATAAAGTCTGCAGTGAAGGAGAAATCAAAGCATGCTCACTTGCTGTATGAGATAACAACCTGCTTCGGAGAGAGGCTGATGCTGCAATGCCAGAAGCTTCCGCAACAGTCCACTGTGAAAATGAGGTGCTCTTAAGAATAACAGGTGCAGCAACATTGTCTGGAGTGAGACTTTCTCTCAGGTGGGACAGATGAGGGATGTCTAACACTCTGCCACTGGTTTGAGACTTAAAATGCCACTTATATATATTAGTGCGGACTTCACCAACTAAATGTAGGATTTGCAAAGCCTCATCAGGCTCTCAATGATTAAGACCTTGGCTGTGAGGGCAGGCGTTTTAAATCTGAATTAACTAGGGTTACCATACGTCCGGATTTTCCCAGACATGTCCGGCTTTTTGGTCCTCAATTCCCCATCTGGGAGGAATTTCCAAAAAGCTGAACATGTCCGGGAAAATAGGGAGGCATGGTAAGGGGACCGCCTCCTCCCTGGGGTTCAACTTTCCCGGCTCCCGCCGCTCTCCCCAGCGCAGCAGCAGCCGGAGCCCGGGAGGAGGCGGCTGTGAGCTGGGATGCTGCCGGCCGGCGCCGCTCGGCCAGGGCTGGGCCCGGGCCGGAGCCACTCGGCCGGGGCTGGTGGGGCCGAGGGTGCTCGGCTGCCGGCCAGGGCTGGGCCGGAGCCGCTTGGCCGGAACTGGGGCCCGAGCCGAGCCGGAGCCGCTGGGACCAGGGCTGGGGCTGGGGTGCTCGGCCAGCACCGCTTGGCCAGGGCCGGGCCGGAGCAGCTCAGCCAGGCTGGTAGGCGCTGGGGTGCTCGGCTGCTGGCCGGAACTGGGGCCCGAGCTGAGCTGGGCCGGAGCGACCGGGCTGGGGGTGCTTGGCCAGCACCGCTTGGCCAGGAGCAGCTCGGCCAGGGCCGGTGGGGCCAGGGGTGCTCAGCCGCTGGCTGGCAGCCGGAACTGGGGCCCGAGCTGAGCTGGACTGGAGCGACCAGGCCCGGGGGTGCTCGGCCGCTGGCCGGAACTGGGGCCCGAGCTGAGCCGGAGCGACCAGGGCTGGGGGTGCTCGGCAAGAGCCTCTTGGCTGGCCGCCGGAGGGAGCCGCTCGGCCAGGGAGGGCGGACTGAGCCGCGTCTCCTCACACCCCCCGCCCAGCTCCAGCCCCAGCTTACCTGCTGCCTGCCTGTTTCAGGCTTCCTGCGAACATTTGATTCGTGGGAAGCAGGGGAGGGGGAGGAGCAGGGGGGGGAGCGTTCAGGGGAGGGGGCAGAGTTGGGCAGGGACTTTGGGGGAAGGGGCAGAGTTGGGCGGGGCTTGTGCAGGGAAGGGGCGGAGCCGGGGCTTCTTGGAGTGTCCTCTCTTTCAGGGGCTCCAATATGGTAACTCTAAATTAACAACTGTGACTTCAGTAGAGTTAACCTAGGTGTACACTGATGTAAGAGAGCTCAGACTCAGGCCTTGTGTATTTAAATCCCTCCTTTCCCCTCCTTGTATCTTTTCTCCCCTCACTGTCAGTTCTTGCATATTTCTCCCAGCCTATCACGTGACAAGATGTTTCATTTCATTTTATTTATTTTACAAATTTACATTTGAAATTATTTGTATATAAAAATTCTGATGATCTTTTACACAACATTAATGTTAAGGATCTTTCTATGTTTCTTGTTGTTCTTGTAAAATCACAATAAGATACAAGCATGTGGCACTTCTTTGCCTCATGCCTTACTTCACACCAGAGGTGTGCATTAATCAGCACTGCCATACAGCCTGTCATGTCTCATTACGTCAGGAAAATGCACTCTTGATTATCCTGAATCAATCCTATGGTACAAACCCCATGGTTTTCTTGACATACATATGATGTTCTGAATATCTATTTTGGCCAATGGCATTGCTATATTGCTCAAACCCATTACTCCACTTTGAATTCTGAAGCAGACAGACACTCAGCCACAAGGTACAGATGTGACCAAAATTGAAAAGAAAAGCAGTTTATGTACTGTACCACATTAACAGCTAAAATCGTTCCACATCACTGAGTTTGCCACAAAGAGGGACTGACTGGAATAGAAAAATGTGTTATCCTTATCAAGGCAATTAAAAGCACCATTTAAAAACAACAGTGACTAACGCAAAAACAATCAAACGGTATTTGTATTAAAAACTGTAAAAACAGTAACTACACTCCTCAACATTTGATGACGTTTAACTTTAACACAAAACAAAACAGTTCAAATAGCTGAGATATTTAAGAGAGGGACTTTTCCTCGATGAAAAAAAAAAATCAGAAAGGAGAGATTAAAAAAAAGAGACCTGATCAAAACAAACTGATCTTGCCAGCAATCTTCTGTTTTTCCCCCTGAATATATTTATGTTCCACATCTAGTCACAACCCAGATTTTTCCCCAGCCCTATTCTCCAGTGAAGTGAAAAGCATCCGTTCATAACAGTCTGTTGCCATGTTAATGGTAACAGCACATTATCAATTCCTCACTTTGTATTTGAAGAAAAATAAAATAGGACGAGAAAGGATGTGAAGAAGAAACCTTTGTTTAAAGCACGAACAGTAAAGCTGGAAGAAAAAAAAGAGGAGGTGGTGAAACATAAGAAGAAATGGATGTAAACTGAGTTAAAAGAGGGTAGTGCTGGGGCCAGTTTTTCAAAAGGCCTCCAAAAACATGCTTGGCAGCCACAAACGCTCCTTTTCCATCTGCAAACACATTCATTTCCAAATTTTGCAGGTGCAGTTGTGGCCGTCCCTTTCCAAATTTGGTCCCTGCATAAAAGCTGTACATTGCCTTCCTCAAGGAAAATGCAGAGCTGGCAGTGGGATTCAGATTAGGGGCACAATCCACCATGGTGCTGAGCGACTCCCTACAAGATGCAGAGTACTCTGATCTTCCTACACAGACAATAAACCAAATCCTCTAAGGTGCAGCATGCCGCCTGTGAGGTGCTGTATGCTTTCGAACCCCACTGACTGCAATGCGAGGAAAGGTGCTCAGCATCTTGCAGGATTGGGCCCCAGAGGCCCAATTCTGCAAGGGGACAAACACTAATACCACTCAAAACAATGGGCTTAAATTCTACAAGGTACTTAATGCCTCCTGCAAAATGGAATTTTTAAAAAAGGCACTGCAAGATGCACACCACCATGCAAGATCATGCCTGAAGATTGGAATGATCTAGGGACTAAAAATGCAATCTCCACACTTCTCCTGGAATTGTCTGCAGTGAGTGGGCACTGACTGACACTTGTTCAGAAAACAGTATTACACCCACGTGAGAAGCAGCCATGAGAGCATGTGGGGTCTGTTTGCAGAACAACAGTACAATGAGAACAAGTTGGTTTGCTCTAGACATTATACAAAGGCTTATTTTTAAGCACAAATGGTTGGAAGGGTGCCTCCTCTGAGTTAACAGCAAATAAAAGGCAGATTTATAATTTCTAATCTATGCAAATATCTACTCTGCAGGGCATCACAAAGACTGCTTTATCAGACCCCATGCAAATCCAAGGCGCTTTAAATATCCAAAGCAGACACAGCATCTCCACCTGTGATGGCTGGTAACTCGGAGAACAGCTGGATGACTGGAAAAGTTGTTGTTTAACTAGCCTGTAATCGAAATAGTGCCTGCCATGAATAAATCTTTTGCTAAATGTGCCAAGACCCCTACTCCCAACCCAATTACTTCTGCTATAGTTGCCATTAAGGGCAGATAGTTTGAGAAATCCTAGAAAAATCTGTGGATAAACCAGGTAGCAAAACTGCGTGAACACTTAAATAATAAAACTGCCACTGATTACGCAGCAAAAAGAGCCTGCACTTATATTAGACTCTGCTATGAATTTCTAAACTGGAAAGGAACTTTTACCAAAAATTTCTTGGTGTAGTTTTCTGCCACCATGGACTTTCTGTTATCTTACTCACTCATCCAATGATGAGTTATCATGATGTGCATTTATAAAGGCAACCATCACCATAGTTCATGGGCTCACTTCACGTGATTTAGATGAAGAGTCAATATCATCTTCCCAAATATAGGGCCCTGTTTAGGTGACTAATAAGTTGATCTGTAGTCAGTTTATTACTAATTCTCCTCTCTAGGCAAGGCAGGGCTTCAGGAGCCTCTACCCCACCCTGCGGATCCCAGTCCTTTTTAACCGATGGACAATTGTTATGTTAAAAGGCGTAACAGCCTTCCTATATCATTCCACGGCTTGCCCTCTCACCCCCGGGTAGGATTTCCAGAAGCGCTCAGTGTTGGCCTAACTCTGCTCCCATTGAAGTCAATGGTAAAACTCCTCAATTATGCCACTGCTGAGTGCTTCTTAAAACCCAACCAGCAAATGTCTGGTCAGCTGTGCCATCTTGGGTGGACCAGCGGGAGCGTAATACTGACAGTGGCAATTTGTTCCCGTCTCCCCTAACTTTCACCCACCTAGCTGGGAACTATTTCCCAATTTCCTCTTAAATCCTAGCATTTCTCCCCTTTGATCTTGCCTGCTCCTTAGTCACAGTTACTGGATGCTGATGTGCAATTGAGTTGTCGCTATCTGGAGGTGTTAGATGGCGGCAAGCTCATTTTATCTTTAAAGTGACAGAATTTACATTTCTGGGGTATAGTTTCCTCTCACCAGTGTTTTCACAATGTATGGAGTACTGTCATATCAGAGTCCATGTGTCACAGGGAGAGTGCAGGAGAGCACACAGCCAATTGGATATCCTACCTTTCCTCCACCCACACAGCCCAAAGGCCAAGGATGATTCCCCACTCTTCCATACCACAAGGAGTGGGATCTGGGCTCTTGGTTGTCCCTTCACTCCTGGAAGTCGGGAGGGGCATTTGGCTCATAAACCACTGCAGAACCACACTTCCTAATCTTATAGAGCAGGGGCAGAGAAAACTGTGTCAGTAAACGAAATGCCTGGAATTTTGAATATTTGTGGACTATGTGTATATTTGTTGCCCTGAACACTTTATATAACAATCCAGGAATATTAATCAAAGCCAGGAATTCCAGGCCCTGCAGTTAGTTGAAAGCCTAGATTAAGAGAGGAGTTATAGATCACACTCTAAACATGACCAGGCTTAGGCTTAGACATATTTCAAGCAAAAGCAAAATTCCTGAAGTAAGGTGCTCACCACCAGCAAGGCTCTCTCATTGGCTTCACAGGCAGTAACATTTTTGGTTTATTTTTGGTAGTTTTGCACCTTTAAATGGAGTGTTTGATCAGAAGAAGATACTCGAAAAAAATCAAATTCCAATTAATACAATTTGTAATTAACAGGCCAGATACAAGGTTGCTGCTAGCATACACTAAGGAGCAGTACTTCCAGGAAGGGGAGCTCTGGGAACTCCATCAGGAGGACCACAGCCAGCCAATACACCCTCAAATATGGAAGATGGCCTAGCACTGATCCTATGGAGCACTGGCTAGAAGTTAAAGCTGCCTCTCCTAGAAATAGGGTAGTCAAATCCCCATCATGGGGAGCAGCTGCCTCACGTGGAGCAGTGGTCGTATGAAGTTCTCTGTTTGTCTGTGGGTTGTTGTCATTACTTTAAGTTTGACTATTCTCCATAACCATCCGGTTATTCAAGATTTGTCAGAAATTATTAGATTCTTTGCCTAGCTAGTCTTCTCCCAACTGATCTTTGATGCTTCAGACAGATATCCTCCACTTCCCATGGAGGAAGGGGGAATTCTTCCTGATCCCCACAAGTGAGCATCCCATGCCCTGAAAAACGAAATTTCTTGTCCTTATCTGGATTTGCTTAGCTAAACATTAGGTACAATAAGATTTTCCAGCTCCTTGATACCTAGGAGCAATTTTGCCTTGACAGACCACTGTAGAATGATGTAGGGGGTCGTGTTTCCTTTTTTTTATTCTAAATTTACTGCCCTTTAATTTCCACAGGCTCTTTGTTCTCCTAACAAGTAACATAATAGAAAGACAAAAGCCACCTATTTCCACTGTATCCTCCATAATTTTAATGCCTTTATAAATATAATATAATGTACCAGAGATCCATTAGTGAGTTACTATGTTCACTGTAGCCACTTAATGAGAAAAACTGTCAACCACAGCTTAAAGCACAAAATGTAATTATAGGAATCCACAGCCACTCAAACCTGCAGTACTCGCAAGTACAACAGAGGTTTAAAAGGCCTCAATTACCTTCCCAAAAAAATTACTTACAGCAAGACTGTCAAATGCCTAACACACCTGTGCATGGTAGTTTCTCTTCTTCTCTGTGAGAGCTACCACCACTGCAGGTCACAGCATCCAAGGATATGTCTACACTGCAGTAAAACATCTGCAGCTGGCCTGCGTCTGCTGACTTGGCCTCTCAGGGCTATATAATTGCAGTGTAGATGTTCGGGCTCAGATTGGAGCTCCTCCCTGGGCTCAGGGACCCTGTGAGATGGGAGGGTCACAGAGCCCAGGCTCCAACTTGAGCCCAAACATCTACACTGCAATTTTATAGCCATGCAGCCAAAGCTTGAGGCAGCTGACATGGGCCCATTGCAGGGTTTTTTTACTACAGTGTAGACATATCCCAGGGGCCACTATTGCCCCTTCCACCCAGGTGGGCAGGCCGGCGTGAAGAAAAGACAGTGCCTTAAGTCTGTCCCCCAATGTGTACACTAAGAGGAATGAGACCTGCTGAAGGGCTGGCATGAGTTTCTTCTCCCCTACCCTGAAGCAAGTGGGGAACCAGGGAATAAATTAGGACTGAGTCACAATTCACTCTCTAGGCAACCTCTTATCCAGGGCAGATTTTATTGTCAGTCTAGTCACCAATTTGGCAGGAAGATCTGTCAGAGTCTAAATTTCCAATGGTGAAAGGACAGGGTGGCAAAGATGTTCCTTTTAAAACTAGGGCTGTCAAATGATTTAAAAAATTAATCGCGATTAATTGCAGTTTTAATTGCACTGTCAATAATAGAATATCATTTAAATATTTTTGGATGTTTTCTACACTGTGCGAAGTGCACAGTGCTCACTTTGTATTATTTTTAATAATCTTAGTCATGAAAGTCCATTACAGGTAGGACCCCATAAATGTAAACAAACTTGTTCGCCTTAGCGATTGGCTGAACAAGAAGTAGGACTGAGTGTACTTGTAGGCACTAAAGTTTTATTTTTGAGTGCAGTTATGTAACCAAAAAAAAAAAAAAAATCTACATTTGCAAATTGCACTTTCATGATAAAGAGATTGGACTACAGTATTTATATGAGGTGAGTTGAAAAATACTATTTCTTTTGTTTATCTTTATTACAATGCAAATATCTGTAACCAAGAATAATACAAAGTGAGCACTGTACACTTCACATTCTGTGTTGTAATTGAAATCAATATATTTGAAAATGTAGAAAATCATCCAAAAATATTTATAATAATTTAAATTGGTATTCTATTATTGTTTAACTGTGCGCTTAAAATGGCAATTAATCAAGATTAATTTGTTTTGAGTTAATCGCTTGAGTTAACTGCAATTGACAGCCCTATTTAAAACTAAAAAACCTCCCAAATTAAATCCACCACTCCCCTGACAAGAAAGAAATCCCCAATTTTCATGTAGAACTTATGTAAAACTCAGTGGTTTACGTGCCCCCTTCACTCACTTGCTCTACAAAAGCTAGCCACGGTTTCCTGAATTTTGCTGTCATCATGGTGGAAAGTAACGCATAAATAGTGAACTTATATAAAATAAGGTTTGAAATTAATTGCAATCCTGTCATGAACTGCAGGAGGAGAAAGAAAATCACAAGAAAGAAAAATATGTCTAGAAAACAAAACTAAGATTTATTTACAGCAGAAGTTATTAAAGAATATAAAGTAGAAACCAAAAATGTAAACAGATGTTATGTGTGTAAGGCTTGTAGAAGAACACATGAAAGCACATGAAGATCTGGCAACTATATTACCCTTCCAACTGATCCAGACACAGAGGTGAAATGGGGACAGACACATGGATAGAGTTGAAGCAGCAGACTGCAACTTTTATTACTCAAACACAAGGGAGGGGCGTGACCCATACTCTCCTATACCAGACATTTAAGTGGTTCCACTGCAGGAGTTAGGGGGCTCCTACCATATAATCCATAATTCGGGGTAGGCTCTCCTCAGCCAATTCCCCAGGACTCAGCTTGCTCTGAGTCTTAGCCCCTCCGCACTGATGAGGGGGTCAGAGGATGCCAAAGAGTAAGGACTTTGTCCCATAAGGGCCACAAGATCTGACCCTATGCCATGAGCCCAAGGCCCATCAGCAAAATCCCAGGTCTTTTTCCTCTGGGCCCATTCATTGTACCCTTTTAACCGCACTGGAAACCAGCAGTAAATTGTTACAAATTAACAACTCTACCAAGTACATCAGTTAGGTACTAAGCGCATTCCTACTTAATCCACTGTGACTCCAAGATGCTGAAAAGAAGGCAAAAATGCTCCCTGGGTTTCTGCCAATTGGCCCTGTGAAAGATAAAATTCCTTCATGATCCCCAAACAGGCGACAGGTTAGACTCACAGCATCTGCCAGGCCAGATTCCCATTTCTAGTTCAGGGTGGGTAGGGCAGGCTTCTGGAATGGAGCCCAAAGAGGCTCTGCACTGCCTATGCTCCATGTTAAATTCCTGGAGCTGGGCTAGGCAGATCAGTGCCCCTCTCTCCATCAATGGGCGCCAGAGATCCAATGGACAAGGAGGAGCTACGTGGAGCCCCTCAGTGAGTGTCTTCCTCCCTCGCTGCTGGGGCTGTCCCTCTTCGCAGCTGGCCCCATCAAGTTCCCCTGCCAGTTGATGCAGGCAGGTAGCATTTTTATCTCCTGTTTTTAATGTGTATTTTATCATCTTGTTTTTGCAGAACACTAGCTGATGCAACACACAGAGTAAATCTTTTCAAATGGATATGCCAACTGGTCATGTCTCTCACTGGTTTTACTTGGAACTGGACAGGAAGGGAACAAAATAAATGACACAAAATCTTAAAAATCAAAACCCAAAAGAGTAATTGTCCATTCATACCCAGGTATGCCACAGATTTACTATTAACAGCACGACCAGAAGGAATTCACATACCTTGTGACCTCCTGCTGCAGTCGGGACACATTGGGCACATAGAACATTACCCCAAAGAAAAGCAAAGGCTCATTGGCAAATTTGTCCAGCTGTTTCTTCAGAGGTTTTTCCAGTTCTACCCATCGTGCTTGCTGGCTCTTGCTGAGAAACCAAAGGCCAAAGTAGTGTGTCTAGATAAAGAAGTGAAATAGAGACAGTTTATTTTCTGAGCCAGTTTACCAAGCCCACACACAACTGAGGTCATCAATACAAATAAGAATGGAAGGCAATAGTGTGTCAATTTTCCCAACCCAGATGCAAGGCCAAAGTTGTCTTTTGCTTTCGCTCTTACTTCTTAAGACTAATTTGAAGAAGATGTCAAATAATTTTTGAAATACAGTGTACATCACAATGCAGGATCAGTGCTTTTCACTATAGCAGTCGTGTTAATGTGTATCCGCAAAAAGAACAGGAGTGCTTGTGGCACCTTAGAGACTAACAAATTTGTTAGTGTCTAATGTGCCACAAGTACTCCTGTTCTTTTTGCTTTTCACTACTGTCTATACAGGGTTGAACATTAAGGATATGTCTACTCAGCAATTAAATACCCACAGCTTGCCTGTGTCAGCTGACTCAGGCTCACAGGATTGGGCTGTGAGGCTGTAAAACTGCGGTGTAGATATGCATCTGTTGCAGAGAAAGTAGATGCCAACTGCTAAGTTGAAAAATACCTCTTCTATAGGAGGGTTTTGAGAGGGGTGTGGTGGTAGGGCCCTCCCTCCCCCATTTAGCACAATGAGATACAAAGAATCTACACATGGAACTTTAGGATTAAAGTAAAAGATTTTATACACATTAAGACTTTTTTCATGAAGTTTTGAAAGGTCTCGAATTCTTTCTGTATCAATATGAAAACACATTATAACAGCTCAATTTTTCCCCCCAAAACAAATGTTTTCTGGCCAACTCTAGTACTAATAAGCCCTTAAAGTGTGATGTTGGCATGTGTTAGAAATCATTGATATTTCTGCATGTATATCTACTGTCTAATAACACATGTACATTCCAAGAAATTCCATGTCATGTACATAAGCCTGATGCCATGTGGAACATAAGGCAATTTTTAGAAAACTCTGGAAGAAAACCATACCAACTTTTTTTTCACTACGGCTCTTTGTATGTGTGTGAAAGGTACCAGACTGAATTCTAGCAACATGTTCTCTTTCTATCCACAAAATGGGTACACCCGGGGTAGTGCCATCGCAAACTTCCCCTCACAGTACCACTTTGAAGTACAGTTCATTGCAAGTGCTGCTTCAGCCACTACTGGCCTCTTTGCTGAAATAGTCTACAGTGTTGCAATTTCTGCTAGTTGTGGCTGTGGTTTTTTTTATGTGGATACTTGTCCAATGAAAACTGGTGATCTGTGTGAAATGAGCTATTTATCTTAATCCAAAGAGCCATCAGAGGGTACCAACTTTTGGGAATGATATATCTGGGCTTGTTCTGAATCATTTGCCTAGAAATGAAAGGCATTCTATTCCGTGACAATACCCAGAAGGCAGAGTCTCCGTACTTGTGAATTATAAACCTTGCTATACAGGAGGTCAGTAATCTTCAGGTTGTTTAATTCCTTTAGCATTATAAAATATCTGAAAGTGTCAAGAATTAATGCCTCAGTGAACTTTCTTTTCTTTTAAGTCAGGTAGCTGAGATTCAGTTAATTGGTACAGCTTTTTTATGAGTCATTTATCACATACATAGAAAACTACTCTGTGCACTCACAAGTGTATCCAGCCTTTCAGTTTGTGACTTACTTCTCCTCCCTTACAGCATTTAGCATATCACTTCTTCTACATTCCATAAATGCCCACTGTACTTTCCACCTTTTCTTCCACAGGTCATTATTCAATTATCTGAGATGCATACTGCCCTTGGACTGCCTGTTACATCTACCAGAAGATGCCAGAAGTTTAGAAGTCAGAGGTGAATTCACTTCATTTTCCTTGGAAAGTTTAAAGTAGTTCAAAATGTTTGATTTTATTTTTTTCTTAGTTTTTATTCCCAGGGTAAAATGACTTCTGCTGTTCAAAGCCTCTTATTCACAGTATTTATATATTTTTTCCTAGCCTTTGAATAACAGATGTAAACTTTAGACTACAAATAATCTTGGTTATTTGGGTGATTTTTAAGATCACTGACATTGGAAATCCAAGATGACACAGATTACTGCAAGCCCTTTAATAACTTGAAAGTTCAGTACAGTATCTTCAGTAAGGCCTGTCTCATTTCATGTTGAATGTGAACTAGTCAGTTTCAAGAGTTCATGTATTAAAAGATTTCTTCTGAAAGGTGGTAAAATTACTATACTTTATTCTACTCCCACACATTCCTTTTCCTTGCAATCTCTCCTCTCCTCCCACTTACAACTAAATCTAATCTAACCTAGCAATGAATTAGTAAGGAAGGAACATTCATTTGATGATTACATATATGGAATGATTATGTAGCAGGAAATTAGTTTTAACTGTGTGATTATTATTTTTTTAAGTTTATACTTTGGGATGCATTGTTGCCTCTAAATGTTTTATTCTGCCCATTCCTTTAAAATCTTGATGGAAATTCTACACTGATTTTAAACAAAACAGGGACCGTTTGCCTCACCTTACCAAACAACTGTAAAGAGTAGGGCAGAAGTCACAATTTTCAAACACCCTTGCCTATAATACACATCGTATTATACATTTTTATTTAAATACACTTTTTCATCAGAATTTGAGGTGGTTGGAATTTTTCTTTAAATAAAAAGTTGCAAAAAGTTCCAACATTTTCAACATTGTTTCCATTTTACAGGGTTTAATATACTTTTTAATATATTTCATATATTTTTATTGAAATTTTTATCAAAGACTTTATTGAAATGTTTAGTTTTACTTTAAACTGGGTACCAGTATAACCCTTCCTCTTATTGTTCTACTAATGTACCTCAACCCTGACGTGGAGGGACCCCAACTATAGGGATGAAAGGGATTTCAATATCTGTTCAGTTGTTGGCCTCTTAGAATCATAGGGTTAAAAGAGACCGCAAGGGTCATATAGTCTAGCCCCCTACCAACATGCAGGATTTGTTGTGTCTAAACCATCCAAGACCGATGGCTATCCAGCCTCCTTTATGAAAACCTCCAGTGAAGGAGATTCTACAACTTTCCTAGGCAGTCTGTTCCACTGTCCTACAGTTGGGAAGTTTTCACTGAGGACATGTCTACCCAGGGACACAACAAAGGTGAGCCAAATTAACTGAAGGTGTGAAGTTAAAGTGCATTAATGCACTTTACATGGTGGGTTCAAAGATATAATAATCAATTCATTAAAAATGAACAATGAGACCTTTAATAATACAAAACTTTGTTGTAAAGGCTTAAAAATTCCACAACTTTCAGTTTAATAAATTTTTGCTATACAGTAGTACCTCAGAGTTACAAACATCTTGGGAACGCATGGAGGTTGTTCGTAACTCTGAAACGTTTGTAACTCTGAACAAAACCTTATAGTTGTTCTTTCAAAAGTTTACAACTGAACACTGACTTAATATAGCTTTGAAACTTTACTATGCAGAAGAAAAATGCTGCTTTCCCTTTATTTTTTTAATAGTTTACGTTTAACACAGTACTGTACTGTATTTGCCTTTTTTTTTTTTCCCGTCTCTGTGGCTGCCTGATTGCAAATGAAGTGTGTGGTTGACTGGTCGGTTCCTAACGCTAAACTTCTACTGTAACCTGCAGTCTATAATAGAGACGTCCCTACTCATTTGTCAGACACCATGGTGGGAATGCCTGGAGGAGAAAGGCTAATAACACCTATTGAAGTAATTAACTTAAATCAAAAGACTCTAGTGACTCAACACTTATTGGTATATTCAACTATAAAGCCAAGTATAAATTGAACTTTAAGCAAGAGGAAGAGTCCCTGCTGCTTTAGCCATAAAGCATCAGCACACCTCTAATAGAAGAGTTCCCCCTAATCCCATGCTAGGATATCAGCATCAGTTCAATACTGATTTAGAGGGAAGATCACCACTTACTACAGCTGCTTGTTCTTGGAAGGTTCTCCCATTCATGTACTGATTGGGTATAATCCTGTTTAGTCTGAGACTGAGACAAGTCAGACACATTTGAGGCAGAAGGACTGCAGAATGCAGGACTTCCTGTTATGTCCAGCCAGTACTTGGATGGGAACTCTTCAGAGAGAAGCCCAGAGTACTGTAGTAAGAGGTGCTGATGATTCAGTAAGTAGCACTCTTCCCTCTGCCTCGGTACTGAACCAGTGATCCATGTGAAGTTCTGTGGCACAATATGGTGCTAGAGGTGCCATTTTTCTTACACCCAACCCCATTATGCCTGGCTACTGAGAGTAGCATAATATCAAGGTAAAGTTTGCAGTGCATGCTTAATATCAACCAACTAAGCTATTAATCAGTTAAAAAGTGCATTATTGATTTACATATCCTTAACCAAAATAAAAAAGAAACAGTTTCATAGCCAGCTAGCACAGCAAAATTCTTCTGTAATAGTTAATACAGATACTCCTCTCCAATAAAAGAACTGGTGTAAGTCCTATTATGCTAAATTCCTTTCCTGCTGTGTGTGTGTGTGTTTGTGGAAGATGATATAATGCTAAAAGTACAAAAAAATTAAGGCCTACAAGGCTTACAAAAAACTTTATCTTATTGCAACTGATAACTGTCAACAACTCAAAATGAATCAGGTCTTCAAGCTGATGCTTACTAGAAAGGATTCAAGCTGATTTTATAGTAGTTACATGGCTACATTTTCAGCTGACCTATACTTGACTCCTGACTCAGTCAGGGAAAGAACTGTATTCCCTGGAGATCAAATAAAAATATGCATAACCCATTAAATTCTGTTTTTCAGTCATGTGTGGTACAGTGATTGACAGCTCTTCCACAACAACACACATAGTCAACTCAAGCAAATTGAGTTTTGTTTTTAACAAAATATTTTCCTTACACGTCAGCCTGACTGAAAGGTGTGTTTATTTTTGATCCTGATGGTACAATTTTCAAAACACCTGGAAGTTATATAACAGGAGAACTAGTACAAGTATATCAAATTAAAAACACAATTACAGTTTATTTTTAATAGAGTCTTTCATACAATTAACATCACTAGACACCCCAAGGTCTAAAATAGTGGTTTTTAGATAGACACAAAAATATACAATTTTACAAAAGAGATTAAAGCAGGATTACAAAAACTATCTAGATAAAGGCAAGGTGAGGGTAATACTCAGGGTTAGTGAGAGAGAAGAGAGGCAATTTTCAGGGAGGAGACATTGTGCAGAGTTGGTGCAGGACAAGAAACAAGACTGCTCTTTGGCCTAAACTTTCCCCATGCCTAGCCTGAGACACTGCATCTTGATGCATGGAGGTTCTGTTAAGGCTTAGAAGGCTTGCCCCACAATTCAGAGGAAGCAGTAGATCAGTTTGCTGGCTGCAGAGCTGGTCAAAGAAAAAGTGACAGAACTATATTCTGTAGAAATGGGCAGCTCTAAATAGATCCAAAGATTTTGCGAAACTGGGCTGATTTTGTCAGAATTTTATTTCAGAAAAAAATGGAGGAAAAATTTCTGAGGCATTCTGACATTTTCAGAAAGAAATGCTTTTTTTTGTTTTGAAACTACTTTTATATAGACTATTTCCCCCTGCCACATTTTCTGCCTGTATGTGTGCACACACGCACAGAGGGGATTCTTCCTTCATTCTTTATCACTATTGACATTTGTATGAAAACTGTCTATACATTTTCATCTTCTCCATCTATTTATATCCTATCTGCCATTTGTGACATCACAACTTGCTGTTGGAAAAACTATTTGTGATGGTGTCACATTAAATGTGATAAGTTATCAGATTTCCCAGCTGTACTTAAGAAAACTGTCAGCCTGCACATGAGTAATATGACCTCCTACCAGCAGGTGGAGACATGAAAATTGGAAATTCCAATGACATTTGTACTATCAATCAACTAAGAACATTAGTTCTGGTGGAGGAATCTAGATTAAGAAACTTTCCCAGCAGTAAAGAACTTCACTAAAGGAAATTAAAAAACTAATTACACCATTTTTTTAAAAAGTGTAATAAGAAAACCATGAGAAATAGATCAAAAAGGAACGATAAGTGAATACTACTAACAACACTGTGCTCAGATTAAGTTAAGACATGCAAGGATAGGCATGCTGAAACTAGATGGGAGTAATGGTATAGTCTCAGAGCTGCAAAGACTAAGCATACTGGTCTGACACTTTTATCCTCAGACACTGGGTAGATGTTCATTTGAACTAGTTTAAACTAGGAAAAACTAAGTTAAAGGTAACCACAGTACCCTCTCTTCTTCGTCTTTTGGGTCAGCTTAAATATTGGGAACGCTAAATGCAGTACCCCAAATCGATACATGGGGTATAGGGAGCATCTGAGAAGGAAAACCCCTGAAAATCTCCCACCCCTGCCAAAAGCAGTGAGACAGCAAAGGCTGGACATTAAGCCTGTCATGGTGAGAAGTACAGAAGGATGCTGATATGGCTGTCCAGCACTGCCCAAGGGGAGAAACCTCCCCTTTGGGTCAAGAATTAGGCTAATGCCAATGGCTGAATGCCTCAGAACTCTAAGAGTAGGGGCTCTGCCTTTAGCTACTCAGGCTTCTTGATTCACTCCCTCACGCATCCATCCATTTAGAGAAGCTGAAACACCCTTCTTCCTGTCCCTCTATCGAATTAAAAGATTTCCAGTCCGTCTAGCCTCAAGGATGGTTTAGATAGATTCTGAGAACCAGAGTGTGGGGTAGTCACACCCTGACTTCCTCTTTTTTCTTCAGTGGAGACAGACTGACACCAAACTAAGTGTTTTTCTAACTCATGTCCTGACTCCTATCCAGTTAACTTGCAAAATGTTTAACTGGGTTAAGCCATAGCTGCTTCATGTTTTAGCACTGTCAGGTGACCAGCAAGGACAGTAAGACCAAAAGTGAATTCCATAAACGAGGTCACTTTAGACAGCATTCCAACACCCAAATGCCAGAGCAATGTAAATGGTAAATCTTATCGTCATCTGGACATTGACTCAAAGGGCCAGATTCATTACTGCTGTAACTCAACTAAAAACATGAAAATGGCCATAAAGCTGCCACTCTAAGTGGTCCAGTAGCTAGAGTGCTAGCTTGACATTTGAGAGACCCATTCCCTGATCCTTGACAGACTTCCTTTCTGACCTTGGGCAAGTTACAACCTTTCTGTGCCTTAGTTCTGCACCTGTAAAATGGGGATAATAGCACTTCTCTACCTCACAGAGGTATTGTGAGGAAAAATACATTGAAGATTGTGACGTGCTCAGATACTATAGGGACCATATAAGTACCTAAGATAGACATCTCTGGAGTAGCATCTGTTTACAGATCATCTGAATTTTGCCCTACATGCCTTCAGAGAATTGGTTTCCACCCTAGCACAACCTAAGACATAACATAGGCTCACAAAGCACTGGAGCCACTTGCCAGCTATGCAGGACTTGGAGAAATATGGATTGTAAATGAAAGACCCAGGACTAATCAGCAAGTCTCTGCAACAGAAACTTGGAGATAAATGTGGACAGGAAGGTGCACACTTCACAGAGGAAGTCCAAACCCAACGGGCCAATCCCTGCCTTGACTTATATTCTGTGCAGGTGCACCATAGTCAACAGGGCTTCACAGGATGTAAGTCAGCACAAAATTTGGCCCACAGTATCTAAACTTAAAAAAAAAAAAAAAAAAAGTATCTTTCTTATTAAATCAATTCTAAAAAATACCCATTCAATCTTATTGCACAAAGTAGAAAATAAAGAAGGATGAGATATAAGATGGGAAGGCTCAGCCTCTCAACAAATTTTGAGAATAACTATACACCATAAAAAGCTGCCAAAAGAAGCTCTTCACATATCCATAGGATTTCACCACATACACTACTCAATTTCTATGTATGTTTTAATAAATAAGTAACTTGCTCCTACCAATGCCTATTCTCATATTAAAATAGTGTTATATGCTGTCCAAATTCAAAAGACAATGGACCAGATTCCCACGATTGTAAATCAGAGAGTGGAGTCACTGAAATCAATGATGTTACATCAAAATAAAACCAACATAACCAGGACCAAAGATACCGCCTAATGCAGGAAGATGTGTCTTAAGGAACAGTCAGCCATTACATAGCTATCACGTGTAGCTTTAGTTAAGGTGTAAGTCAAGTTCTTCTAAACTTCATTTTTTACCCACTCAACTTTCTCAATCATGTTTCTTTTGGACTGAAACAAAACATGGGTTCCAAACAGAGATGTCACTATGCTAAACTGATGGAAGGATCTGATTATCATGTATTTTAATAATCTCTTTTTTAATACATCCAAATACTGAAACTATATATACACACACATATTGTCTACACAACAGGGATGCTACCAAGAAATAAATTCAATTATACATATAAAGAATGAAAAAGAAACAAATCCTGAAGTCTATTTCCAGTTTGTCTTACTAAGGACTATGTAAAAACCTTAGGATTTGGCCCAAAATGTGCACAGTTAAATTAATATATATTGTACTTTGGTCCTTAACAGCTAGTCCTTTCTCAACAACAACAACAAAAGAACATTAGTCTACTGGCTCTGCCACAAGTGGGAGTTTTAACATTTTTGATGTGATGCCCAAATGTGGAAATTATCAGCTACCCACTCAAAGGTAAAGTAATACACATTTATTTTCATAAGCAAAGAAGAAAGCTTTCTTTCAGATCATGTAGATTTCTTCCCAGTGAGGATGAATGTAAATCACAGTACAAACTATAGGCAGTGTGCTGTCCTCAGTTTTCATTAAACCAGACTACGTTTGCCAAAGTTCCGTTTACTGATAAGATCAGGCCAACACAAAGAATAAATGATTCTAATAAACAGATTCTAAATGACAAATTGCTTGAGCTAAAAATATGTTCAATTACAACCGACAGATGGCCTTCCCTGGGTCACCCTTACCTCACGTAATTCCAGCCTCTGGGCCACAGCCTCCAGACATTCCTGCCCTGTGCTCTCCACTGAGAGCGTGCACTCAATCACATTGTTGTCCAGCAGACGGATTTGTGTCACAAAGCAGTTCTTGCTGAGGACATTATAGCGCCTGGTCCGTCGCAATTTCAGCCCGAAAGGCATAGTTGTTGGGCTGGAAGGCTGCCCCTTCCTGTCACACTTTGGATATCCTCAGCACGTTTTCTGGTTTGTCTTGAATGCCACTCCACTAGTTACTACTCTCCTCCAGGACTGGAAATAGTTGTCCATGCCCAGGGCCAACTCCAAGGGATCCCTGTAACACAAACACGAAGCATAGTTAACAATATGAATTAGGATAAGATGTTACTAAAGATCAGTGAAAATGAATGAATCTTAACAGGTTTGAACTCAAAGAAAGACTTACACTTGACAAGTAAAATAGATTCCAAAGCACATTCTACAGCTCCCCAAAAACAAACAAAATATACAACAAAATCTTTTAAAACTATATTCCAGCACTGAATTTTAAATGCAACTTGAATGTCGTAGACAATCTTTAAGGAACTCCAGAAGCAGCTGCTGTATAGGTAGGGGAAGAATTAGATTTTTGTCAGAAATTGTCTGTAAACATTGATTTCCCCATGCATACGCACACTGACAAAAAATACATACGTTTCCATTAATAATAATCAAAATTTACAGATAGACAAACTAAGCCAAACGCTGCTTGAGAACATAGAGTAAGACACCGAGAACATGCTTCAGAGTTTGATTTAAGGATATTTACTTTCTATATTTTGACATGTGATTTGACAGTTTGTGTTTTAATGGTTATAAAGCTTAAACTTTTTGGAATCTCAATGTCTGCTGTCATTAAATTATTTGTCTGGACCTTCCCAGTGTATGACGTCTCCTCCCCGCTAATTTCCCACAACTGTGAACATTTCAATAGATAAAAATTGAAACAGTGCTTAAAAATAAACATTGATATTATCCATCAACATTATATTTTTTTTAAATTGAATTCTCCCAAGCCCCATTCAGAGGTGCTAACTCTCCCACAATTAACCTCCACTAAAGGACCTATAACCTAGCCTTATTCTAAACCTTTGGTGCCCCCAGGCCAGCCCTGAATACTGGCTTGAAGTGCTATGTAACTGAACTATTCAAAAGAGGCCTGATTTTCAGAGATGCTGAAGTCAGCAGGAGCTGCCGGTGTTCAGCACCACTGAAAATCTGGCACAAAGTGGATTGAATGCATGTGAAAGGGAAGAAGTGTCAGAAACATTAGAGAAACCTCCTGTGGGGCAATTCCTGCCATTCTACTAATTTCAGCTCCATAATAGTTACATGTCCCACTCTGAGCTAGGCTAAATAAGGACAATCCCAGCTGACAAAGAAGGTAAAGCCAAATGGGAGGAGAAGAGCACATATTTTAGATACTATTTTTTAATTTAAACTATTCTTCTTAACAGTCGTACACATCCCTGACAAGATTTGTCTTCTTGGGCTAAAACATAATGGAGTTAGAAAAGGGGAGACAGACTTTTCAAAAAATATAATGAAGTGATTATTTAATTTTGAGGGCTAGAGCTTATTTCTGTTTAGCTAAAATCAATTAGGAAGTGGTTTAAGATAAAGCAAAAGAAGCCTCTCAAACCAAAATAAGGGGGTTTGCTCGGCTATTACTAAGCTAGTTTAAACCCAGTTTAATTTAAAAAGGTACAACTTTCTCCTGGGCTTAAATACTAAAAATGAAAAGGCTTGGTAGCAAAATTCCCCTGGGTTCTTTTTTGGTGAGTGCGTTTTTGAGGGCTGCACTTACAGCTAAAAAGGTCATTTGCTTTTAACAAGTATTGTAGAAAGATGAATAGTGAATAAGAACCAGCTATCATTTTCGTTCTGCTGAAGAGAAGTAACAAAGTGCTTTCATCAAATTATGCATCATTTAGCTAAATATAGTGACATTTTAAATTGATAGTACATTGCCCATATGTAACATTTGACATGAAACTGCAGTCATCAGTTATTTTCAGTTTTTACTAAGTTGCTATGGTGATTATTAGAAAGACGCAAGCGATAACCACTGCTCAGCAATGCAACCACCATACAGTTGGTTAAAGTTATTTTTCAAACCACTTTACATCTTGACATTTACTAGCAGCTAAAAATAGCTGCTGTTATCCAGCTTTCATAATTGCCCAGGCAGTATGATAACTTTACCATGAAACACACAGAACTTAGAGATGCCTACTGATGTATATGGTAAGTAACCATCTTACTTACAATTATAAATAATGTCTGCGTGCACACACACACACACAAGGTGTGCATTATATTCACATTACTGTGTATTTATACGCCCTCACATCATCAGAACATCTGAACACTTCAAACAGAAAATTTATCTTCATACTGCTCCCCGGCCTCATAAGGGTGTTATCTACATTTTACAGATGGAGAATGGAGACAAAAAGATTAAAATGACTTGCCCAAGATCATTTAGGAACTCTGTAGAAGATCGGAGATTTGAATCTGTATCTGGAGTTCAATCAAATGCCTTAACACTCAAATCTTGTGAACTGAGAGTTATTTTTCCCATTAATAAACCCAAAATAATAGTATGAAGCTAAAAATTAGAAGAAAAAAAAGAAATCACAGACACAACCTAGGCATTATAGACCCATGCCTTATCAAATATTTTTGTTTGGTCTCTGATTTTGTTCTCATTAGCCAATCCAACTTTAGAGAGCCCTTATCCTGAAGTCAGTATATTCATTTAGTAATTTTTTTTTTTTAAATAGGCCTTAGCTACACAAGGAAATTTACTGAAATAGCTATGGTAGAATAAACTAATCCAGAATAGCTCCCCATGTGGATACACTCTTTTGGAATAAAAATTACTTTTATTCTGGAATAGTTCCACTCGCAAAGCAGAGTTGGTATTCCAGCATAAAAGTGACTTTTATTCCTGAAGAGAGTGTCCATCTGGGGAGCTATTCGGGAATAGCTTATTTCACAATAGTTATTCCAGTCAATCTCCCTGTAAAGACCAACATTATTTTCACTTTATTATTATTATTAAGCAGTCACAAAGAGGAAGAACAAAAATTCAATTTTAATATGATAATAGGTGCTCATAAAAGAGTGGTGGATCAGTATAAAAAACTTAGAGAGGTAAAGCAATGTAGACCTTATATGGATGAGACAGAATTTGGAAGTCAGGAGATATGGGTTCAATTCCTGGCTTTACCACGGGCTTTGAAAGGCCTTTGAGTTCCACAAATGGAAAGTGCAATAGAAGTGCAAATATAGTGCAAGTACAGTGAGATTTTCCATGGGGCCTAAGGCAGTCAGATGTCCAACTGGACATCCAGCGCCCTTAAGCTTCTTTGAATGTTCCAACCTTACTATATAATAATTGCATGTTACAAACATTTTAATCATTATATAATAAATCCTGGTTCTAAAACAACACTTGCCAGGGCTCTCGGAGTATTATCTGCATAACAATTTACAATAAGAAAAATTTAATACTATATAAACACACACACTTAAAACACAGCACAAAACTGCTCTCCTAAAACTCGATATTGCCGGGCGGGAGAGGAGGAAATATTATTTTTATAACTATATTTAAATAAACACACGTAAAAACACGTATCCATTCCAAGCATCATTGCATTCCGTTACAAATACAATGCATAAACATTACAAAAAAGACTTCAAAAATACACTCACCCACTTATCCAGGCATTGCCACCTCTATCCTCCCCTAATGCTTACTAAAGAAAATGGGCTTTGCAGCACTGCCTGAGTACCAGGCTATTTAAGACCAAGATGAACAGTGAATTTCAAAGTTATGGGGCTGTTACAGGGACCATCCTGCCAGCCGCTCCCTCTCTTATATACCAAGGGAGCTCCAGCTTGCGAGCTTCTTCAGATTTAAACTGCAGCAGTAAGGCACAAGGTGAGAGGCAATCTCTCAAGCTGGATGGTCCCAGCCGATTAGGGCTTTATAGGTCGGAATCAACATCCTCATGTCCACCCAGAAGTCAACAGACAGCCAGTGCAGCTCATAGCATTAATTAGAACCACCGCCATCCTCTCTCATCCTATCAATGGAGATTAGCTTGCACTCTTTTCAAAAAAAGAAGTACACAGACTTTGTGAAGTGCTGTTTTCACTATATTTTCATATTAATCAATAGTTGACTAAACATGGATTCCCTATGGCACCTTTCTTTTATATTAATTTATTTTATTAATTTTAACAAACCAAATTATTTGGCAAATAAAGACTAAACTCAAAAAATAAATCTATCAGTTTTACTCCACACCCCGCCCCCCGCATCGCCCGCTTCCCAGAGAGCTTATGCTGAGCCAACCAGAACCATTTTATGACAAAATCAGTGATATCAACCAAGGAAAATCTTTACCCTTGATTCTGTGCACAATACTAGTATTCCTGTTTGGTCACATATCAAGAGGCGAGGCAAATCTGCTCTTTGGCTTTCATCACTGTCTTAAGATGACATTTTGCAGGTTTAAATAAAACTTTCTGAATAAGATACAACACAGAGACCCTGGTCACTTTTGGTCCTTAAAAGTGATCTTCAAATACAGGGTGAGGGATAGAGGAATTGTGCTTTTGCCTCACTTCCTTCATTAGGATGTATAAGAAAGGCCTGAAAGATTCTATTTTCCTCTCTCTTCTCCTGCTCCCCCGCCCCCCACCCCCACCTCCACCCCCGGGCCATATCCTTAGAAGTACCAGGAATATCCATTCTTGTCTACCCATATTTCCTAGAGAAGTCTGAGGAGTAAAGAACTGCAGGAAGAATTTTCTCCAGCCTCAACTAAAAGGACAGGAGTGCTAAATTTTTTTACAAAAAGAGCTTTTCTCCCAAAAGGTTGTCAGAAGCTGGGATTAAATAAACAAAAATCTACAGCATTTTGAAACAGTTAACTAAAGACATCTTTTCCTTCTCAATTATTATTATTTGTATTGTGGGCATGCCTAGAGGACCCCAGGTGCTAGGTATTATACATACAGAGAATGAAAAGACTATCCCTGCCCAGTATTTCAGTCTAGGGTTGCCAACTGTCTAATCTGACAAACCCAAACACCCTTGCCCCACCCCCGCTTCTTCCCTGAGGCCCTGCCCTTGCTCCATCCCTTCCCCAAAGCCCAGCCCCCCTCACTCCATCCCCCCCTCCCTCTATCGCTCACTCTCATCCACCCTCACTCACTTTCACCAGGCAAGGGTAGAGGTTGGGGTATAGGAGGGGGCTCAGGGCTGGGGCAGGAATTGGGGTGCAGGGTGCAGGCTCTGGGAGGGAGTTTGGGTGTGGGAGGGGTTTCTGGACTGGAGCAGGGGGTTGAGGGGCAGGAGGGGAATCAGGTTAGGGCAGGTGGTTGGGGTGCAGGCTGTGGCCGGACAGCACTTATCTCGGCCGGCTCCCAGTTAGCAGTGCAGCACTAAGCCTGCATCGCTCCCGGACAATGGGAGCTGTGGAGTTGGCGCTTGGGACATGGGCAGCCCGTGAAGGCCTCTGTCATCCCCCCGCCCCCAGAGGCCTCAGGGATGCCGGCCGCTTCTGGGAGCAGTGTGGGGCCAGGCCAGGCAGGGAGTCTGCCTTAGCCCCACTGCGCTGCCGGACTTTTAGTGACCTAAAATCTCCCGGTTTGGCTTCAGTAGCCTAACGTACTTACTGTGAGCTATATTCTGCCACCCTTACTCACATTAAGTAGTATCTTATTCCATGATTAGTTTCACTAAAAACAATGGGAAATCTCATAAATAAGATAAACCTCAAATGTGAATAAGGATGCCAGAATCAGCCCCTGTATTATTTTCTACAGCAAATTAATTGCACATGCACCAAACTAATTATGGAAAAAAAATTTAGGGCAGCAATAAGAGTTAAATATATACATATACACACACTTTAATGCTGGCCTGTTTATTTCATGCCAGGGTCACCACTGCTTCCCAGCTACAAGGTTATCAAAAGAGAGTTAATATTCCTAGCCAAATTAACAAACTAAAGAGGTGTTTGTAACACCAATTCCTATTCACAAGCCTACAGACTTTCAATTAGATCAATTAAGGAAACCAAGAAGTGATGGGTCAAATAAATACTATGTGCATATTTCATTCTGTTTTAAACAAGCCCCCTCGTTATGACTAAGGCCTTGTCTACAATGTCAAGTTTCTGCGCAGTAAAGCAGCTTTCTGCGCTGTAACTCCTGAGGTGTACACACTGCCAACCTTAGTGCGCAGAAACTGTGCAGTTGCAGCGCTGTAAAAAAAAAAAAACAAACCCCACCCCGACGAGAGGCGTACAGCTTTCTGTGCCGGGGCTACAGCGCTGCGGTGCCAGTGTAGACACTCTGGTTGATTACAGAGCTGCGATTGGCCTCCGGGAGGTGTCCCACAATGCCTGTTCTCGCCACTCTGGTCATCGGTTTGAACTCTACTGCCCTGCCCTCAGGTGACCAACCATGAGCCCCACCCCTTTCATTCCTTTGGAATTTTGAAAGGAGAGGAGGCTGTCCAGTCCCAGCTGTGCTCCAGCCGAAGGAATTATGATACCTATGGACAGATTTCACGATGCATGACAGAAAAGGGCTATGACTGGGACACATTGCAGTGCAGGGTCAAAGTGAAGGAGCTGCGGAACGCCTACCACAAGGCACGGGAGGCAAACCACTGCTCCGGTGCTGCACCCACGAGCTGCCGGGTCTACAAAGAGTTGGATGTGATACTCGGTGGCGACCCCACCTCCACTGTGAAGGCCACTGTGGTGTGGATACTTTGGTGGCTCACGTGTCAGTCGAGAGTGGACTGAGCCAGGAGGAGGAAATCTGGGACGAGGATGTGGAGGGGGACCCAGGGGCAGAGGACAACTCGGAGGTCAGAGATGCATGCTGCCAGGAGCTCTTCTCTACCCTGGAGGAGGCTACCCAGTCACAGCTGTCGGATTTTGGCGAAGTGGAAACAGGAGAGGAGGCCCCTGGTAAGTTCTTTGATTTTGGAAATTGCTGAAACGAGTTGTTGGGGGCAGGATTGCAGAAAGCAGACTTGTGTCTGTATGATGAGAGTACCACCACATGCCTAGTCTGAGCGGTGGAACAGGCTGTTGATTGACCCCCTCACTTCATGCAAATCTGCCTCAGAGATCTCCACGAAACTCTCATGGAGATACTGGGCAATCTGCTGCTGCAGGTCTTTGGCAGAGCTTCTTTGTTTCTTGCCCCATTAAGGGTAACTTTCCCGTGACACTCTACCATCGTGGTGGGTGGATGACCATTGCTGCACACAGGCGAGCCGCATAAGGGCCAGGGCGGAAATCGCAGTCTTGGAGAAGATTCTCCCTTGATTCCCTGCTCATCCTCAGCAGCGAGATCTTCCATAATGAAGACAGCCTGTGGAAAATGTGGGGACAGTAATGATTATAAAAAAAAAACCCTACAATGCTGGCTCTCCCCAAGAGCCACATGCCCAGTGTACAGTAGGGTCCTGGAACACTGATTTACCCTGCCCCTGTGGTTACTCACCACTTTGGGGGTCGTGTGGCTCATGTGTGCTTGCCTGGGGCCAGCCAGTTAGTGAGAGGTATGTGAATACTGGCTGTGTTTTAAATCACTGAATCAGTGGTCTCTGTGTTGTAAACAATACTGTTTCTGTAAAATGTTGCATTTAAACTTCACAGAGATAACCTTGGGAGCCCAGCCTCCCTCTTTGTTATCACCGGCTGAATGGCTGCGCAGAATTAGAAAGCGACCACGAAGAACTAAAGAGGACTTTCTGCGTGATGTCATGATGCACTCCACAGCCGAAAAACAAGACTCGAAGGAGTGGCAGGATAGTGAGAAGAGGGACCGAAAGGAGAACACGGCACGTCAGAATGAAGCTACTGAGCAGCTCTTAAACATTATGGAGGGCCAAGCAGACACGATCCAGGCGCTACTAGCACGGCAAACCAAGCAGCTCCATGTCCGCCCGCTCCTGCAGCCGCTGTCGCAAAACTCTTTCCCATGTGCCTCCCAGACACTGCCAACACACTCTTATCAACCTCCTGGCTCCAGTCTGTACCCGCTGCATTCCAATCCTGCCCCATCACAGTCCAGCCCTGTGGACTCCCAGTACCCACTGCACTCAACACCCATCCCTCTGCGTTTAGCCCTGCTGAAGTACAGTACCTGCTGCACTGTACTCCAAAGGATAAGGTTGCATATGATACCTCGACACAGACAGATCTTTCACCATCCCGGGACCCCACCTCCTCCTGGGACCCTTCCTTTCTCCATCCCCCACAGTGCTGATATGATTTAATTTTTGTCTCTCTCCTCTGGTTGTTGTTCTTTAATAAAAGAATTGTTCTGGTTTGAAAACAAATCTTCATTTCTTTAATTGAAAGCAAACAGAACCCTGCAAAACAACTGGCAATTTTCTTAAAACTTCATAGTGCATCGTCTGCACCATCACAATCACCTCCTAGCATTACAAGCACTGCACTCCCGAGCATAGCAACAAATAGTAGTGGCTTTCAGCTTCAAATTGCTGCCTCAAGGAATCCCTGATCCTTATGGCCCCACGCTGTGTGCTGTGTCCCTCTAATAGCCCTGGTCTCTGGCTGTTCAAATTCAGCCTCCAGGCACTGAGCCTCAGCGGTCCAGCCCTGAGTGAAGCTTTCACCCTTCCCTTCACAAATATTATGGAGGGTACAGCACGCGGCTATAAGTATAGGAATATTGTCATTGGCCAGGTCCAGCCTCCCATATAGGCAGCGCCAGTGGACCTTTAAATGGCCAAAAGCACACTCAACAGTCACTCTGCACTTGCTCAGCCTGTTGTTGAACCGCTCCTTGCTGCTGTCAAGGTGCCCCGTGTAAGGCTTCATAAGCCATGGCATTAAGGGGTAGGCGTGATCTCCCAGGATCACAAGGGGCATTTCGACTTCCCCTATGGTGATCTGCTGGTCCGGGAAGAAAGTCTCTGCTTGCAGATTCCTGAACAGGCCAGTGTTCCGAAAGATGCGTGCGTCATGCACCTTCCCAGACCAGCCTGCATTAATGTCCGTGAAACGCCCACAGTGATCCACAAGTGCCTAGAGAACCATAGAGAAATATCCCTCTGGATTAATGTACTCGGTGGCTAGGTGGTCTGGTGCCAGAATTGGAATATGCATGCCATCTATTGCCCCTCCGCAGTTAGGGAAGCCCATTTGTGCAAAGCCATCCACAACGTCACACATGTGGCCCAGAGTCACGATCTTTCGGAGCAGGATGCGATTAATGGCCCTGCACACTTCCATCAACAAGAGTCCAAAGGTCGACTTTCCCACTCCGAACTGGTTAGCGGCCGATTGGTAGCAGTCTGGAGTAGCCAGCTTCCACAGTGCAATTGCCAAGCGCTTCTCCCATGACAAGGCAACTCTTGTTCTCATGTCCTTGCGCCACAGGGCTGGGGTGAGCGCATCACACAGTCCCATGAATGTGGTTTTCCTCATCTGAAAGTTCTGCAGCCACTGCTCGTCATCCCAGATGTGCATGATGATGTGATCCCACCACTCAGTGCTTGTTTCCCGAGCCCAAAAGCGGTGTTCCACTGTGGTCAGCACCTCTGTGAACAAAGAGGCAGAGCAGGCAGTACACAAACTGTTGAAAGATGGCGCCAAATGCTGACGGAAGCACAGG
Organism: Malaclemys terrapin pileata; assembly: GCF_027887155.1. Classification (NCBI taxonomy): domain Eukaryota; kingdom Metazoa; phylum Chordata; order Testudines; family Emydidae; genus Malaclemys; species Malaclemys terrapin. Next base: position 45,142,420 of record NC_071507.1, on the reverse strand, counting down.
GATTGCTGGGATGCGAAGCAATGCATCACAGGGCATTAGGACAGGACTCAGGATGCCCCGCGACCACCTCCACCTTCCCACAACTCTTAGTGGCAGAAGAGGAAGAGATGCTCCGTGAGATAGCTGCCCAGAGTGCACCGTTCCAAATACCACTGCAAATGCTGCAAGTGTGAACATGCTTTTGCACAGGCAGCTGACAGTATGAACACACAACAGCGGTTTCCCATCAGCGCTCTCTGAGCAGCACTGTAACTGCCGGCGCTGTAACTCTGCCACTCTAGACATACCCTATATATGTTTCAGGTGGGAAAGGCAGTGTCCAGGTTAGAACCTTATTTATCTATCTATCTAAATTAAAATTGGAGGTTCTTTGTGTTCTTTACTTAAAGTTTCGTTTCTCATAAAAAAGTGTTTTGCTGACTCAGATTTTGTTCAAAATGTTGTTTAGGAAAAAGTTGTGAGACTCCTGACAAAAGAAAGACAAACAACAATACCAACAAGACCACAAATATCACTCCAGTAATCCTGCTAATCTGAATTGAGGTTTGTATTAAATCCTCAAGTAGTAAACTCTCTAAATTCTACTACTAGCGCCTGCAACTGACTGCTAACTCAAAACTGAAGTCCCAAAATTGTAGGCTGAAGTGAGGTCCCTTTGAAATGGTGTGACACTAAAAAATTTAAAATATGTATGGGGATAATAAAACCTCACAGAATTACTGCATATTATTTAATGTTTGCAAAGGTTTTTGAAGATGAAAGGCGCTATATAAAAAAAAACACTTTTTTTTTAGGTTCAGGGCTAAGCCAGAGTGCAGTGTACCGACTTCAATTTAAACTTTTTAAAACTTTTAGGCATCCACTCATTTGAAGAGGCAAACTATGTCCTACAAAATATTGTGCCCAAACCACTGTAAAACATTGATGCCAAATGTGTCATCTATAAAGTTGGAATAACCTATCCAAGAATGTCTTTTCTGAACGCAGACCATTCAGTACAAAGGCTGAAAAGACACCATCTTAGAGGTGACCCAGTGAAGCATAAAAAACTTCAGCTAGACAGAAAAGATTAAACCAAGAAATATTGAAGAAAATAATTAAACCAATCCATTGCTACCATGGATATTAAATTGGATATGGCATGTTATTTACTTGCAAAGCCATGTGGATAAAGTCACTGGGGAATAAAGTGTGAGAACAGATTTAGCACAACGTAAATCCAAACAGTCTCCTCTCCCAATCCAAAATAAAATCTCTAATAGTTTTTACTGGACCTCTGCCAGGTTCCAGGCTACTAACTTTGGACTCCGTGTCCTCCTGGAGATGTGATTGTTCATCCACCTCGCTATCACACGTTCTTTACTCTTGCCAGAATACTTCCCACACATGGACAATAACCTGGATGCACACTGCAGAAACACTAAATTACTCTAGCACCCTTTCCATGACTCTGACAAGAAACACCACTATTACTAGCCCACTTCAAAAAAGGGGGACAATGTTCTTGCAGCCATTACTTTTATATAAATGAATCCAAATGAGAGTGGAAAGATATCAGTCCATCACCCTTGGTACAATGGAAAACAGCACTTGGACCCAGAATTGTTGTACTGACTGTGCATGCCTGTATGTCTCCCTCCAATGGCTGGCTCACATGGAAGAACTACCTCCCTCCTCACTGGCGAGTTACTACTTTGGGTCCAGTAACTTAGGCTTATTTGTTTGGTGCTGAAGACACTTGGAGCTATCCCCATTAATGACAATGGTGCATGCAGCAACTGGCTTGCTGCATATTTCTAATCGCTAAAGAGGCAACATGGACCTACTGTCCTAAATCTTAGGTTTTTCTGCAGGAAGAACACAACAATAGCCCCTCTATGCGAACACAGCCTAGAGAATGACTAGGGACTAAGCTATACTAGAATCACTACAGCAGCACAACTGCACCAGTGTAGTGCATCTGGTGAAGATGCTCTATGCCGACGGGAGAGAGCTCTCCTGTCAACATACTTAAACCACCTCTGCGAGAGGCAGTAGTTCTGCCAGCGGGAGAACTTCTCCCACCGACATAGTGCTGTCCACACCGGAGCATATTGCTCAGGGGGGGGGGGTGGCTTATTCACTCCCCTGAGCGACATAAATTATGCTGACATAACCTGTAGAGCAGACAAACCCTAGATCTTTCAAATCTGCAGGTTCTCACTGCAAAGAGCACACTTCCCTACTCTTCTGTGTATCTGCTGGAGTTTAACTTAAAGATGACATCAGGTCATTTGGTCTCCTTGAAATGGAAGAGACAGATGGCTTTATTTCCTTTTTGCAGAAGTGGACTCCTAACAAGCTAGAATTTAAAAGTGGTGGATTACTTTTTAATCCACATAACATATAATCTGGAAATTTTCAATGTATATTGAGACTGGTAGAACTCGTATAAACTATATGATCAAAGGAACAGGGGGCACACATATGGGGTTGAGAAATATAAAGATATACAGCAACCACAAAATGCATTTTTCTTCTTTACCTTAGCACTCAGGCAAAATATTAGCCCCCTCTCCCTGCTGGAAAATTGTTCCTAAACAATCTAGTCAAGCCCAATGTTTTATATCCACGCATACTTCATAGGTGATATACTGGAAAATAATACATTTTGAGGGAAGTGCATGCTGAAATAAAACCTCCTGGATAAAACTGAAGAATTTATTCAAAGCACAACCTGGGTGCAGAATCAGAGCACTCTTCTTCAAGGCAAAGATGGTGCTAAATGAAAACGGCAGCCTTAACCAAAAGTTGAGGAAAAGTAGCCACACTGCATTTAGGGCAGTGGTTCTTAACTGGGAGTCCGGGGCCCAAGGAGTCTGCCAAGCAGGGCCAGCATTAGACTTGCTCGGGATCAGGGCAGAAAGATTAAGCCCCATCACTGGGGCTGAAGCCCGAGGCCCTGAGTCCCACCACCCAGGACTGAATCCAAAGCCTGAGCAATGTAGCTTTGCAGGGGGCCCTGTGGCATGGGGCCCCAGGCAACTGCCCTGCTTGCTAACCCCTAATGCCGGCCCTGGCTTTTATAATGCAGAAAACTAATTATTGTGGCACAGGTGGGCCATGGAGTTTTTATAGCATTTTGGGGGGTGAGGGGGCTCAGAAAGAAAAAGGTTGAGAATCCCTGATTTAGAGCACTATGGTTATGTAAATAACTGGCCAAACGCTGAAGTTTTTGACTTCAGTGGTAGTTTTGTCTGTGAGAGGACTAAATATAAGCTTACAATTCAGTCTATGGTTCTGGGGCATTTCTATTTTAATTGTGGTTTCTGATAGCCTTATCTACAACATACATCACCTTCTAGGGTTACTGCTGATTAAGTTCTGATTCAGATGCAAATGTATCTTTCCAACATCATGTGTTTTTTTTTTCCTCTATAGAAGACTACAGTGGAGCAAAGTTGATATAGGACCTATGCTAAGCAAAAAGGACAAACAACAGAATACTTTGCACCCATTGCTGCATGTGCATATGAACAGTCCAAGGAGACCAATTCCATTTAGGAAGTGCTGCCCTGGTTCCGCAATGGCCAGCATTCTGGGTCTGGGACGAGCAGTCAAAAAAAATATTATTTATTAAGATTGATGGGGCAAGAGCAATGGAAAACTCTGGATTTGGAGTACAGGGAGTCAGCAGCCGAAGTCTTCTTGTGCGGTGAAGGACACAGAAGCAACTGCTGCTCCAATCACAGGCAGTTCTCTCACTTCCCCTAAAAATATTTAATATCAGCACTGAAGAAGGGTCTATATATTAAGGCCAATCAGATTCTCAGGATATTCCAGACATATGCTCTGCTCCTCTTCTTATAGGCTTCAACTACTTTAATGTACTGTATTCTAATGAGAAAAACTGACCACTTAACATGTGTAATTAAATAATATTAAAAATACTTTTCCAACTACGTTTGCTTTTGAATTTAATTTCTAAAATTCCAGGAAGAAAACAATTACTGTAAAACTGTGGCCTGTATTTACTACCAGCCTCTGGAACAATTTCAGCATTCCATATATTACAGAGCAGCAGCACACCTAACAGAACTATTTTCAGAGGGGTAGCCGTGTTAGTCTGTATCAGCAAAAACAACGAGGAGTCCTTGTGGCACCTTAGAGACTAACACATTTATTTGGGCATAAGCTTTCGTGGGCTAGAACCCACTTCATCGGATGCATGAAGTGAAAAATACAGGAGCAGGTATAAATACATGCAAGGATGGG